>NC_037677.1:55134919-55506129 GCF_003255815.1 Theropithecus gelada
AAAAAAAAAAAAAATAGTGAGTGGATTTGACTGAACAATGTCCCCACTTTTGCTAAAACCTATTTATCTTTTACTCTGAATTGCATTTTAAGACTTAGGTGTTGTATTGTATCAATGATTCTATAGCTGGGAGTGCAGGGGAGAGGAACAGATGTAAGGAAGAACAAACTTTCAATTTTACCTTTGGGGGTCGTCTGATTTTAGAAAATATCCTGGGAATTGGCTGGGTGCGGTGGCTCACGCCTGTAATACCAGCACTTTGGGAGGCTGAGGCGGGTGGATCATGAGGTCAGGAGTTCGAGACCAGCCTGGCCAATATGGCGAAACCCTGTCTCAACTAAAAATACAAAATTTAGCCAGGCGCAGTGGCACACGCCTGTGGTCCCAGCTACTTGGGAGGCTGAGGCAGGAGAATTGCTTGAACCCGGAAGGCAGAGCTTGCAGTGAGCTGAGATTGCGCCACTGCACTCCAGCCTGGATGACAGAGTGAGACTCTGTCTTAAAAAAAAAAAGAAAAGCAAGTATCCTGGGAACTAAACACCATGAAGGCAGGGATTTTTTGTATGTGTTAGTTTTGCTCACTTTCATATCCCTGGTTCCTCGAATAGTGAGTGGCACATAGCAGATTCTCCATAACGATTTTTTGAGGGAATAAGTGAATTGTACATATTTACTCCCTGCTCTACTCCAACTAATCCCCCTCCAGGAGAGTTGAACCCTCTTTGGCAATAAGTGGGCAGATAGGGCATCTAAGCATCAAACTGATGTAAGAGTTCTGCAACTAAGCTGACTGATACTGGCCTCCTGGACCAAGGTTCTCCTAGGCAGTGATGCCAATCAGTAGAATGGGCAGGACACTGTGGATGTGTGACCACATGACTTATAATCTAGGCTAATTTCAATCCAAGTTAGTGGGTAAAACCATGGTATCTGGAGTGCAAATATTTCATTTAAGTTTGACGAACTCTCACATACTTTTCTTTGACTTCCTTCTTTGTCCATAGCACAAACCTTTCCCAAACTCTTCCCTGGACCTTTCTCTAAGGTAGAATTAATTAGACCATAGTTGGTTCACATCCAAATGTGAATAATCACATTTATGTGTAGTTTTTCTCATCTGAGAGTTTATCATAAAACAGGGAAATAGGAGAGGTACAGGAACAGACAAGCCTATATTGGAATCCTTGTGCCCAATGGGTTCATAGCCCACTTCAGTCCTGAGTTGGCAAGAATGAAAACAGTCAGACCTGCTTTTCTTCCTTTTGTTGTCACATCCTCAAGGCCCTAATGACCCATATTTTTTCCATTGAGTTCATGGACTTCAGACAATCCATGTGTATTTACAATTGTCATGTATAACCTACCCCCAAAAGATTTCATTTCCTTTTGATCACTATTGCCTATTCTCCAATGTTTTTATGGACCGTAAGTGTTGCAAAGCCTCTTGACTCCAGTGCAGCATTTGTTCTGACGTATTAGAGTCTCAGCCTCTTACTGGGGTGAGGGGCTTCAGAGTGGCCATGCACACCATTTTTTGTTCAACCATGGTTTCTTGGGCTCCTGGAGACCTGCAGGCAATGGGAATGAGGTGGAAGGAAGGATGGGAGTGATAAGGTCCCAAGAGACTCCCTGTTAATAATATGGATTTTGACCCTAACTGCTTTTTTGAGGTGACTGCCAAAGTCATGATGGGATTAAGTTAATTGACTGGGGAGGCCTCACAGTGCAAAGGCAGAAAGCAATCGGCAGGTCTCCAATGAGACGTATCCGGGAAAAATGCTGTGAGTTCCAAGCTTGCCAATGTCTGAAACATGGAGAAGAATGACAGGATGTTCACAGTAGAGCAATAAAAATGGTTGAGCCTCCGGAGAGACAGATTTATGACAAAAGCTCTATGAGCTAAGTACATTTTATTGTGGCCCAGCAGAGCAAGCGAAGACAGAGGGGAGGGGTCTCTGCAGAAGACTGAGTATGAGAGAGTGGTTGGGATAGAGGTGGACTTTGAAGGCAGGGAGAGGAACCAGGAAGTAAGGAGAGAGAATCTGAAGAAAGGGAGAAAAAATGTAGAGAAGAAAAATAATTTTGGGAAAAAATGGTCAGGACCCTTGTGCAGCTGCAAGAGGCCTAGAAACCAGGTGTTAGCTGGGGAAGGCTTGAGATTGCCAGGGTTGGCTGCATCATTAGATTGTTCATCACTTCTCTGCCAAGGTCAGACCTGGGGTCCTTTCCATAGCATCTTTCTAGTCCCCTGCTCTGGGGATCCTCTCTCCTGCAGCTGCCTGGAGTCACAGTCAGCTAGAGGTACTGCCTCCCCCAAACTGTGAGCTTCCTGGGAAACCAGCATCCAGCTCAGGGCTGTGCACAGAGTTAGATGTTCCAGGAAGCACTAGGTTTGGGGTAGAAAGGGCTATGCTGGGAGTAGTTTAGTGATGGTTAAATGTTCCTCAGAAGCCCCTGCCTTGGTGCCTGCCTTTATTCCCATCCAAGAAGGCCTCTGGCTGTGGAAACCTCTTTATGTTGCATTTAATAGAAGCGATAGGCCAGTGAGAAATGATGCTCCGAGACCCAGGACTGAGCCCTGGTGGAGTAGTATGAGGTTGAATTGTTGGAGAGGTGTCTCCAATTCCACTTCCAAAATTACAGTGTAAAGCTCTTCAAAGAAGAGATGAAATAAGGATAATCATAATAGTCACGGTGAGGTCCCACATTTCTATACCACTTATAGGTCACAGAAAGCTTTCATAGCCACTAACCGTTTGCCCTTGTAGCATCCTTGCCTATCTCAGTGGGTTGTCAGGCAAATCAAAGGTTTCCCCCAGGAACTGAGACTACAGGCATGCCCCATTTTAAGCAAATCCTGCTGTGAGCATTTAGCTAAAGAAAGCCTGCTTCACAGAGGAATTTAACAGGGTTATTTGAAATGGTGGGTTCCCCCAGCATGTGAAGAAATAAGAGGCAATTTACTAGAATGCTTGATTGATTGACACATATCCTGTTCAGAACCAGCTGTATGCTTGTAGTGCCTAATGTGTGCTGAGTGTGGCTAATTGTGCTGGGTGATGTGGGGATGAATCTGATGAGGTCTATGCTCAAGAGATAAATCTTTGCATCTTTGGGTTCATTCCCCAATCCCCTTAACCTCCCTCCACTCCCCCCTGCCCCCACCACCTTCACACACATTTATCTCAGGAACTCTTAAACCTAACCCTAACTCTAACACTAACCATAATCCCAACCCTAAACCTAAGATGGCCAGCATCAAACTGGGCCAGAACCCTTCTCTGACACCTTGGCCTTAGGACTCGAAAAGAGAGGCAGCTCCTCCGCAGGGCACTGAGCTGTAAGATGTGACACTTGGGAGCTGGGGGAAGTCATGCTTGCTGTCCTGGGGAGAAGGTGAGTCTTTACTGAGGAAGAATGGCCCACACAAAGAGAGGAGAGATGAGGGAGGTGGAGAGATGCCCAGTGCCATTTGGGACTCCAGTTCTGAGTCTTCCGACCTTTCCTATAGCTTTGTTGTCCAACTCTACAATCTATGATCCAATCACTTCCCTCTTTCAATTTCAGCTGGTTCAGGTTAGATTTCCTTCACTTGTAGTCAAATGAATCATTAATAAAATCCTTTGCTGAAGGGAGACAAGATGTCCATGCATAGCGTCTTTGGTATTCGCAAAGGCAGTTGAATGTGGTGGTTGAGAATTAGGTGTCAAACATCTGAACAGCAATGATTGAAAATACCCAAATGTTGACCAAATGGAGATCAGTTACAGAAATATTGGCATGTATTCATACAAGGAACTCTGATGCAGCTGCAGAGAAAAAAGAATGAGTTGCTTTCTAGTCTGATATAGAAAGATCTCCAATCTGCTTTGTTAAGTTAAAAAAGTATAATGCATGATGAGATATGACTGCATGTGTGTGTTAGGGTTCTTGAAAGGAACAGAACTAATAGGATAGCTGTATATATAAAGGGGAGTTTATTAGGCGAAATGACTCACGATCACAAGGTGAAGTCCCACAATAGCCCATTTGCAAGTTGAGGAGCAAGGAAGCCAGTCCAAGTCCCAAAACCTCAAAAATAGGGAACCCGACAGTGTAGCCTTCAGTCTGTGGCCGAAGGCCGGAGAGCCCCCGGCAAACCACTGGTGTAAGCCCAGGAGTCCAAAAGCTGAAGAACTCGGAGTCTGATGTTTGAGGGCAGGAAGGATCCAGCATGGGAGAAAGTTGAGGACCGGAAGACTCAGCAAGTCTGCTCTTTGCAACTTTTTCTGCCTGCTTTACTCTGGCTGTGCTGGCAGCTGATTAGATGGTGTCCACTCAGATTGAGGGTGGGTCTGCCTCTCCAAGTCCACTGACTCAAATGCTAATCTCCTTTGGCAACACCCTCACAGACACACCCAGGAACAATACTTTGCATCCTTCAGTCCAATCAAGTTAACACTCAGTATTAACCATCACACTGCACTACTGTTAGAGTGAGTTAAAAAAAAAAAATCCTGACAATACCACGTGCTGGGGAGGATGCAGAGCAGCAGGAACTGCCATGCTTTTCTTGTGGGAGTGGAAAATGGGACGGTCACTCTGGAACACAATTTGGTAGTTTCATTTAAAGTTAAACATCTAGGACCATATGACTCAGCCATTCCACTCCTGGGTCACTTCAAAGTAAAGGAAAACTTAGGGCCATAGAAAAATCTGTGCACAAATGTTCGTAACACCTTTATTTTTAACAGCCAAAAATGGAAACAACCCAAAGGTCTCCCAACAGAAAATAGATAAACAAAGTGTGCTATATTTATACAATGTAACACCAGTCAGCAATAAAAAGGAATGAAGTATTGATATATGCAATATGTATCTCAAGGGCGTTATCCTGAGTGAACAGAGCCAGTCCTAAAGTTACATACTGCATGATTCCCAGTATATTGCATTCCTGAAGTGACACAGTTGTGGTGATGGAGAACAGATCCGTGACGGCCAGGGGTTAGGGCTGATACAGGATGTGACAATATATTAAGAAGTGGCACATGGGATTTTCATTGTGATGATGGAACAGTTCTGAATCCTGATTGAGGTGGTAGCTACATGATTCTATACATGTGACAGAACTTCATAGAGCTATTCACAAAATTCCCCCAAAGTTAGTGCAAGTGAAATCCAAACAAAGTCTGTAGTTAATTGTACCGTTGTCAATTTCCTGGTGTTGCTCATTGTACTATGATTATATAATATGCTCTCACTGGGGAAATTTTCAAAGGTACCTGGGAATACTCTGTACTATTTTTGTAACTTCAGTGTGAGTCTAAAATTAAAAAAAAAAAAAAAAACAAGATGCAGAACAACGTATATAATATCTGACTTTTTATATAAAAAAGTAGGATAAGAATTTGTACTTGTATTTACTTCTATACTCCTAAAGAAACTCTGGAAGTTAAAATAAGAGATGAACAACAGTTATTGAGGGAGGAGATTGGTTGCAAGTATAGGCTGATGTTGAGAAGGAGGATTTTATCTGTATATCTTTGATACTTTCTGGTTTATTTCTTTCAGACCCACTCCTAACGAGCTTTTGTGAGTTTTTTTATTTTTTTATTTTTATTTTTTGAGGCAGAGTCTTGCTCTGTTGCCCAGGTTGGAGTGCAGTGGCGTGATCTCGGCTCACCGCAAGCTCCACCTCCTGGGTTCATGCCATTCTCCTGCCTCAGCCTCCCGAGTAGCTGGGACTACAGGCACCCGCCACCACGCCCGGCTAATTTTTTTTTTTGTATTTTTAGTAGAGACGGGGTTTCACCATGTTAGTCAGGATGGTCTCGATCTCCTGACCTCGTGATCCACCCGTCTTGGCCTCCCAAAGTGCTGGGATTACAGGCATGAGCCACCGCGCCTGGCCGTTTTGTGAGTTTTGAAGCATGTTTGTAGCTTAGTCGTTCTTTAAATTAAGAAAATATGAACATGGGCTTTAGAGTTATGTGTATTTATGTCTGAATTCCTGCCAGTATTTACTGCCTGTGTTACTTTGTACAAGTCAATTCACCTCTCTGTGCCTTGGTTTCCCTATCTGTAAAGAGAGCTTATAATAAGAGTGCCTGTCTCATAAGGTTATTATGAGGATTAAACAATCTAAAGTGTGTAGGGCATTTAGAGTGCTCCGACCTGGAAATATGGTGGTGTGTATTCTCTTCCCATCTCTCCATTTTGTAGAGATGGAAACTGAAGCAGAGAGATAGAAGGGCTGGCACAGGCCAGGCGCGGTGGCTCACGCCTGTAATCCCAGCACTTTGGGAGGCTGAGGAAAGAGGATGAGCCAGGAGAATGGTGTGAACCTGGGAGGTGGTGCTTGCAGTGAGCTGAGATTGCGCCACTGCACTCCAGTCTGGGGGACAGAGTGAGACTCTGTCTCAGAAAAAATAAAAAAAATAAAAAAAAGAAGGGTACAATGTTACACATAGACAAACACCGGAGCTTGAACTCAAATCCATGTCTTACTCCAAAGACCACATTCTTGACTTCTACATGCTCTTGCCTCAATTTCCCACTTAATATAGTTCCTTCTCTGAGTTTCCGGCTGGAAGAAGGAGGGAGGAGAGGAAGGCAGCCAACCCTTAGCACAAATGTAATGTTTCCTCCAATCTTCTTGTACCTGAATACCACGGCCACAGCAGGTAGTGGCCCTGGGAAGGGGTGGGGTCATGGTCATGCCTTAGTCAGGCACTGGGTTGTAAGGGTCAGCATGTTCTCAGAGTGTCCCCTGCCAATCCTATAATCAGGGCCAGCAGTAGAGACAGAGCAGTGATGGATCCCATTGCTGGAACATGTTTTAATAAAATAAATTCATTTTAATTTTTAAATGGTAATTCCTGTTTTCTATTAAATGAATGGTTTTCTCAGTATACCTTGAGCTGAGTGCACAATGGGGTGATGGTGGCTCTTAAGCCTTGGGATTTGAGGAACTTGTACTGTTGTAGCTCTCTCCCCAGGATGGGGGCTGGTGGGAGGATGTGCCCCCCAGAGCCTGGGTGATGCTTTCAGAGAGATGGAGGAAGGCAGAGCGAGTCTGAGGCCAGAGTGGAGCTAAGGGGCTTCGACCTCACATGGTCCTAGCTCCAGACATGGTTTGGCTATCGGCTCATGGTCTCACTTTATGCAAATTGTTTCTTCCTTCCAGGATTCAGGTTCCCTGTCTGAACAGTGACTACCATGAACTCTACATGCCTTCTGCTTCTAGCCCTCTTTGGCCCTGACTCCAGCTTCAACACCTGGAAACATGGCAAAAAGAACAGGGGACATTGGCTTGGACTGGAGCCATGTGTCAGAGTTTGACTAAAGGATAGTTGATGTAGAATGAATAGAATGAGCAGGGAACAAGAGGTTTAAATGTACATGGTATTTACTCATTCAACAAACATCATTTGCACCCCTGATTTGTAGTGGACCTTTTCTTAGTTGCTTTGGGTACAGAGCTACATAGTCAATGCTAATCAAGTGGCTTCAAACTGGAGGACAGATGAAAAGACTGGTGCCCCTGGCAAGGGGTGCAGAGAGAAATGCACAATGTACAAGGAGCCAGGAGGCAGAAGGATGGGAGAGAAGAGAGGCCCAAACTCACCTGCAGGAAGAAATTGTTTCTGATGTAGAGGTTTCACAATGATAGTACATGGACCAAATTCCAGCATAGATATATTTGGCCTTAAGAGTGTGTTAAAAATTATAAGCTTCCAACTATGAAAATCAAGAGATATTATATTAAAAATTGGAATTCTGCTCCTGAAGACCCAATAGAACAGGCCACATTCCCACAGAGGTTGGCTGGAGCCGAGTAGAGGTTGACCCTTAGGCATGGACTTCCTAGATCCCCAGTCCTCATCATTCTCTACAGACGCCCTGGCCTGCAAGCCCCACTTGCTTACTTTCCCTTTTCGACTTCGCCAGCATCTGAGTTTCTGACTGCTAGACTTATGAGTCCTGTAAAGGGTCACCAGCATGGTGGCTGGACCCGTTCTGGGTGGGGTAGATGAAGGCCTGCCACTGGCGCCCACTCCCTGGAAGCCGTTTTGTGCTTCTGATCATCATCAACACAGTCCCAGGCCACACAGGAAAGATGAGAAGCATCCCCCCAAGCCCGAAGGGCCCCCCTTCGCAGGTGCAGAATCCAATTCAAACAGTTTTCCCTTTTTATTTGCTCATCTGAAAAGTCCTCCCAGATTCTCCTTCTTATTAACAACCTGCACACCATGCTGTGCTTAAAGTTCAGAGCGCCATAGGATACGGAGCCATAATTAATCTCAGTCCCTGAGTTCTAGAAGACTTAGAGCAATTATAATTTACTGTCGGAAAACCAATTTGGGGAAGCGGCGGTGTTCGCGCCCCTGATCAGGGCGCCACCAAATGCCACTTCCCGTCCACGTGCTGCCTGCCGGGGGAGCAAGACCTTTAGTCTCTGCACCTCTGGGACGTGCCAGAGTAGAGAAGGCAGGAGGAGAGAAGAGGGAGTGGGTGTGGGCGCAGGCTGGCCTGACCACTGCCAGGCACTGCCTCTATGCTGGCTTTGTCACCCTGCTGTGGACACCTCTTCTCTTTCAATTTAGTTCAATTTCACAGTCACCCTCCACATCCTTTCCATGTCCCAGGCAGCGTTTGGCTCCAGCAGATGCCAAGGCCTGTGTTCTGTCTTCTGCCCTCAACCCTTTCCTGGGCCACTCTCAAACTTCCAGCTCCACAGACAGACGTTGCCTTTTTTCACTTTATTTCTTTTTTGCTCAAGGTCAGATTGTCATATCATTGAAATGACTCCGAGAGGACTGGGTCTGCTGGGCTCACCAGGTACAGCTCCAATTATCATTCAAGGGACAAGAGTGAAATGCCAAGGTTCAAATGAAAACACTCACATCCACACAGGGTCAGAAGCACACACCGCTGGACGCAGCTGTGTGTTTATGGGCCTGTCTACCCAGCTGCCCTGTGCTGGCCATGGGCCAGAAGCCACGTCCATTCCTCTACCAGCCCAAGGACACGGCAGGAGGCCCCACGCAGGGTGGGCAGGTAGTAAGTACCCATCAAGAGGGTTAACTTAATGGAAACACAGATATACACCAGTCTATGTGCAAATATAAACATCCACAAGGGAATGGACTGATAATGACATTCATTCCATCATTTATTCATTCGCTCATTCCTGACAGGTACCAGAACCTATCTAAGTCATGAGAATATTGAAAGGAATATGTGTTTGTTTTTGATGCCAGTTTAAAAGTATCTATAATGCAGTATAATAAGAGCTGTATTAGAGACTCATTGAGGGTGTTACGGGAACACACAGGCAGGACCCAGACTATCTTGGAGTAGGTGATATTTGAGCAAGACCTGGATTCCTCTGGGCTTGTCTCCAGCTCTGCACTTCAAAGTTGTTCTAAGTTTATCTGCTTTTGTGCTAGTGTCTTTTTAGAGAAGGGACGCTGTCTTCGCTATCCTTGAATCCCTGTCATTTAGAGTAGTGCCTGGTATATGGGGTAACATGTTTGGAACATGTACATTGGATGAATGAATAGTGAGCACTTTCTAGGTGAGGAAAGTGGAGTGGGGCACACCTGTGGAAGGGCAGCGTGGAGAGGAGGAATAATGCAGGGCTGCAGGTAAGGACAGGTACTAAGTGCCCCAAGGGCAGGGGTGAAAGGAAATGTGATGAGTGCTGGGGTGAAGAGGGGCTAAGCACACAGAGCAGTTCCCAGGGGCACAGTGGGGTCATAGATTCTGCTACCTCCAGGAACAAGGCAGACAACAGAAATGAGGACAGGAGGAAGACATGAGACCGTAGGGAATGTGGGGCCCATGGAGAACTGAAAAGCACATGACCCTCCAACAACATTGGAATGCAACATTAAAAGCACACCATTGACATGCACCTAGAGTCTCAGCTGCTCAGAAGGCTGAGGTGGGAGGATGGCTTGAGCCCAGGAGTTTGAGGCTACAGTGACCCATGATTGCACCACTGCACTCCAGCCTGAGCAACAGAGCGAGATTCTGTCTCTAATAAATAAATAAATAAATAAATAAATAAATAAATAAATAAAGTAAATGCTGTTAGCCAATCAAAATATCTGGGACATTGGGTGAGTTGGCAATCCTTGCTCCCTGCTTAGTACTGTAGTGAGGGTTGTGTGGTACTGTGGAAAAAGTCCTGCCTGGAATTTCTGGGGAACCAGGAGCAAATGTCAGCTGCACCACTCACTTGGTAGGGGAGCTTGGCCAAAGCTCTTTCCCTCTCTGTGCCTCAGTTTACTCATCTGTTTGCTTCCTGTTCTGCCCACCTGCCAGATTGGTTGAGATGATGGATGCTCAGTGCCCTGTAGATACTAAAGCTCAGGTACCTGAGGAGCTTTCTTTCTGAGAATTAAGCCAGGCAAGGTCTGGGTTCCCCATGGAAAGAGGTGGACAGTAGGGGACAGACAGCCTTACAGCAGATCTCCTGCAACGACTCGCAGGAGGCAGGGCTCTGTTAGAGCAGGAGATGCCCCTAACTTGAGCGGAGAAGGGGACTTTATGCAGCTGGAGGGACTGGGGCACAGAGAGTGGTTGGAGTGGCCCTAGAGGAGATTCTGGAAGAGCCAGAGCTGCTAAAAGAGGATGGTAGCAGGGGGAGGACACTCCCATTAGCAGGTGGTTGAAGGCTTCCCCTGAAGCGTGATTTCTTGGGATGTGGCCAAAGCAGGAGTGGCATCTGAAACAGGATGGGCAGAGGGTGGTCAGAATGACCTGAGATAGGCCAGGTGAAGGGTGGCCAGAATGATGGCCTCTGCAGGCCTGGTACAAAGGGTTGGGTTGGAATTCTTAACTCTATGGCTACTCACAGCCAGACCCACAGGCCCCATCCACTCCTCCTCCCTGAGGTCCAGGCCCAGGGCTTGTTCTTTCCCCATCCAGGACCCTGCCTGGTTCTCGACAGGGCCTTGAGGGACTCCTAGCACAGCCCCAGGACTATCTGTGGGCACTGTTAGGTGGGTGTTATTATGGGGTTCCCCTGCCCCCAGGGAAAACCAAGGGTCTTGGGTGGTGTCTGCAGAGAGGGCCCTGGCAACCCTGATTTCCAAGCCTCTCATTGTGCTGGTCCAGAGAAAGAAAAGGACTTGCTTAGGGTATCCCATCTCCTTAGAGTTGGAGTCTCTTGGGCTTTGGTTGGGCTGGAACTCTCTCTTTAATTCCCAAGTGTTCAGGAGTGGAGGATTCAGAGTGTTGCAGGGCTGAAAGGGACTTTAAACTGATTGAGTTTACTTCCGTTCCTCCCAGCACTCCCATTGCAGATCGGCTTTCCTTCTTCTCTGTAGTTTAAAACTCCCCACTGCCAGGCTCAAGCCCGAGGTGCCCTTCCCCACTGGAAGGGTTTGGGAAGGCAGGCAAGGCCCCAGAGTCACCACAATTAGCTTGCTGGAGACTCCTAGCCCCATGCGGCAGGACCCTGTCCTGTCTGCCCTGGTATCTCTAGCACCGCAGAAGTGCCTGGTGCATGGAAGGTGCCCCGTGATAGTGTTGAATGAATGAGGCAATGGGTTAGAGCCCCAGGGAGCGATAGCGCACAGCCTGGCAGCTCAGACTCCAGAGACCAAGGGGCACTGAGATAAATGCTTCAGAGCACCAGTCTTGAGGCAGCAGGAGCCTGGGTGCTGTATCTCATCGACCCCCTCCCCTCATCAAAACCCAACTGCTAAAAGAGGCCCTGCCTGGAGGCCTGGGGACTTGCTGAGGTCCTGAAGGAGCTCTCTGGGGGAGGTTTCTGGGCAGCACTCCCTCATCGAGGATGGGTCAGGGAGGGGCCTCTTGTTCACACTGCTCTCCCCTCGTGGCCTGTGTGTGGGTCAGTCTGTCATCTGGCCTCCACACGCTCCGAGGTCAGGGGTCGGGTTTTCATCACCTGCTGGAACAAGTGGGGCCTGGGCATGCAGTAGGTGCTTACTAAAAAGCATTTGTCTTGACTGTGTTTTTTGTGAAGGTTGTCAACTCCCACACACCACCACCTGCACTTCCCACTGGGGCCATGTCTATTCTAACCAACATCAGCTTGGCTTGGGGGAAGGCAGAAGACTGAGGGGCTGTATCTCAGCAGTGCTACACCACTGGTGGCAGGGATTTGTCTCTGGGGTCCTCTGATGCCTCATCTGTGCCTGGAAGAATGAGAGTTGCATTTCGGGATGTGGTGAACACGCAGGCGTCTCTGTTGGTGCCTCAGCTGTGGCTGACTGCCCAAGGCTGAGAACCAAGCAGGTGAGGCCAAGAAACCATCTATTCCAAATGGGGCTCTAGACGTGCCTGGCTGGGCTTTAAGGGAGGTAGTGGTTGCTGGTTTTGTGACTCTTAGCTCCATGCTCATCACCACGAAGGGATCAGAGAGGCCAAGAGAAGCTTCCTCTGGGGCAGCAGGGGCTGCTGGGCATTGGTCCCCCCCCCTCACCTCCTGCCTTGTGGGAGAAGCTTACAAGAAGGGTTTGGCAAGGGTGTCTTTAGGTTTGGCAAACACAATGTCCATTGTCTGCCCCATGCCCAGGAAGTCTGAAGCAGGGCAGCTGGGGCTAGAAGGGGATGAGGCAGCAGAGGGGACAGTGAGGGGTGCACAGAGGCTGCCAGCAAGGGCGCAGGTGAGATGGCCTGAGTCTTAGAGGCTGACTCCCCCAAGGGAGCAGGGGCAGGGGGCAATGCGGCCTCAAAAGGACCCCTGGATGCCTAGAACTGCGGAAGCACCTTGAGGTGAACAGCCAGAAATGAGATGATAGAGTTGCCAGTGCAGGACTCACCAAGAACCCATAACGGCGCCACAAGAGAAAGCCCAGTTATCCACCAACCTGAGAGAAGGGACAGTGTCAGGTCCCAGCTCCCTGCTGCAGGAGGCTGTACCTCCTGTCCTGGATTCCCTCTCCCCCTGGGCCTCCCTGTGAGGGGTCAGAATCCAAAGAGATGTGTTGCAGGAGGAGGGCAAAAGTCAGGAGAGCAGAACTGGGCTGCCCCTCTCTCTCAAGGTGGTGGCATCCCAACCAAATCGGTGACAGGAACAGGCTGGAAGTGGGCTGAGAGTGGGCTCTTACCTGGACTGGACATTTTTTATTATTGAAAGAAGATTCATTTTGCTTACTCGAGTGATCAGCTGACTTTTTATCACAGAAGAGTCATAGGAAAAAGGGATGGAACCTGTCAAGAGTTTGTTCAGCTCAGGAAAAGAACCACATATGCCAAGTTGGTTTTCATTTTGATATTTTGTGCATCATGATTTTTTTGCACACATTTTGCTTTTGAAAAATACTGCATTAAAATATTATTTATTTTTATTACTGAGATTTTTGGGTGCTTTCTTAAATTATGTGCCCAAGGTGGGTGCTTCCCTTGCCTCACCCCGGTCCCCACCCTGGTGGGGAGGAGAAAGCAGGTCATTGCCAGCTTGCACCCTATCAAGTTGAGCAGATTCACTGTGGCACTTAAGAGGTGGAAGGGCTCTTGCAAGCTTTGTGGCAAAGTGGTAGCAGTAGTAATGATGATGGTGACAGTGAATGCTTACATGGTGCTGGGCACTGTCCTAGCTCAAATCATCCAATCCTTATGACTACTCCATGTGGAAGGTGCCATCTTGTCTCCATTTTATAGAAAAGAGAAGTGAGGCTGAGAGGGGTTAAGCAATCTGCCCAAAGCCACACAGCAGATAAGTGGCAGAGCTGGGATTTGAACCCAGGGAGTCTGGCTCCAGTGTCCATGCTCTTTCTAATCTGCTATACACATCCACCTCCCTAGTAGACAGCATCATCATTAAGTGTTACCAGATCCTGTCTGTGCTTCAAATCAGAGGCCAGGCTCCACTACAGGGGCTTCCTCAGTTTACTCTCTTTGAAAATTGGTGGTTGAAACCCAACTTGGACCCAGAGCCTGGTTTATCCCCCAGCATACCGCTGCTTGGGTACAGTGCGACTCTGTGACATATGATGTCCAGCCCTTGGCTCTACCTCCTGGTCCCCCCAGGGCCTCTCCCTTGGCCTGCAGAGGGTGGGCCTTGGAGCTGGGGACCAGGGCAGTGGCATGCAGATGAGAGAGTGATGTCCAAGCTGGGCTGATTTGCAGATGGAAATTTACATATATAATGTAATTTGGGCCAACTGAAGTGTCGATTAAGATGGAATCACTTGACAAGCAACACGCACTCTGGCGGGTGACCGAGGAGATGAGAGGCCCTTGAGATGCCTGTAGCAAAAACATGCTTTTGTTTTTAAAGGAGATGGCCATTTTCAAATTCCACATTTTAACAACCTTTCTTCTCAGCCCCCTTCCCTCCAGGTCACAGCTGTGATTTGTTGAGATGAAAAACTTTATGGGCAATTAACATTAAAATCCAAGGCGCAGTGAGCATGCTCCCGGGTGCAGCTGGAGAGGCAAGGGGCCAGGACACATCCCCGGACTGGACAGGGATCCGGAGGCTGTGAGCCTGGGCCTTGGGTTTGAGCCATCCAACCCCACACCTACAACAAGCGAGGAAGTGGTGCTGGGTACATGTTGGGTTTGTGGGGGAGGAGAGCAAAGAGGCTCCCCTGGGGTCATGTGGTCTGGATTTGAACTTGGAAGCATGACCTTGGGTAGACGTCTGGCTGCACCTCTCTGAGCCTCAATTTCCGTATCCATAAAATGGGGAGAATGTTCTGCCATTGCCTGTGATGACAGATAGGGAAGAAATGTGATAACCCGGAGGCCTAGTGGGAGAGGGGATCCAGGGCAAGACGCACAGCCTCCTGCAGCAGGGAGTTGGGACCTGGCATTGTCCCTTCTCTCAGGTTGGTTGGTAACTGGACTTTGTCTTGTGGTGCTGTCATGGGTTCTTGGTGAGTCCTCTGCTGGAAACTCTATTAAAGGATGCTCCACCTTTAACATCCTTGCACAATGTTCACCATAGTGATGAAGGGTAACTAAAACATTGCCTCTGTGCCCCAAACAGTTTGTCTTATTCATTCTTTTCAGGTCTATGAAAGTACTAAATTCCTTGCTGCTCCAGGTCATTGACACAGACTGTTCTCTTCCTTCCATTTGTATGCACCTTTGCCTCGTAGACCTCTTCTCTTCCCTCAAACTTCAGCCTCAATTCACCTTCCCAGAGACTCCTGTCTATCTGCATTCCAGCCCATGTCTCCCTTTTTATCGTCTCAATGTCCTGGACCTTTTCTCCTTACGCAGTTGTAATTTCATGTTGTTGTAATTATTCATGCCACATCAGCATCTATACTCAACTTTGAACTCCATCACAGTGGGGTTTGTCTTGTTTGCTGCTGGTCCCCAATATCTTCTGGTCCCCAATACCTGGTGCAAAGTAGGAATTCAAAAAATAGGTGTATATTTGCAAAACACACTCTCTCCCTCTCTTTACCTGGAGAGTTCTTGCTAATCCTTTAAGTCTTGGAGTACATGTCACTTCCTCCAGGAAGCCTTCTCAGATGCCCTTCATGCAAGTTAAGTGCCCTTGCCACGTGGCAGCTACACAGGCCCCAGAGTTTGCCTTCCCAGGGAATGGTCCCTGGATTGTCACTGTTAATTTACTGGTTTCTGTCCCTTATCAGACAGTTTCTAAGGTCAGGGCTGGCGTCCTATTCCCTGGGGCATCCCTGGCATCTAGCTCAGGGCCTGGCATATAGTTTATCATGGAATAAACACATCACAGGGCACCCAATCTGGGCACAGAGAGCCCAGGCTGCCCCACATGGTGACTGTGGATGGAGAAGAGCTGACTCAGGGGCTAAAGGAAGGGACTGATGGATACTGCCCAGAGATGGGGCAGGGCCCTCTAAGCTTGTACAGGACCTCTGGACATGGCCACTAAGCACAGGAGAGACCAGTGCCAAGTGAGTCAGGGCTACCCACATCCAGGGAGGGGAATGTGCTGGGGTTCATGCAGGCTTCCTGGAGGAAGCCGACTGAGATGAAGGCTGGGGTGAGTGGTGGTGTTGGGATGAACTGGTATGCTAGAGGGTGGGCACAGACAAGGTTAAAGAGGAGTTTTGGGTGGTGTAGCCGGGAGTTCCTCGCCCTTCCCAGGATTGGCCACCATGGGGAAACCACCTGGGTGCCCTTGTCTCATTGGGTCACAGGGCCTACAGCAGGGAGTTGGGACCTGGCATTGTCCCTTCTCTCAGGTTGGTGGGTAACTGGACTTTCTCTTGTGGTGCTGTCATGGGTTCTTGGTGAGTCCTTTGCTGGCAACTCTATTAAAGGATGCCTCCTTGCTCCCTTTGGACCTCGGTATATCCTGCCCCATCTTTGGGCCTCAGCCCCATGTTATAAAATGAAATGCCCTGAAGTCAATGACATCTAAAGGGATGTGCAGGTTTTACATGCTCTGTGCCCATTAAAATTACATTCTCAGCCCACTCAGCCACGCACGGTAGGACATTAGGAAAGTCCCTTGTTCTCTGGCATTTAGAGCCTTCAACTCTCAAGTCACAGGGTAGTGGGGGATTAGGTGCAACAAGCTTCCAGGGCTCCTTTCACCATTCCTTTTTAAGATTCTATGAGTCCTAATACCAGTGACTTAAAAAAAAAGATTTAAAGAAAAATTTGTGAAAATCACTATGTTGTAATATTCGATTTCTCAGAGCCAATCAGGAATGGAGAATGTGAGACACCTCAAGTTGGTGGGTGTGTGTATATTTCTTTTTTCCTTTTTTTACACTCCAGTGAATCAATCTTTACAGAGAATATAAAATGAAATTCTGCTACCTTGCAGTAAAATTAGAGCTGGCATTGCTGTCCTAAAAAAAAAAAAAAGTCAAAAAGGCAGCCTCAAAAAAATTATGACCAGCTGCCTGCTGGATCCACCCTGCCGATGAGGCACCTTGTGACACAGTTTACGATCTGGAGGATTACTGTGGTCTTGATGCTATCATCTTAATTGCAGGAGCAGAGCAGGGCTGCAGCCTGTGGTCCCTGAGCCCCTGCACTCTGGTCACATGACACACCTAGTTCTCAATCTGATAAATTCTTTTCACTGACTCTACCTGCTCCAAATTTCTTTGTGGAGGCTGCAGGCTTCTGGGCCACTCCTGATTTTTCTGCTTCCTTCCTAAAATGAGGTTGTGGAAGCCCTAAGAGGAGGTGGCGGGAGGGAGAGGGCCACTTATTACTCTTCCACTCAGAGTCCCTTCCCTAGGTGGCAGGAGATCACTGAAGAGGACACCCTCTGTTTCTGGGCCATGAGCTGGTGAAACACAGGATGGAGTCTGTGTATTTAGAGATCATTGGCAAGGCTAAGACTTGGGCCTCAGCCTTGAGACCAAGGGAGCCACCATCATCTTGGGAGCCCAGTATCCCTGGGCTGGAAGGGATGGAGAGGGGCTTGGGCTCTAAACATCACTAGGCACACGTGATGAGTCTCCACTCTGGGTTTAGTGTAAGCTGTTCAACATTGCTTGGAGGAGAGGAAGCTGGGGAGCATTCATCTTGCAACCAGACTTCCAGGTCCTAGCCCAGTTCCCCAACTTATTTGCTCTGTGACCTTCCTTGGGAAATGAACTTCTCTTCTTTAGATCTTAGTTTGCTATTTGTAAATTCTGGGGCTTTGGATTAGAGCTGGGGTTGCAAATTAGTGGCCCTGAGATTTGGCCTGCTAAGATTGTTTTGTTTGGCCCGAATAATGCTTTCAAACCAGGACATTTTATGTTTAAAAAATCTAAAATGTTGGCTTCTCTTTAAAAACCAGAAGACTTAGAAAAAATAGTCTCATATTCTCATGTGGCAAAAAGTGGCTGAATCTGGAAACTTACAAGCTGATTTAAAAATTAATCAGTCAATTCATCGGAATTCTAAAATTCAGAGTCAAGAGACTCAGAATAACCAAAGCAATCTTGAAGGAGAACAAAGTCAGATTTCAAAAGTTACTACAAAGCTACAGTAATCAAAACAGTGTGGTACTGGCATAGAATAGGACCAAGAGTCCAGAAATAAATGTTCACCTTTATGGTCATGGGTGCCATTTTCAACAAGGGGACCAGGATAACAAAATGGGGAAAGAGTAGTCATTTCAACAAATGGTGATGAGACAACTGATTTCCTCATGCAAAAGGATTAATTTGTACCTCTACCTCCCACCACATATAAAAATTAATTCAAAATTGGCTGGGCACAGTGGCTCATGCTTGTAATCTCAGCACTTTGGGGGTCCAAGGTGGGGGAATAACCTGAGGTGGGGAGTTTGAGACCAGCCTGACCAACATGGAGAAACCCTGCCTCTACTAAAAATACAAAATTACCTGGGTGTGGTGGTGCATACCTATAATCCCATCTACTTGGGAGGCTGAGGCAGGAGAATCTCTTGAACCCAGGATGCAGAGGTTGTGGTGAGCTGAGATCATTCCATTGCACTCCAGCCTGGGCAACAAACGCGAAACTCTGTCTCAAAAAAAATTATTCAAAATTGATCAAAGACGTAAATGCAAGAGCTAGAACTATCAAACTCTTAGAGAAAACATAGGTGTAAAATCTTCATGATCTCATATTTGGCAAAGTTTCTTAGATATGACACCGAAAGCACAAGTGACAAAAAAATGGAACTTTATCAAAATTAGAAAATTTTGTGCTGAAATGATAACAATTAAGAAAGTGAAAATAAGACAAACAGAACAAAAAAAATACTTGCAAATCATGTATCAGGTAAGGAGCTTGTCTTTACACTATATGAAAAAGTCTTACAACTCAATAATAAAAAGATAACCCAGTTAAAAGTGGGCAAAAGATCTAAGTGGACATTTCTTCAAAGAAGATACACACACAGCCAATAAATACATGAAAAAATGCTCAACATCTTTAGTCATCAGGGAAATGCAAACCAAAACCACAAAGAGCATTTCACACCCACTTGGATGGCTATAATAAAAAAGAGAGACGGACATCTTTGTTGACCAAGATATAGAGATTGAAGCCTTCCTTCATTGCTGATGAGAATGTAAAATGGTGCAGCCAGTTTAGAAAGCAGTGGAATTCCTCAAAATATTAAGCATAGAATTCCAATATGATCAAGCAATTCCACTCCTAGGTATGTAAGCAAGAGAAGTGAAAACATGTCCACACAAAACCTTATGCACAGATGACCACAGCAGCATTATTTGCCATAGCCAAAAAAGTAGAAGCAATGCAAATGGCCATCAAATGGCGAATGCGTGTATAAAATGTGGAATATCAACACAATGGAATATTATTTGGTAACAAAAGCAATGAATTTCTGATACATGCTACTACATGAATGAAAACATTATAGTAAGTCATAGTAAGTATAGTAAGTCATTATAGTAAGTCATTATAGTAAGTATAGTAAGTCAAAGAAGCCAGTCACCATATATTGTACAGTTTCATTTATGTGAGGTGGCCAGAATAGGCAAATCTATAGAGAAATAGACTGGTGGTTGCTTAGGGCCAGGGGCAGAGGAGGGGATGGGGAGGAGATAGAGAGTGACTGCTAATAGGCATGGGGTTTCCTTTGGTGTGACAAAAGTGTTCTACAATTGTATTGTAGTGAATGTCATACCACTGTGTGAATGTGCTAAGCAACATTGAATTGGACACTAAATGAGTGAGCTCTGTGGCATGTGAATTACACCTCAATCAAACCACTGTGAAATAAGTGGCTGGACCTGAGGAGGGGCATCTCCTTTAGATGGGCCAAGTGCTTCTGGACCACCAAAGTCCCTACCTGGCTTTTCACCTGCTAAAGTTACCTGCCTGGCCCTTGTCAACACCTGAGTTTGCAAACCCAGGATTAGAGGCTCATTGAGGACCTTTCTTGGTCCTCTTTCCCAAAGATCTACGGAAGTCATTTTCTTTCCTCCTAAGAACACTTGCCCTTGCTGTTGCTCACCTGCTATGAGAACTTGGATCCTTCCCTTCTCAGGGTCTGTGTTTCCCCAAGGCTGCAGGGAGGTTCTTGGACTGCCTGTCACTCAAAGCCCTTATAACCCCGGCCTTCTCTTTTGTTTGAACCCAAGAGCTCCTGGCCCCCACTACTTTTTCCACCCTTTCGTTGCTGACTGACAGCCTCCACTGGCTTTGGTGGGTACTGTTGGGTGGGAGGGGTCTGGGGTTGGGGGTCAGCATGCAGGTCACCTGCCTGAGAGGCCAGCTAGGTGACTGAGGGTATTCTGAGGGCACTACCCCACTTGGCCAGGTCCCATTCAGAGCAGAGCACTCCTTGCGAGTCAACCAGTTTCTCCCTGGCCACAGGGCCAAGCTGGCCCCGCTCCCTGAGCCAGGCCTTGTCACAAGATGGGGCACAGCTGTGAGGCCACTGGCATAGCCAGCTGGGCTTCTTGGAGCAGAGCAGAGAGGCGCCAGGGAGCTGAACCCTCCCCAGCAGGGAAGAGAACAGGGAAGCCAGCATCCTGCTCCCCACTGTGTTTCAAAGGACCTGAAAAGCCAAGTTGTGGGTGAATGGCAGGGAGCAAAGTAAAGCCACTC
Source organism: Theropithecus gelada (assembly GCF_003255815.1). Taxonomy (NCBI): domain Eukaryota; kingdom Metazoa; phylum Chordata; class Mammalia; order Primates; family Cercopithecidae; genus Theropithecus; species Theropithecus gelada. The sequence continues at coordinate 55,155,371 of NC_037677.1, forward strand.
TATGAGCAAAGCTCTTACTGTGTGCAGCCCTGTTCAAAGTACTTTCCTCCTCTGTCCTAACCTCAAGAGGAAAGTGCTGTTATGATTGTTGCTCTTCTTATGATCCCTGTCTCACAGGGTAGAACACAGGAGTTGCAGATCTTTCCCAGTCTTCTCTCTGGGAAAGTGGCAGTGCTTGGATCTAGAGTCCACACTCACAAATGCCCCACAGACTGAGGATTTTATTCAAACTTTTCACACTCACTTCTCCACATCCCCTGCATTCAGACACTGGAGTGGCCAGGGACGGGTTTGTTTTTCAGTGGATGCATCTGGGGGACATTCTTGAGGGAAGGAGATGGTCGGAGGGCTTGGTTTCCTGCTGAGACCAAGCCCCCTTCAACTGAACACACTGTTGGCGAGCCCACCCTTGGGGAGTGATGCAAACGCTGCACCCAGGCAGTGCTGACTGTGCCATTTACTGTCTGAGGAACCTTGGGCAGGGTGCTTCTCCCTTCTGACCCTTGCCTTTCTTGTTGTAATGATGCTTATCCACGGAGCAGTGAGGGTTAAATGCAATAATGTTTGCAAACCAAGTTCCCGTAGCCCCTGGTAGACAGAAAGCCCTTAATGCAGACAGCAATCATAACAATGGCTATGGCTAGCATTTTACATGATGGTAAAATGCACGGGGAGCTGTCACTAAGACTGTGTCCCTGGTAGCACAGGACTGGAGAGACCCAGTCTTTGTCTTCACTGAGGAGTGGGAGGGGTGAGCCCACGTGGGCTGGCCTGCGGCTAGTTCAGCTGGAACATGGAACTCACCTGCCTGCCTCATCTCCCACTGCACCTTGGCTTCCTCTGCACGGGTGTGTTCCTGCCCTGCACACGCATTCCTGCCTCCCCACCTGTGTTTATGCTGTTTTCCTTCCCCTCCCCTGGAGGGTCTTCCTCACATGCCTAATGAGACACTTGTCTACAGTATCAGCAGTTGGGCTGATGGGCTCCACTGCACCATGGTTCGTAACCCGTGTGTGTGTGTGTGTGTGTGTGGGTGTGTGTGTGTGTGTATGTGTGTGTTGTCTGGGGGTAAATGAGAGGGAATACTATGGGCTGGAGGATCGAGTTGATTTAGGTGTAAACAAAGTCTCCCAAGGCATTCTCTAGGCCACAAACCCAGATGCCTAAAGGGGTCAAGCAGGGTTTTGCCATTAGCAAGGCAGGCAGGATAAGACACACAATAGGGAGTAGTGGGGTCTGTGGCAAAATAGAGGGCACAGACCCTGCCTAAAAGAGCAACTGCCACTAGTTCCAATTGATCCCATGTGAGAAAGTGCCTCCAGAAAGGCTTGATATTTTAAATTTTCAGGAGAAACTGGAAATCTGTATTTCTATATAAAATGCATTGCTTTTTAAAAGCATTGCACAGACCAAATAGAACTGTGCAATGCCTTTAAAATTTTCACATACAGGTCTAGGCCACCAGTTTGAGGCCTCTTCTCTAGGTGGGAGCCAACAGGCCACTGGGCCCAGGGAGCTGTGAGGATAATGGGCCCAAACCCAAAGTCATCAGCCTGGCCAATCTGGGCATCACCTGAGCTTACCTATGGGATGCTCTTTGAGGAGGAGTGGGGAGGGACAGGAAAGGAAGGAAGGAGGAATTAGGAGGAAGGGGATGACAAGAGGATGGTAGGTAAAAGGGAGGCCAGGGGAAAGTTCCAGACATGGTAGGTCTTGAGAGACAGGGAGAAAGATGGAGGAAATGTTGAAATGGAGTGGGACGATGGGAAGTTGAGAAAGAGCACTGAGCCAGGAGTCAAGGGGTCTGAAGCCCTCCCTTGGTTGAACCCCAGATTTGGGGACACAGAGGTAGGTGAGCACACTTCCAGTCCTGTGGAGGGCCCAGCTTTTCATGGTAGAAACAAACATGGAAACAAACACTTATCTTGTACAGACGTCCTGTCTTATGATGGTTTGACTTAGAATATTTCCACTGAGAAAGCAGCATGATACTTTCTCATGAAGCTGGGCAGTGGCAGTGCACTGTAGCTCCATCAGTCACATGATCACCAGAGTCAATAACTCCCACTGTATAGTGTACTGTGTTGCCCAATGATTTTGCCCAACTGAGAGCTAACGCAAGTGTTCTGAGCATGTTTAAGTTAGGCTAGCCTAAGCTATGTAAGATGTTCAGTAGGTTGGGGATTGTAAGTTGCATGGGCAACTTACAGTGTTTTCAACTTATGGTGGGCTTATCAGGATGTAACCCCTTTGTAAGTCAAGGAACATCTATATATGTGTACTATCCCAGTTATCCAACTGTACCTAATGGTTGCCCACCCAAGAGGAAGACACCTATGCTGCCTAGAGGCTGGGTTGGCAAAAGGCTCACAGGAAAGGAAGAAGAGGGGACATCTGAGCTGGGTGTAGGGGAATCAAAGGGATGCTGTCATCTAGACAAAGGTAGAAGTGGTGGAGGGAATATTTTAGGTCTCAAGCTGTGGCCTGTGAGGGCAGAGTATGCGTCTTCTGGAGTAGCAGTAGGCTTTGTCCAGAGCCCAGGTAGTGTGTGTGGTGGTGGAAAGAGTGGGGAGAAAAATGGAGAGGTAGGAGTGAAAATAAAAGACTTGGATCAGATCATGAATGGCCTCAATAATGGGTAAGGGGCTTATCAGTAAAATCACAATGGTGGGAAGGAGTCGTGGCAGGCTTTGAAGTCAGAAAGAACCACGATATATTCATTCATCTATTCACTCATTCATTCACCAAATACATATTGAGCACTGAGGATCCTGCAAGGAGCAAAGCATAACTCCTGCCCTCATGAAACTTGTGGTCTGGGTCAGGGGAGAACAGAATTTATGAAAGAACCACACGGATAAGTCCATCAGGTAAGACCATGATCAGAGTGGTGAAGGAGAAGCCAGGATGCTGACTGAGAGCTTGGGAGTGAAGAGGAAGTGGAAACAGAGGAGGTTGGAAACCAGGCTGTAGGAACTTGGCCATGTGGATGAATTGGGAGCTTACCCCAGCTGCCCAAAGCCTTTGGATTGCTTTAGTTGGGGTAGTGCTCAGACTCTGCCTTGCTGTGGACCTTGGGCAGTGCCTCCCTCCGGCTCAGTCTTGAATTTATCATCTGTACAATAAATAGGCAGGACAAGGCCACCTCCAAGGCCCATGCAACTCCTCCAATTTCCTCCCTCCTCCCTGTTGTCCTTGCAGCCTGCCATTTTAGAAGAGGCAGCAGAATCAGTCTTAATTTCAAGTGGTGTTTCCTCCCACGTGTCTTCCTGTCTTCCTCCTCAGAAGCTCCCCCGGCCTCCTGGCCACCTTTGTCCTTCATCAGCTGAGCCTGGTGAGGGGTGGGGGGTACTGACATTGAGGGGCCTTCCTGATTGCGAAGGCACAGGATCCTGCTGATGAAGCCTCCATTCCTCGAGGGCTGTGTGTTTGGGGGGCCCAGGGAGGTCAAGCCCTGGCTATGGCCTGGGACCCCTGCCGGGCATTGAGGGTCAGACTGTCTGAACTGATGTGGTGTGAGCCTTGTGTGATGGCCAGAGCACCGGGTCCTGGGCCCTAGCCTTGGCTCTGCCCTTAACTTGCTGTGTGTTCCCTGGGCAGTCACACTCATCTAGGCTTCTGTTTCCTCACTTGTAAGATGAAGTGGTTGTTCCAGAGAAGTCATTTGATCAGCAATGTAGAGCTTTTTTGTTTTTTTGTTTTCCAAGGAAAACCTTACATATAACCCTGATATATAAACTAGATAAAAATGGAGTTGCTTATCATGGTGGGTGAAGGTCTGGGGACTTGCCCCCTTCACTGATCTGACCAGAGTTCCCTGGGATGGATAAGGTGGACTGGATGGTCTCAGGGTTCCTGAATGTTGGAATCCTGGAGCTGGAGAAGGCTTCTGCAACTGTTTCGGGGCAGAGAATGATAGGTGGGTGAGGCTGGGTACAGCCCATCCTGGTGCCCACTGGCACCTGCCCCTCCTGCTGTTGGTCCAGGGCACACAGTCTGGAGCGGCCTCTGGGGATAAGGAAGAACCTCTCTCCCACTCATATGTGCCTGCAGCTCTGGGAGGAGTGTCTGGTCTGTTGGGCCCAGTCCTTGTCACTGATCTCCAGGGCTCTTCTTTTTCAGAGGCATCAGGATCCTGCTCTCCTTCCTCCACCCCCAGCTTGATGGAATGCAGAAGGGGAGGGGAAGGGAGGGCAGTGGAGCTGAGGCTGAGGCAACATCTTGAATTATTTTGCAAACATGTTGGGTCCACCAAAGCCCAGCACACATCTTGTCCCCGGCACCCTCTCCCTGGATGTGTGAGCCCATATGTTCCTGGGCAAATGTGCTCCATCTGCCTGGGCTGCATTTGCAATTAGCTCATCAGGATGCTGTTCTCTAATAGCCCTTTGATGTCCAACGAACCTCCTAAGCCCGTGTGTTGCCTTCCCTTTGAAGCAGGACATCATGTTTTGCCAGAAGTCAATGAAACGCCCTAGTAGAACAGAACGGTTTAATTCCCTCCTCAGATACAGGGCTGAGAAAGTTCAAACAGGCTTCCGCCCATGCCTGCTGTCCCAATCGGCCTGCAAGATGCCCATATTGGAAGCCTGGTAAGGCCATGGTCCCTGGGGCTGGGTCTTCTGAGGAAGCTCTGGCCTCTTCCACCAGGGAACATGCCCAAACCGCCTGATGGCTATCACCTGGCCTTGTATCCTCGGCCTCCTCTGACTGCATTTGGATTTGTCTATGACCCTGATTCCTGAGCTGGCTCTCACCTTGACTTGCTGTTTCCTTGGACTTGGAACTGGCATCAGGCTCTGACCCAACCTGGGCTCCTCACTCAAGCAATGGTGCCCCGTGCAACTCAGCTTGGCTTGCTTTGGGCTTCAGAGCTCCCATCTCAGCATTGACAGCTCATGGCAACCCCACCCATTGTGTGTCCAGGGAGCGTTCCCCCAGGGCTGGCTGGGGGGCTGCAGGGTCAAGCCTGACCTGAATGACCTGGTCACCAGGCACTGGTTCGCACATTAGCATGAGCACCTGCTGCTCGCCTGCTCTGAATCCATCTGCTGTCTCAGGAATTTCAGAGCTGTGCAAACTTCCCTTCCTCAGTGATTTTTGGGAGTTGCTAAGGGTGTGGTTCCTTCATGCATTCTCAATGCAGCTGTCTTTGTTGCTCACTAGAACTGCTAACAAACCCAGTGCTAGGGACCCCTGACTACACCAATGTCCACTGTACAGGGCCAGACCAGTATTACTGGCTAGTCTGCCTCCTAAAAGTAAGGCATGCCCAAGCACAATGCAGCAAGCTGTTCTTGGTCTCCCAGCCAATGTGCCAGCCTGCTCCATCACCCACTGCTTGGATGAGAGCTGAGTGGACTAAGCTACCAGCCTGGAGATGCAGACCCCGGCATATGCCTTGTGTAACTAGATGATGCATATTCGCTGACTCAGAGTCACATTGGTGTAAGGGTGGAGAGTTCCATAACCCAGTTATTTGGGTCCCAGTGAGTTATTCTTTTATGTTTGTTTGTTTGTTTGAGACGGAGTCTTGCTCTGTCGCCCAGGCTGGAATGCAGTGGAGTTCCAGATGGATTCAGGCTCACTGCAATCTCTTCCTTCCGGTTTTGCTCAACCTCCCGAGTAGCTAGGATTACAGGCGCCTGCCACAGTGCCCAGCTAATTTTTGTATTTTTAGTAGAGACAGGTTTTGCCATGTTGGCCAGGCTGGTCTTGAACTCATGGCCTTCAGTGATCCACCCGCCTTGGCCTCCCAAAGTGCTGGGATTACAGGCGAGAGCCACTGTGCCCGGGTGAGTTATTCTTTTATTGATTCATTCACTCAACAAAACTTTGTTGATCTCTCACTAGGTGCCGGGCAAACAGAGATGAACAAGCCTCACCCATCTGCCCTTGTAGAGCTTATACTCTAGTGGAGGGGACATCACATTACACAAATAACAAGAAATGACCCAGGGGAGATCAAAGTGAGGATGAAAATATAACAGGGTGATAGAATTGGGAGCAACCAGGGGACCAGTTTAGGTGAGGTGGTCAAGGGAGCTTCCCTCAGGAGGTGAGGTTTAAGCTGAGACTTGGAAGATGAGGAAAAGCCAGCCATGCCAAGCTCCACAGGGAGAGCATTCTGAGAGGGGGAGGCAGCAGGGAGAGACCAGGGCTGAGGAAGAGACTGGTAGATTCAGGGGTCTGAAAGAGTGCCGGTGTGGCTGGAGCATGGGGAGGGAGGGGGGTGGAAGAGGATGGGGAGGGAGAGGTTGGTGGAGGCAGCTCACTTAGGGCCTTGGGGACCAGGCTGAGACGTTTGGACTTTGTTCTAAGTGGGAAGAAAATTCAGTGACAGGCCTTAGGCAGTGTGATCTATGATTTTAAAAGGTCATGCTGGTTGCCTTGAGGAAGGGGCATTGTGCCTGGTGTCTAGTGAACGGGCTTGCTGACCAGAGAGACTGGGGCTGGATATAACTAGGTCAAGTCATATCTCTTCTCTAAACCTTAGTTTTCTCACCTGTACAATGGAGACAATAATTTCTACTTCCTAAGCTGGAGCGTGAGTCAGGAGAGAATAGGAACATAAAACTATCCCATGAAATATGTACTCAGAATAACTCTAACAATTGAGGGTAGCTCTTCTCTTTTAGTTTCCAGAAAACCAGAGTAAAAAATACAACGGGTTGCCTAGTAGTAGGAGCAACCATTTTCCTGGCCCTAAACTTAGAAAGGCATCTGCCACTGAAGCCTTGGATGCCCACCCCTTATTTTCTTCCCTGTTATGATGTTCCTGAGACTTCCCGATTGTCCTTGGCCACTGGCCAAGACAGGCTAAGCCTCAAAGGCTGCCTTGGAACAGACCTGGAGAGAGAGAAAAAGATGCAGGCTCGAGGAAACCAGCTGCTTGTAGCTTTGCTACAAACTGCAGTTCACCTGTAGGTTTGGAATATCTGCCAGTTAGCCGCCACCCTCGACTTTATTTTCAAGGCTGTGCCCTGGTCAGGGACTGGCAAGAGGACCTGGTGATAGTTCCGAGTGGCTGGACGAACCCGGCTCTAGGCACTGGTGTTTGCTGCCTTTGGATTATTTGCCTTTGCAAATAATCTCTGTGTGCTGCTGGTAAAGATGGAACATTTTATAACGTTAGAGCTGCCATGGGATGGGAGCCTGACTCCTCTTCTGATTTTGCCATTTAGGAGCTGTGTGGTCTGGGGCAAATCATGTTCGCCTTTTGGGCCTCAATTTCCTCATCTGTAACCTGGGATCAGGATCTTTTTCCTGAGACTGTAGTGAAGTCAAAGATAGGCCCCATGAGGCCTGGCCACAGACGATTCCACACATAGCTCTTCTTTCATTAATAAATATGGCCACAGTTGTAGAACAACAGCCAAATTATGAATTAATGATTTATTGCCTTGTTGGTTTCAAAGATAATCAATTGTCGATTAAGGCTAGATCTTGGCCAGGTGGGTGACTTTTGAGTTCTCTCATGGAGTGGCTTTTAAAAATTAATGGCTTTAAGGCAGCTGTAGACATAGCCTTCTTAGGTCTTCTCAGCAGAGACAGAGGCTTCAAATGCAGGGAGATTATGGTGGGAGAAGAGATGGCTCCAAGTCTTCCTTGTGTCTGTGGCTGGATGGGAGATCCTGCTGGGCAGGGAGCCTGTGGTCGCCAACCTGCAGTTGACACTCTCCAGGTCACTCTCAGCAGACAACATAGGGTCTGGCACATAGTAGGTGCTCAGAGCAACTAAGCATTCAAGCATGAGTTCATTTACCTCTATGGTTTAATCAAGGCACGGTCATGTCCTTTAAAAGTAAACAAATCAAGAGTATAGATACACTTCAACAATCACCTGATTCAGGTCTTTTTTTTTTTTTTTTTTTTTGACAGAGCCTTGCTCTGTCGCCCAGGCTGGACTGGAGTGCAGTGGTGTAATCTTGGCTCACTGCAACCTCTGCCTCCCGGGTTCTAAGCAATTCTTCTGCCTCAGCCTCCGGAGTAGCTGGGATTACAGGCGCATGCCACCATGCCTGGCTAATTTCAGATCTTTTGCTTAGTCCTCTTTTCTATTGTATCTACTGCTTAGATTTTATCTTTAGAGTTCACAACCCCGATACATTCACACATTCACACACTCTGCACATGTCCTCAGAGAGTAGTAGGGTGGAGTGATGAGGAGCTTGTCACAGGTGCCCACGGTTTGCTTCTGGCCTTGCACTTCATGGGCTGGTGACCTTGGGCAAGTTACTTAAGCCCTCTGAGCTCCATCTGCAAAATGGATATAAACATAACATGCAGAGCTATTGTTGCAAAGAGAAGCACATAAAACACTCCATGTGGTACCTGGCACATGGAAAGTCTTCAGTAAATGTTGGCCACTCATCTCACAGTGTCCCGCATATGGACATGTAGGCCAGCACTCAAAGAAAAGCATGTCTAACATGCAGATGAGAACCTGCATGCTTTGTCTCTCTGTGAATCTCTGAGTCAGGAGATGGGCAGGGTTGTGGCTGGGCTGGTGTCTGGGGAAGTTGGGCCTGGCTGGTGCTGTGCCTTGGTCCTTGTCTTGGGGTGAGGGGTATGGCTTGTGGGGGTCCTGGTGGTCAGGGTCCAGCAAAGGTTTGTGTCTGGGAAGAAATAAATGGGAGCCCTCGGCAGCCCCTCATCCTCTTGTCAGGCTGCTGCGAAATAAAAGCTAGCTGGCTTTTGTCTCTATCGAGTGGTCTTTTATATGGAGAGATAACGAAGGGACAATTAATACAGCAATTGGGAGCAACCTTTGAAGCCCTGGTAATTTCCCTGCCTTATAATTATCAAACAATCAGGGTTTTTCAAGCTCCCAATTACATCACAGTCAGAACCAGAGACAGAAAGAGTGGACACTGTAGCCAGAGGCCAAGGGGACCAAAGAAAGGCCACAATCTGTGACCCCAAGGAGATCCCAGGGGTGGGGGTGGCAGCAGAAAGAAGGGTCTGGGTTGGAAAATGAGCCTCCTGTTGGGTAGCAGCTGGGCCAGCCTCGGAGAACACCAGATGCAGTTGCTGGTGGAAAAGGGCCTGGGATGGAGCATCTGGCCCTGGCGCTGGCACACACTTTGGAGGAGCAGGCTCTTGGCAGGCCTGCTTCCCCAGCTTGGCACACCCTGGGACCAGAAGCCGACCCCAAGCTCCATCTGGGAGAATCAGTGTCAGCTGGGTTGGTCCCTTGCCTACTTGCCGCTCACTTGCCGAGGGCCCTGGACAATGCCTGACTCCTCTCAGGCCTCTGTTCTCATGCAGGCAGCAGCCCATTGCATCTCTAAGCTTCTTATAAGATCAAACACTTGGTGATTCAGACTTAAGCAGTATTAGGGAGAGAAGGCTCAGTTCTTCCTTAGAAGGTCCGTTCCTGGCATGGAGCACCCATCATGGTGGGGCCCTCCCCAAGGGCGATGGCAGCTGCGGTGCATCAGGACAGCTGCGTTGGTTCTTTACAGCTGGGTGCATCTGCCCTGGGTTCAGCCGCTTGGAAACTCTTAGTGAAAGAGTCTCCTCCTGCTCCTTCATCATTAACATAGCCTCCACTTATGGAGACCCTGCTGGGTGCCAGGCTAGAAACTTCACCCCACAATCCAGTGTGAGCCCAGCAACAGTGCTTACGAAGCAGTCACTATTGGATCTACTTTATGGGGAGAGAAGAGTGTGTCATGAGGGTGTGTAACTTACCCAATTGTCACTTTGCCCTTAAGTGGCACAAACGGAATTCAGACCTGAATCTATCAGACTTCAAAGCTATCGCCTCACCCTCGGGCCGTACTGCCTTCCCTAGGTGGTTAGAAAACAGACGGGACCCAAGCTGGCGGCCTGGAGCACAGGCAGCTCACACTGTAGGAAGGGTGCTTGAAATGCTGTCCCTGGCCCAGCCACCAGGCTCTGGTCCCCACACTGTCCCTGGGTTGTGGACAGCTCTGCTGCAGCCACCCTGATAAAACTCTACCTATGTCCCTGTCTTTGTGTCACCTCCTTCAAGCTCAGATTCCTGAGAGGGAGTGTCCTGCCGGCCAATTCTAAATCCCGTTCTCCTGTCCTGGAAGCTGGAAAAAGGAATCTCCACGCCCTAGACAGTAGGAGGGATTTCAAACCCTGCACCCAACATACTTTGAGATCTTCCCAGATGGAAAGTGTTTGGATGCTTGGAAAACAAGTATATCTGTCAAGCTGAGATTCTGAAAACATGTCCCCACCACAGCCAATGTGGAGTCTGGTTCACGGTGTCCACAGTCTTGCACTTGGGCTGCATCAATGTCCTCCCCCGCACCGTCAGCCGGACTGAGCCCTTAATCAACTATCCACCCTCAGAGGATGGCAGGAGTCTCGTGCTTGCATTTCTGAATTCTCCCCTTCTGGGAAAGCCCCAGGCAGCCACCATTGCAGACCTGCTCTCAGTGATTAGGAGTGAGTGACGCCAGCACTGTGTGGGTTAATGCCGCTGGGATAGGGGTATGCGCTGGCTGGTCCACGGTTGGACTGGACGGCAGGTGAAGGGGTGCTTTATTACGATGTATGACCAGTTTCTTGGCTGCTTCATCATCTGCCAGTGTGCAGGCAGAAGCTAATAAGCAATTCGTTCTATTTTGCCCCTGAGGGTGCCTCCCGAAGAGGGAAGCTATTGATTTTTAACACTAGACACATAAACTCTAAGCTAGTTCTTGTATTCTTTGGTTCCTGGCGGTGCCCTGGTGGGGAAAGCCAGCCATTTCAATCATCAGACACACGCAGCCAAATGAGGTGGCAATAAACTCACCACCACTAGGGCCAGTGTGTGGAGACCCCTCTCTGCTGAGGGACCTTTTCATTCTCTACCCTGGTCCTGTTTCCCATGGTGCCTGGCCCTGTGGCCTGGCTATCATTTCTGGTCCACTGCCTTTCACGGGCTTGGGGGTTACGTTGCTGAGCAATGAAAGGGAGCAGGGTCAAGAGCGGGGAGAGAGGACCCAGCTAGGAATAGTAGAAACGAGCACTGGAGATAGGTTCTGACTCTCAGACGTGACAGCGCAATGTCCATGGTCATCACTTCCTCCCCTACACACCCAGTACTCATCCTGTAAAATGAGGGATCCTACAGCCACCCTGTGTGAGCCAGGCTGTCACCAACCCTGGGCATCTGCAGAGAGGACTGTACATTAACACCATAGATAGTGCCTTACCTTGGGCCTTCCTGCGCGGGCAGGTTGGACAGCTACCTCGCTAGTTGTAGTCCCACCTGCTCACTTTACAGATGGGAAAACTGAGGCCCAGGAAGGCAACTTAGAGTGGGTCTTCTTGTTCCCTGTCCCGGTTTCTTGTCAACCCATTCTACTTCTATCTACTTCATTCTCCAAAATATCAGCCCTCCGATTAAACACCTAGAATGTTTCTCATATTTACTTATCTGTGCTTTCTAAATTGTCTCCATATATCTCACTTTTATAATTAGAAAAAGATAAAAACTATTACAATAATGAAAATCCATTGCCATTTTTTCTTTTAAAGAAAATGCAGAAAAGTAAATATCGATATTCAAAAAAGATATGTTTCACAAGTATCAATTATATCTAGGTTATGATTTTTACAGTTTAAAACAAATTTTAGTGATAATTCCCAATTTCCTGCAAAAGGTATCTAAACTCCTCAACCCAACACCCAAAGCCTTCTCTTTTCTGTTCTTAACCACCCTCCTTCCCAGTTCCATCTTACGCATACACCCTCTGCTCACAGTAACCCGCTGCCTGCTCCCCAACCCCACTGGCTGACATCTCCTGCCCTCAACTGCTATCTCTTCACTCTGTCTCTTTCCTCTTTCAGGTAAAAGTGCTTTTAAATAAAAGAGCAAATTGTTCTTAGCAATAAAATCATTTCCTCATTTCACCTGGGGGTGGGCAGGGGTAAAATAATGGTATCGAGGATCCGACTCTTTCCCTCGGTCTCAGCATCATCAGCATGCTGCCATGCAAGCCTGTAGAGTTGTTGCTTCATAGTCACAAAGTGGCTGCCATGGCCCCAAGCATCAGTTCTGTGCTCAAGGCAGGAAGTGGAAGGGGTGGCACCTGGAACTATCCTCTCTCTCAGCAGAACAGCAAAAGCTGTCCCAGAAGCCCCAGCTGGCTTTCTGAGATGTCTCATTGACCAGAATGCATGATGTGACCTTTTCTAGCTGCAAGGCAGGATGGGAAAGTAAATATCAGCCAAAACCAAACAAGATGACTCACTTGGCCTAGACAAATCATGATTCAATCCTAGGGATAGGTCACACTGTCACTGAACAAAACAGGTTTTGACAGCAAAGAACGGACAAATGGCTTTGGAGGAGGTATTTTCTGGTGACTTCCTGGACATCGTGGTCTGTGACTGAACATCCCTGTTCTTGATCTTACCCACATCAACATGGGTAATTCCAGTTACTGATTCCATCAGTTTCTCATGATAGCCTTGGAAATCAGAGATCTCCTTATTTCCAATAGACTTCATCCCACTCTTGCCATAGCCATCCCTCCTGCTCACAAGCAATGGCCAGCTCTCTGCATGGCTCCACTCCCACTTTTAATCTCTTCTTACGGTCTCCCACTTCAACTTTCCATCTTTCCAGATCTTTTCACCCTGAACTTCTGGTTGTGCTTGTTATTTGTGTGCTCATTTTTCTCCATCTAGCCCTCCTATCTCCTAGCCTAGGGTCACAACCCTTTTCTTAAAGGGCCAGACAGTAACTACTTTAGACTTTGCAAGTCACACATTCTTTGTTGCAACTAGTCAACTCTGCCCTTTTGACACAAAGGCAGCCATAGATATCACATGAACAATGGGCATAAGTGTGTCTGATAAAACTTTATTTACGAAAGCAGGCACTGATTGGGCCTCAGGCAGAGTTTGCTGATCTCTGCCTATTGCTTTCTCCTGCCTGATTCAGCAAGACCCCATGAAATGTTACCTCCCCCACCTATCCCCCTCCACATCTTTACCCCTCACTAATTTTTTTTTTTTTTTTTTGAGATAGGGTCTTGCCATGTTGCCCAGGCTAGTCTTGGACTCCTGGGCTCGAAAGATCCTCCTGCCTCAGGCTCCCAAAGTGCTGGGATAACAGGCATAAGCCACTGCACCCAGCCTTTACCCCATACTATTGATTGTGCTATAGTGAACCTTTAAAGAGAACATTCGGAGTGCCAGGCTTTAGGCTAAGTGCTTTACCTATGAAGTGGGCAATTCCATTTTGCAGATGGCATCCAGAGGCATAGAGTAACTGGCTCAAAATTGCACAGTAGAGAGTGGACTTGAGGTGTCTCTCTGCCTTGAACACACGCCATTAGCCCCACTCCTCTCCCTGCTCCACTCCCCCTTGGGGAACTCCTCCTACCAGAATGAACCCAGCTGTCCCTAGGCTGCTGTGAACTGATAGCAATGGCCAGAATCTTGCCTGAACACCTGGACCCCAATCTGCTCATGGCCCCAGTGTCAGCTGGGCCCTCGGCAAAGCCAGCTGTCCCTACTTGACTCTACCCCACCCTACTGTAATAAAGACCACCCTTTTCCCACCCCTCATCCCTGTGGTCTCATGTCCTATGTCACTGAGAAAGCTGAGACCATCAAGCAAAAACACTTCATCCACTTCTCGCCTCCCTCCCTGCCCTGTTGGCTGTGTGTCAGCCCCCTTCCTCTCCTGCTCAGAGGAGACCTCAGCCTCCCCCCACATCACGGAGCCCACCTTTCCCTGCCTCCTTAGGGACCTCTCTTCACTAACTGTTACTAATTTTTCTAGAGACCCTTCACCACTATCTGTAATCCTGCCCTAGTCTGTCATCTGAAAGCAACAAAACAGACGGGAAAAACATCCCTCCACTCAACCTCCCTTCCAGATATTTTTCCTTTCTCTCCTTCCAGTGATAGCCAAGTGTCCAACATAACAAGAGCCTACCCTCACAGTCTCTACTCCTCCCTCCCATTCCCTCTTCAACCTACCAGAACTATGTGCTCCCTCTTGTACTTCCCCGAAATTGCTCTCACGGGGGTCACCAAGTCACCTAATTGCCAAGTGCAATGGGTCTCTCGGTGCCCCTCTTCCCCAACATTTCTGTGGCACTCAACCTGAGAGGTCGTTTCCTGTTTCTGGACACGTCCTCCCCTGGCTCTGCCTCCTGCCCTTCCTCCATGCTCACTCTCGGGGTCCCTTGCTGGCCTCTCTTCCCACCCTTTGTCTTAGTGTTGACTCTCACAGGTTCCTGGTCACACCAGTCATTGGGCGATGTCTCACGGCTCTCTTGGCTTCAATTATCATCCATCTCTGGCTGTCTCCCAAACGGCTCTCTCTAGTCCAGTCCTTCATGGTGAACTCCAGACCTAAATACCTGGAGGCTTCTAGAAATTTGCAGCTAAATCCACATGGCCAACACTGAACTTTTGATCTTCTCCCCTTGAACCTTCTCTTCTTATAAACCTTATTTCCTGAGTGGCCCCAGTATCAACTCAGTCACACAGGCAGAAATCGAGAGCCATCCTAAGATGATCTCTCACTCAGTCCCCACATCACACTGGCCACCAGATCCTGTCGATTCTGCCTTTTTCATATCTCCAAATCAAGCCCATCCGTTCTTCCTTAATTCTAGCTTATGACTTTTGGGGATAATCCAATTGTTTGACTTAGTCTCTATACTCGGGCTGCTGGTGAATATCACACTCAACTGTGTGGCTTCCGTCCCTCGAAATTCTGGCCTCCACCTGAAACAGTGTGCTCCCTGCACCCCAGGCTTCCTTCATTTGGGGTTGGTCAGCTCCTCTCCTTTTCCCTCAGCCTCTGACCCAAAGGACCTCATCTCTGCAGGAGCCTGATCTGCCATGAGCCCTCCCTCTCACCCTCAGAGGCCGCTGCCTCCTGTTTCACGGGGAAAACCCAAAACTTACTCAAGAACTTCCTCCATTTCTTTTTTGAACTCTCATTCATTAGTTTAATATTGAATATGTCATCACACCCAGTAAACAATTCAAATATTAAAAGTGTAAGTGAACATATAACTCTTCTTCTTCCTGGAGACATCTGATACTTCAGTCCTCTTGGCAGGGGAATGGCTGTTACAAGTTTCTATATTTTTTCCAGAAATGTTAATTGCACAAATGCAAAAATGGGATTACTTTCTAGCCTGAGTGATCGAACACCATAACCCCATGTGGCTGTTTATTAATTTGTTTTTTTGAGATGGAGTCTTGCTCTGTCGGCCAGGCTGGAGTACAGTGGCGTGATCTTGGCTCACTGCAACCTCCTGCCTCCGCCTTGGAGTAGCTGGGATTACAGGCGCCCTCCACCAGGCCCAGCTAATTTTTGTATTTTCAGTAGAGACAGGGTTTCACCATGTTGGCAAGGCTGGTATTGAATGCCTGCCCTCAAGTCATCCGCCCACCTTGGTCTCCCAAAGTGCTGGGATTACAGGCATGAGCCACTGTCCTCGGCCCCACATGTGGCTATTTAAATTTAAATTGATTTTGGCCAAAATTAAAATTAGGAATTTAGTTCTTCAGTCATACTACCACATTTCAAGCATCCACAGCCACCTGTGGGTGGTGCCTACTGTACTGGGCAGTGAAGATCTAGAACACTGTCATAATCACAGACAGCTCTAATGGGCAGTGCCTGGCTGATGTTGCTCTGTACGTAGATTTAAAAAAAAAACCAAAAAACTATTTTATATCAGAGATGGTTCCTCCACTCGACTCATTCTAATTATTGCATGTCCTTAACTGTCTAACCAGTCTCCCAGTGAAGAACATTTAGGGGTTTCCAGGCTTTTGCTGTTACAAATAATGATATCACAGACATTTAATCACATTTGTAGTTTTGTCCATGCACAAGTGTATACACAGAATACATTTCTAGAAGTAGAATTTCAAAGTCAAAGATAAGCGAGTTTTAAAATATGTATGGGAAAATTGTGTTCATGTGCGGCTGTTCCCTGACAGTGAGCATGACTATTTCCCTGTGACTCCTTTAACAATATGCATCATCGAGACTTCCAGTCCTCATCAAATTCAGAGGTGAAACATTATATCACACTGCTATTTTACTTCTCATATTTAAAAGAATGAGAGACTGTAAGTCATTTCTATGTATTTTTCCTGTGAAATGTTAGTGTCTTTCTCCTTTCTTGACATTGGATTACTGTTATTTTTCCTTTTTCTTGATTCATACATTTTTTCTTTTCTTTTCTTTTTTTTTTTTTCTTTTTTAAGAGAAAGGGTCTCTGTCTGTTGCCCACGCTGGAGTGCAGTGGCATGATCATAGCTAACTGCAGCCTCAAACCCCTGAGCTCAAGCAATCCTCCTGCCTTAACCTCCAGAGTAGCTGGGACTACAGGTGTGTTCCACCACACCCAGCTAATTTTTTTTTTTTTTTTTTTTTTTTTTTTGAGACGGAGTCTCACTCTGTTGCCAGGCTAGAGTGCAATGGCTTAATCTCGGCTCACTGCAACCTCTGCCTCCCGGGTTCAAGAGATTCTCCTGCCTCAGCCTCCCAAGTATCTGGGACTACAGGCACACGCCATCACGCCCAGCTAATTTTTGTATTTTTAGTAGATATGGGGTTTCATCATGTTGGCTAGGATGGTCTTGATCTCTTGACCTCGTGATCTGCCTGCCTCAGCCTCCCAAAGTGCTGGGATTACAGGCATGATCCACCGCGCCCAGCCCACACCCAGCTAATTTTTAATTTTTTTGTGGGGATCTCTCTTTGTTGTCCAGGCTGGTCTTGGTCTCCTGGCCTCCCCTATCAGCCTCCTAAGTCGCTGGGAGATTGCTGAGATCTTTACACACATTGGGCTCTTGCCATCCAGGTGCTGATTATTTCCTACTGATTTGTCTCCTCTCCCCTCCCTTGCCAGGATGCAATGTTTCATGTGGATACAATCAACATTAGCAATATTCTAATTGCTTTTGAATTTTGTGTCTTAGAAAAGCCTTTTCTACTCCAGTATTTCAAAACATTCTCTTGCATTTCCTTTCAGTTCTTTTATTGTTTATTTTTTTATCTCCAATGTGATCTCTGTGGAGTTGATTTTCATGTAAGGAGTGAGGTAGAGACCCACATATTTTCCCAGATGGCTAGCTAGCCTCAAATCATTTATTGAATGATGCTTCTTTCTCCTAATGAACTAAAATGTCAACTTAATTATATGTGAATTGCAGAAATCTTTCTGTACCTTGGCTTCCAGATTTGTAAACTGAGAGTAATAAATTAGGGTTGCTGTAAAGGTGAATGAGATAATTACAAATATGCAGAACAGTGCTCTGCACGTAGTAGGTGCTTGATAAATCTTTACTAAGATTTCCTCCAGATGTATATGATCTATTTCTGGGTCTTACAGTCTATTCATTTAGTTGGTGTATCGGTCAGGTTTGAAGCTGCAAACAAGGAAGCCTACTCTGCCAGTTGGAGCAGAAAAGGAATTTTTTAGATTGTTGGGTGGCTCACGGGGTCTCTAGGAGTCCAGAGAATCAGACACGGTGGCTGTGCAGCCAAGAAGCCTGCACTAGCCTCCCTCAGGGATTGCCCTGGGGAGAACACCACTGCTGCTGCCACTGCTTGGCACACGGATGAAGCTGGCCCTGCTGGCTCTGGGGAGTGGCCATCAGGAACTATACCATGGCATGCCCTACAAAGAGCCTGATGTCTCTGCTGCCTCCTTCATCAGACTCAGATCATATGCAGGTCCTGCTTCTCCTGTTGTCCTCTCTTGCATCTGAGGTTTGCATGGGGAAGCCTGGCTGGCAGAGCACAGGTCACACACCTGTGTGCTGGCTGCAAGGGTGACTGACAAAACGAGTCTGGCCTCTGCTCTGACCTCGGCTCTGCTCTGTTCCTACTCCAAACATAGGAAGTGTTCAAAAGACACTAGGTGGCTACAAATGTGACAAATGTCCATTATAAACTGTCTATTCACAGGCCTGGCTTTCTTGCTGGTAAGATGATGCTGTTTTACAATCCAGTACAGTTGGTTTCCCTTTTTTTTCCCAGAAATTTCTCAGCTCTTGTTATATACAGGATCAACAAGTTTAGTTTAAAAATCCTGTTGGTATTTTTGGATCACACTAATATAGATTAATTTAGAGAGAACTGGAATCTTTACCATATGACTCTTTCAATCCAAGAGCAGGGAATAGCTTTCCATTTATTGAAGTTTTTATTTTATGTCCTTCAGGGGAGTTTGAAAAAATGTTTCGCTATAGATTAAGCACGTTTTGTGTTCAATATATTTCTAGGTATTTTATCTTTTAAAATTTTTACTGATGGAATCTTTTATTTCCTGATTGGTTATTGTTTTATATAGGAAAGCTAGTGATTTTTATATGAATTAATTCTTACTAAACTCTTTTAATGTTTAACAGTTTTTAAAAACTGGGGTTTCCTCCTGTGTTTTAGAAGTATACAATCAGATGATTAATAAAAGATAATTTTGCGTCTTCATTGCAATATTGAAACTTCTCATTTGTTTTCTCATTTTGCATTGGTTAGTAGGTGGAATACAACATTTAATAATATTTGTTGCAATGGGTATTACTGCCGCAATAATGCTGCATAATAATCATCAAAGTTCAGAGGTCAAAGCAATCATTTATCCTCATTTAAGTGTCTGCAGGTCAACTGAAGGTTGACTGATGCATGTTAGCCCTGGCTGGGCTTGGTTCCAAGCTGCAGGTTTGGTCCAGGTCTACTCCATGCATCCCTCAGCACCCCTGGATCATCTTGCAAATTCTAGCCTCTACTTTTCATGGTGAGGATGGAAATGTAAGAGTGCTAAGTGGGAACAGAGAATGCTTCTCAAATCTTAGACTCAAAATTGGCACTCTCATTTATACCACTTTCTACCAAAGTCACATGGCCAAACTCATTATTAGGGGGGTTGGAGGAATACTCTGTCTTTAGGAAGAGAAATTGCAAAATCACATGGCAAATGACACAGACACAGCAGGGTGAAGACTTGCACAATGATGCAAGGGGCAGCACTGGGCACCCTTTACTTGTCCCTGACTGATAGGAATGATTCTAGTGATTTGTCATTAGAAATGGTCCTGGGTTTTAGCTTGAGTCGTGATACCTCTATCCATGTGGTCCTATTTTGTTAATAGTTCTTAAATCATGAAACAAAGTTGGATTTTTGTCAACTTATCTTTTAGTATATATATAGAATTGTATGGTTTTCTTATTGATATTTTAATATTATGAGTTATATTGATTCCTTCATAAAAAACCATCCTTGCATTATTTAAATAAACCCCACATGGTGTTAGCATATTACCCTTTTAAAATGTATGTTCTGCTTGCTAATATTTTATTCAAAATTTTTGCATTTATATTGTCTTAAAGATCATACTGTAGTCTTTTGTCTCACCATTTTGGCTTTTGTTTTTACTGTTTTGCTGGATTCTTAGATTTAAGTTCGCTTTTCCCTCTCTACAATATTCAGGAGCAGTTTAAATAGCATTGAGTTACCTGCTTCTTGAAATTCTGATGGATTTTTACCTGTAAAGCTGTCTACAACTGGTGCTTTAATGGATAGTGGCTTTTTGACGACACTCTCAATTTCTTCTCTGGTAATTGGACTATTTAGATTTCCTATCTTTTCTGAGGTTAGTTTTCATCATTTATGTTCTTTTTTGAAAATCACCCATTTTGTCCATGTGTTCAAATTTATTTTCAAAACATTGAGCTCAGTAATATATGACACTTTTTAAAATTTCCTCTATATGGGGTAATTTCCCCATTCTCATTTCTGGTTATGCATATTTATGCTTGT
The DNA here is from genome assembly GCF_003255815.1 of Theropithecus gelada. Taxonomy (NCBI): domain Eukaryota; kingdom Metazoa; phylum Chordata; class Mammalia; order Primates; family Cercopithecidae; genus Theropithecus; species Theropithecus gelada. The sequence continues at coordinate 55,175,149 of NC_037677.1, forward strand.
TTTCTTGATTAGTTTAGCTAGTGGTTTTTCTGTTTTCCAAACCTATTCTCTGCTTCTTCCCTCCCATCTATCTTCCTTCTCTTCTGCAGGCTAATCCCACCACCTCTGCTCAGATCCTCCCACTTCACGCCTTCTTCAGAAACTTGCTCCATGCTTTATCCTCTCTGTGTCCTGTTCTTTTCAAGCCTTTCTTCATCTTTCCTAACAGCTCATAATCATTCTCCAGCTTCATCTATCTCGAAGGCCTCCAAGTCCAAGTTGCCCCCTCTGGCAAATGACTGATAGCTTTATTTTCCAAGGCTTCCTGGGAGTGCTTTCCCGACGTCCATACCGTAGAGTATTTCCTGAGTGTTTTCCAGAGTAATTTCATAGCATGAATGACATGCACGAATGACAGCATCTACTTTTGTCTTCATGACTCCAATTAAACTGTTCTAGTTGAGATCATCTATGATATTCCTCACAGCCAAAGTCATAGGCACTCACATCTAGTCACTTTTCCCGACTTTCTGTGACATTTGCCAATATTGACTATTCTTTCCTTCTTGAAATTCACTCTGCTCTGTTTCCATAACACCTGCTCTCCTATGATGCCTCCTATTTCTCTGTTTCTTCCCACTTCCTTTAAAAAACACATCTCTTCTTCTGCTTCCTCAATACATGTCTGATTCTATACCAGGTCCTCGGTGACCTCACCTACACATGCATGTCTTGAGTGACAGCTCATATGTTGACAACTCCCCAAACTCTATCTGCAGCTCAGACCAGAGCTCCATTCTTGCTATCTTGATGTGTCCTTTTGGGCACCCTAGTTCTGAACTTCTTATTCCTGCCTTAAAATTGGAAATAACCTCCCTTCTCCCCATGGTCTTCTTTCTCTAAGAGAGCCCCTTCTATAACATCCTTTCCTGGGAATGTTCTGAACCACAGACCTGCCATTTCACTCCTCTACCTGAAACCTTCAATGACTTCCTTTTGCTTTTTTTTTTTTTTTTTTTTTTTTTGTGTGAGACGGAGTCTCGCTCTGTCGCCCAGGCTGGAGTGCAGTGGCCGGATCTCAGCTCACTGCAAGCTCCGCCTCCCGGGTTCCCGCCATTCTCCTGCCTCAGCCTCCCGAGTAGCTGGGACTACAGGCGCCCACAACCGCGCCCGGCTAATTTTTTTGTATTTTTAGTAGAGACGAGGTTTCACCGTGGTCTCGATCTCCTGACCTTGTGATCCGCCCGCCTCGGCCTCCCAAAGTGCTGGGATTACAGGCGTGAGCCACCGCGCCCGGCCCCTTTTGCTTTTAAGAACAAGGTCGACCACTTGGCTTTCTCCTTGACCTCCAAGCTCTCCAAGCATCACCTCCTGGCCTGCCTGCAAGCACCTTTGCTCTAGTCATCAAGTCACTTGAGGTTCTCCGATCATCTTATGATGCTCCATGTCTCTGGGGATTTTCTGTGTGGTTTCTACTTCTTGGAATTGCTTTTCCACATTTTTTTCCTTCTTTTAGAAAAATTAGCTTAAGATTTACCTGCTTTGAAAAGTTGCCCCTGACCCCTCCCTTGGTGTGATTTTGATGTGTATCTTGCAAGAGCCTTCTACTCCCAAACCCAGTTCTCCATTCTCTTCTATATTCTAGACCCATTTCCCTTTGTCTTCCAGAAGGAAGTCATCTCCAGAGATAAAGAGAGTGAGCCCAAGCCACAGAAAGAAAAGGAGAATGAAGACCGGGCACTGTGGCTCACGCCTGTAATCCCAGCACTTTGGGAGGCTGAGGCAGGCAGATCACAAGGTCAGCAGATCGAGACCATTGTGGCCAACATGGTGAAACCCCGTCTCTACTAAAAATACAAAAATTAGCTGGGCGTGGTGGTACATGCCTGTAGTCTCAGCTACTTGTGAGGCTGAGGCAGGAGAACCTCTTGAACCTGGCAGGCAGTGGTTGCAGTGAGCTGAGATTGTGCCACTGCACTCCAGCCTGGGCATCAGAGTGAGACTCTGTCTCAAAAAACAAACAAACAAACACCAAAAGAAAAGGAGAATGAGCAAGGACCTTGGAGTTGTACAGACCAGAGATGGCATAGCAGTGTGACACTGGTCTCTCTGAGCCTGTTTCCTTATTTTTGAGGTGGGGGAAAATGAATAATCCTTGCATGTTGTTGCTAGGGTTAAATGAGATAATGTATGTGAAGGTGACTTGCACATGGAAGTTAATTTTTTTAAATGTATCTATTTCTTTTTCTTTTCCTTAGTGATTTTCCCTACTGGGCAGCAGATGATTTCTTCAAAGGTTGCCTGGATCAGAGTCCTTAAGGGAATTAAGAAGTTGGGGAGTAATGACCACATCAAGTGTCGGTGAGGATGTGGAGGAACTGGAACTCTTACACACAGCTGGTGGGGATGTACAATGAAACGACCACTTTGGAAAACAGTCTGACAGTTAAAAAAAAAAATTTAACATAACATCTATCATATGAGCCAGCCAATCTACTTGTAGGTATTTACTCAAGAAGAAAGGAACACGGCTATACAAAGACTTGTACATAATGTTCATAGCAGCTTTATTTGTAATAGCCAAAGAGTGCAAATGTCCATTAGTAGGGAAATGGATAAACAAGTCATGGTATATCCATACCATAAAATACAACTTAGCAATAAAAAGAAATGAATGATTGACATACACAAAGACATGGGCGAATCTCCAAAAATTATGCTAAGCAAAAGAAAGCACACAAAAAAGCACATGCTGTGTGATTCCATTGATATGAAAATGTATAAAATGTGAACTGATCTACAGTGATATAAAGTACATCATTGGTTTCCTGGGGACAGGGTTAAGGTGTGGCAAGCGGGAGGAATGAAAACAGGGAATGAAGAACCTTTGGGGCTATGAATGTATTTGTTATCTTGATGGCAGTGATTATTTCATGGCTTAAACTTACATCAAAGTTTATCAAATTGTACATTTAAAATATGACATACAGTTTATTGGAGCCAATTAAACCTCAATAAAGTAGTTAAAGAAGAGTTCATGGATAAGACAAATGTAGCTGCTGCTTGTCCAATATTTCCTCCCTGTTTCTTTAGCTCAAGGGAACTCCAATTTTTTTTTTTGGTGGCATTGCAAATGGGTTATAACTGATCTAAGCCACTTATGATAATCCCATTACCCACTCTGCCTGTCTCCTTTGCAGCTGGGACCGGCCATATAACCTAAGGTCACAGAGACCTAAGATGACCTAAGTTGACTGGTGACGATTCTGGGAAAGCTTTGGCTCTCGTAATATAAAGTGGGCTTAATGTGCCTGTTGCAAAACTTTCCTCCTCTCCTTCCTGTTTGGAGTTAGAACATGATATCTGGAGCTGCAACAGCTATCTTCTCACCTTGAGGGCAAGGCTGAGAGAGCTGTAAACATGCTGGCCTTGGTTTCACGCAACCTTTGAGCAGCTACCTTCCTCTGGTCTTGACGTGCAAGAAAAATGTTCCCTATTTGTTTGTTTCTACTGCTGCAAATAGTTTTCTGTTACTTGTAGCTGAAGAATACATTCTCACTGTTATAACTGGGTTGGTGTTTCAGTTATTTACCGCTACATAACAAACTGTCCTAAATTTAGAGCATGAAACCACAACCATTTTTAAATTCTCATGGTCCTTTGGGCCAGGAAATTTGCTAGGGCACAGCAGGAATACCTTGTCTCTTCTCCATGATGTCTGGGGCTTCAGCTGGAGATGGCTGTGGCAAATCAATTATAGCTAGGTGTCTGGGGCTGCTGTGAGATTTGCCAGGCCTGGGATGTCCGCAGTCGCTCTTTCACTTACATGTTTGGTGCTCGGGCTAAGACAGCTGGAGCTCTGTCAGTCATCACTTTCTCCATGAGCCTTCTTTACATTGCTAGCTTGGGCTTCCTCACAGCATGGCTGTCTCGGGGTAGTTAGACTTCATATGTGGTGGTTGGCATTCCTCAGAGCAAGTGTACCAAGAGGGGAAGCTCTTTTAAAAAAGTTCAGCCGAGATCCAGCATAGCTTCACTGCCACTTAATTCTACTGTACAGAAAAGCCACAGGCCACTGAGATTCACTGGGTGTAGGAATCCCACTTCTCTTTTAGGGAATGGTATGCAGATATAAGGAGGGGAGGAGGCGATGGTAGCTGTCTTGGAGACAAGATGGGAAGCAGCTGCGAAGCACACAGGTGTGTGAGGTCTGCTTCTGGCTGTGACTCCTCCTGTGACCTGGTGCGCACACTGCCCACTTGCAGTTTCCAGGCCAATGTCCAGACTCCTGATCTCAATGTAACCTTCCATCTGACCCTTGGCTTTGGCCGTGTGGAACTCCCTGACTATTTCTTACTGCCCCCATGTGCCCTCTAACCTCCAGGCCTTTGGACATGCTGCTTCTGATGCCTGAAGTGCCTCCCAATCCCTTCCCTTTGTGATCTCCTACTCATTTTTCAGGCCTCAGCCCTGCTGTTCCCTCTTCTGGCAGATTCCCTGACAGGCCTGGTGTAGGTTGGGCCCCCCTGACTCTGAGTTCACACGTCAACCTGGTCAACCTCTCCCAAACCCTCAGTGCGTGTCTTCTGGGTGGTCTGTCTGACCCCTAGAATGTGAGGACTTTGAGAGCTGAGACCTGTAACCTCCATCTTTGTACCCCTGTTCCCAGCACAGTGCCTGGTGAAGAGTAGGCAGGCACTGTTTGTGGAAGAAAGGCAGGAAGGCTGCAGATCTATACAGACTATGGAAGAAACATGGCAAGGGATTTTCCCAGGGGGTTCCCTGTTGGCATCCTCTCTGCTCCCAGCCCTCCTGGGAATAGCTGAACTCCGGGGCTGTCACTCTTACACCAGAGCCATGCTGAAATACTCAGTGGCTGTAGAACAGCATGTGTTCAGCCCTGGCGGGGCTCAGGAGCTGTCAGCAGCCCTCCTCACACGCTACCCCAGGGCCCAGGCTGCATTTGTCAGATCAGCTCATATGCCTGGCTGACAGGTGGGGAGCCCTGCCTGGCGCTGAAGCGAGTGTTCCTGATGGATCTCTGGGGCTCCTACGCTTCCCGGCTTCCCATGGAATCCAACACATTTAAAAAACCCCTGTTCGTCACCTGTTTGGTGCCCAGTTCTCTGCTGGGCAGTGAGGGGACAACAGAAAACCGGATAGGCAGCAGAGCAAAAGCATGGAGGTAAGAATGAGAGGGGCTGGAGGACAGGGAGCAGGCTGCAGAATGGGGAGCTGAGGCTGCGGAAAGTGGTCAGGACATGGCCAGCCCCCAGGATCTTTTGCTCCAGCTGGTTTTCTGTTCGTATTCCCTGAACGGCCATCCTGGCTGTTCTCAGCAACTCTTCTGATGGGGGATGCCCAGGCCTTATGGAATGCTGCATGTGGTGAGCGCTGCTCCCTTTCAACCACAGGAGGAAGTCTGGTCTTTATCCTAAGAGCAATGGAGAGACACTGAAGGGTTCTTTGTAGGGAGCAAGATTACCAGATTTGGATTTAGAAAGGTCCCCCAGGCTGCAGAGGGAGAGTGGGTTGGAGGAGACACGAAGGAGGTGGGAAGATTGTGGGAAGCTGTTCCAGGCTCCTTGAGGACAGACCATGGTGGCCTAAAGCACGTGGGGGCTGCAGGGATGGGGAGACATGGAGGGATTCCAAGGATGTCTGAAATGCGGACTTCCCAGGGCCTGTTTCTGGGAGGTTGGGAGTGAAGAGGGAGAAGGAGGCATCAAGGGCGATGCAGGATAGGGTGGAGGCTGGAAGTGCTGAGTCACATGGAGTAAAGGAACGCCATGGTGAAAATGGTGAGGTCAGTTTGGCCTCCTCCACTCATGCTTGCCTGCCTTGCTTTCTATGAAATCTGCAGTTAAATGAATGTGTACTGATTTTCCTGGACACTGGGGCAGGTAAAGGAAGACCGTTTCCCATATCTGTGCTGTGAGAGGTCCATCATCTACCCTGTAGCTCCATGAAGGTCAGTGCCATTTGTGAGCACAGAACCTACATTTTCTTTGTACGGTGATTTCGGCATGCACACATGAGTCACTTCAGGATGTGGACTTAGGTAGCATGCTTGCTCTGTGTTAGGAAGCTTTCCTGGGGTATCACTCTCTGTAATATGTACATGTGTATGTGTACAGATGGATGCATATGTGTATATGTGCATGTATATGTATATCTGTGTGCATGTGTCTATATATATGTGTGTGTATATATGTATATAGAGAGAGTCAGAGAGAGTGTGCATGCACACTGGGCAAGGGAAGGAGGCTTCACAGAGGTCTTGAAGCATGAGTAGGAGTTTGTCAAGGAGACGAGGGATGAGGAACATTCTAGGCAGATGGAATAGGAAAAGCAAAGGCATGGAATGGAGACTAGGGAGCTTAGAGAGGGCAGAAGGGGAATGGCTGGAGGGGAGTGGGAAGAGAGGCTGTGGTCAGGTCGGGAAAAGCCTGGAATGCCACTCTCCAGGGGCTGAGCTCCACCTTGTAGTATACAGGACGACTTACGGGTTTTATTTCCTAAGTCATCTTCATTTCATTGACAGTGTGTTAATTTCAGAGCATGTGTCAAGAAGGATTCTAGGGTGGTAACATCCCCTGTGACTGCAGGATGGAGTCTGGGCACTAGAGATTTGCCACATCTGCAGAAGGACAGGGAGAGTCACTGGAGGAAGGGATGGGGTTGGGGTGAAGGAGCAGGGGCTCGGGATGTGTGCTGTAGAGGATCCACTGGAAGCTCTGGGAGCATGAGTCGTAGGGAGGCAAGGCTGAGGCCACGCTGCCAATGAGCCAGCATTCAGTTTAAAAATATCCGAGGAACGAATGAACCGCTGAGTGTCTGCACGGCAAAAAGTAGACCTTATTGTAGCTGCTTCTGTAATGAGGATGTGCAGGAGGAATAAAGAATTTCCATGGTAAACACTGTCAGCCTTCCTCTCCCCTTTAGCAAAAATACCAGAGTGAAAAAAAAATACAGAAAACATGCATGCGTGCACACACACACGTACACACAAAGCAATGACCCCACCGAGGGGCACTTTCCTTCTCCCCTTCTCTGCTCCCTGTGAAGTCAGAGCATAATTACTGAAAAGCATTTTTGACTGAATTTTAGATGAGCATTTTGACAAAATATAATATTGGAAACAATCTTTATCAAACATTCATGTGTAGTGTGAGAGATAAAGCCCAGAATCCATAATTCATATGGCGTGTGTATTACCAAGTGTGCATGAGAGGCTGAATTTCAATGAGGCAGCCTGAACAATATTTTCTGCCAGACACGGGCTTTCATCATTTACATTATTCACTAGGTTTTCCAGAACAGTAAATCTTAAATATATATTTGTGTTGGGAAGAGCTCGTGTGCATGTCTGTATACACACAGAAGGACGCACACCCGTTTGGGCACAAAATTGGCGGTTACATGTTCCAGCTGGAGGGGCACGCGGTGACAGCAGGGAGCCTTGGCGTGGCAGACTCCCCGGGCTCCTTCTGGAGGATGGCCCATGTCACCATGGACTCCACAGCTCGCTGCAAAGGCATTAAATCCGCCCACCTTGTGGTCTCCATCTTCAGACCCGCCCAGCACCTCAAGTGGAGTCCTAAAATAAAATGGGACTGAGTGCAGGCATTGCTCCGGATGCTCAAGGGCAGAGCTCCTTCAAGTTCACCCTCTGCACCGTTCAGGCAGTCATTGTACCCTGAGTCTCCAAAGGCTAACGTTGGAAGGGACGCTTATAAAGATTGTTGAATTTTGTCTCATTGTGATATGAGTTGGACAGCGGATGGAAGAGCCTCTGCTTGTATACAGCAGAGACAGGAGCACAGGGCCTCCAGCATTTTCCCCACTCCATCTCCGGAGGGTCACACTACTCAGAGATCTTCCTTGGAGGTGAGATTGGGCTTCTTCTCATGATCACTCACTGTTGCTGTGCCGGTCCATGAGGTCCCGCAGCACAAGTCTGCTTCCTGGGGCACGGGCCCATCCTTCAGAGCTCTGAGTGTGACGTCGCATCCCTGGGATCATCTTTTTCCAGGCCTTTGTTCCTTCAGCCTTTCCTCACATCGCTTGTGTAGTGGATGCCGGGATGCACTGCCCAGATCTCCCCTGGGGACCGAGGAGCTCATTCTGCTGCCCAGAGTGTGGCCCGCTGCTGACTTGAGGCCGAGTCCCTCCTCAGGAGTTCCCCTGAGCAGGAAGCACTGGATCCCCCAAGGTCTTGCCCCTTCCCACATGCGGGGGAGGAGGTCACAGCCCAATTGAATGACTGGTAGACGCATCTCTGAAAAGTCATTCCCAGCTCTAGAGTCCCTGGGGCTTGGCTGAGCCCTGTGCTGCAGCTGCACTGCAGTTCAGCCTCTCTCTGCCTGACCTGGAGCCTGTTACTTCCCACAGGTGTTGATCCCCAGAGGTCCCAATACACATCCTGCATGTAAGTCCTCATGGCAGTCCCAGGAAATCAAGCCAAAGAGGGCCAGAAACAGCAGTGGTCTGAGGAAGTGGACTCTAGCTGGGATTGTGGAGCTGGATCTTCTGTTGCCCAGTGGGCACTGAAGACCCCATCACAGGCTGGAAGGCTAAGAGCTCCAGGCCCATAGTTTCAACTGTGGGTGCAATGGCTGGCTTTTTTTCTGGTGGAAAAACTGGGATGGAAGAGAATGCAGGGAAGGCTGCATATTTCAGGAGCTGGAGAGGACTGGGGAAATTAGTAATTATAAGGACAATGAAATTGCATGGCTCTTACTGAATGCAATCAATGGATTGAAAAAAAAAACAAAAAAAGGCTGTAGGTGATTAATTACCACTTTAAGGCAAAATGTGCAAGTTGTGGACTTCCTCCACGACATAAAGAGATGCACTTGTCCAACAGTGGAGAGATGAGAAATCTGCATTTCAGGACCCAGACTTAATTCTAAGGGTGAAGCTTCAGAGAAGCCCAGCATCTTCTCTGAAGCTTCAGAGAAGACTGAACTCTCACCCTGGGTAAGTTGGCTATGCCACAGTCACAGCCTTGCTTGGGAAGGAGTCGACTATGAGACTTGGGGTCAATGAACTTGAGCACCTTGAAGCTCCAGGGCCCTGGAATCCTCTGGGCGAGCTGAAATGGTCATTTTCCAGCTGTGAAAGGATAACGCACTGCCCAGGCTTGAAGTTGAGGTAGAGGCCTCTGTCTTACAAGACCGCATGCTACCCACGCAGCATCTACCTCAGCTTCCCTCCTGGACACTGGACCAAGCCACTGCACAAACCAGGTAGGTAAGTGCCGAGCCTTCAGAAGGAGGAAAGGAAGTTGGTGCAGGACACACCACCATCCAGGCAGGTCCAGGAGTGGATGCCGGACACACTGAGGGGCTGAATAAGGACCAGTGGAATAAAAAACTGAATGAGCAAGAGTTTATCAACATAGGGCCTCTCCCTTAACAGAGGATTTCACACCCTGCAGGGACCCTGAGATGTGTGCTGCCTGGTGGCTCATGGAAGCTTGGTAGGAGATATGGCCCACGCTATGTGAGGGAGAAATGCCAGAATTACCACAGCAGATGTCAGGAGGAGGAATCGAAACCTCTGAGGAGTGGGCATGCTGGTGAGGATATTCCGTGGAAGCAGGAAAACCTACCAACTGACTGTGGTCCACAGAAGGGCCCCGACAGCTGCCATTCACCAAAGCAGTGAGAGATGGTGCCAGCGTCAGGGAGGGTTCAGCGGTGAGTGGCCTCTGTAGACCAGGCATGGCCTCAGGAGACATCATTATAGAACTGGGCTCTCTGGTAGCAATCAGGGTGCTAGGAGGGAACAGAGACCAGAGGTGGTGCTTGGCTGTCAGAAGCAAGGTGGGCACAGTGATTGTGATGAGCAGTAAGGTCAGAGTGGTGGCAGGGGGGCCTGACCTGCAGACTAATGTGCATGGCTAGTAGAATGTGATGTTCTTAGTGTAGAATGAGCACCTGTGTCAATTTATCCAGGGTGTGGAAGTTTCAATGCTAAAACCAAGAAAGTCCTGAGCAAACTGGGCTGAGCTGGTCACCCTATTCTTGGGAATGCTAACAAGGGTATTGTTTGGTCTACAAAATTAAAAAAAAAAATCAAAGATGGATAATCAGGAGACTAAAAGTAGTCTTCAGCTAAAAAAAAGAAGAAGAGTGAAAACATGACCCTTTGCCCAGTCTCTGGATCTGAGCCAGTCCACTGACTGCAGGAGAGGGAGGTCCTCATGAGGAAGGACCCCACCTCACCATGGGAACTGTGTCCAGTGATGACTGCCTGTCCTTTTAGGACTTGTTTACTGAGAAATGGCAAATACCAGCATTGACCTTGATAAACAGGGAGTGGGGTCATCCTGGCCACGGTTAGAGTGGATGCAGATGAGGTCAGGTCATTAATGCAGTCCTAGCACAGATCTGATTCCTGGGGGCCCGCAGCATCCACAGAGCCACCCCAGGGACATTTCCCCAGTTCCTGAAAGTATAACTGTAATGAACATACCTGTATTTGGCAAACCTTCTGCTTTGGTGCCTTGGACTACTATGAGATATAAGGTATCCCTGTGGGAAGGGCCAAGTAGAAGCCGCCAAAACTCCTTCACTTCCATCCACAGCAAAGAAGGAAAGTGAAAAACAATACTGCATTTCAGAAGTCCTAAAGAATGCAGTGGTAGTGGACTTCATTCTTTTACCTTTTAATTCACCAAATGAAGCCTACAAAAATGAGATGCACTATGGAGGATGAGAATAGGGTACCACAATTTGAGTAAGTACTGACCCCAGTTGCAGTGCTGTGGTTTTGCTAGAGAACTGAACACAGTTTCAAGCAGATGGTGTCTGATCATTGATCTCTATTAGGAAGGAGCACCAGAGCAAGTCACATTCTCGTAGGGGTGAAAAATTGCATACATGTAAGATCTTTCACCAGGCTTAGGTAACACTCTTGTCTTTTGTCATAGTCTAGTCCAAGAGGTCTAGAACTATCTAGACAATTGGTAGAATATGGCATTGGTCTGTGGAACTGATGAGATCATGTCAATAAAACTGAGTAAACAAAAAGTGGCAAGTGTGTCCAAGATAATGGGGCAAGCATCTGATGACGTCCTTCTTGCTGCATCATCCAATGACAGGAAGTGGAAAGGCAAGAGCAAGAGAGCATGAGAGGGAGCCAAACTCATCCCTTTATGAGAAACCCATTCCCATGATAATGGCAATAATCTAATAACAGCATTAATCCATTCAGGAGGGCAAAGGCCTCCTGGCTTAATTACCTCTCAACTGGTCCCACCTCCCATTGCTGTTGCATTGGGGATTAAGTTTCCAGCACATGCCTTTTGGCGGACACATTCAAACCATAGTAGGGCCTCTTTGGTTTCTGGAGGCAGTATACTCCACACTTGGGAGAACTGCTTCAACCCATTTATCAAGTGACATGACAGACTTCCAGCTCTGTAGGAAAGAGATCTGTGAGCTACACAACTGGATAGACTTCATGGTATTATAGGTATCTGTAGAAGAAAAAGAAGTGATGTGGAGTTTACAGTAAGCTCTAAAAGGAAAATCACTGCATAGAGTCCTAGGGTTTTGGAATAAGGCCATGCCACCTGCAATAGAGAATTATACATTATTCAAAAATAACTCTTAGCATGCTACTGGGCCCTGGTAGAGATGGAGCCCCTGACCATAAGACATCAAGTGACCATAAAGCAAACTGTCCAGCATGAACTGGATTCATATGGAACCAACAAGTGATAGAATTGGGTGATACCAGCAGTAACATGGCAGTGGCATGTCTGGGATCAGGCATGAACAGAGCCAGATGATACCACTAAGCTGCCTAAGAAGAAGCCCAAACTTCCCTATCGTCCACCACTGTCAATCAGCTCCCATCTGTGCCTTCAAGGGTGGAGTTCCTTAAGACTAGCTGATGGGGTAGAAAAAACCCAAGCTCTGTTTATGGATGTGTTGACTTGGTATCTAGGTATGAGCTGGAAATAAAACAGCTGATACATGACAGTCCCATTCAGGGGTGACCCTGAAAACCAGCAGAGTGGAGTAATCCTCTCACTGGGAAGAGCCCTGGGCAATGTACTACCTGGTCATCAATTTTATGTACAAAGAGCAGTGGCCCGAGGTAGAACATATATGGACTCATGGGGAGCAGTGAATGATTGAGCCATTGGTCACAGTTCTAGAAGGGGAAAGATCAGGAGAAGAGATAAGAAGGCCCAGGAAAGACCACAAGGATGAGCCAATGGGACTTGTTATGGAGTGTGAAGACCTTTGAGTGACATGTTGACACCCATTAGAGAGTATCTGCCATGGAAGAGGCACCAAGTGGGCAGAATGACTCAGATGGTTGGTGTCAGCCAGCCTCTGTCACCGGCAATCCTCATGCTGGCAGAAATGGACCCATGAACAGGGAAGTTATGGGAGCAAGGATAGAGGTTACACATGGTATTGACGGTCTAGGGTTCCTACTCAGTAAAGCCAGCGAAGCTGCTGCCATTTTCCAATGTCCACCCTGCCAGTAACAGAGACCAAGGCTGATATGCTAATATGCACCATTCTTCAAGGAGACCAACTGACCACTTGGTGGCAAGTTAATTACATTGAACTCCTTTCATTCTGACAGAGAAATTGACTCATTCTGATTGGAATGGACATACATTCTGGCTATGGGTTTACTTCTCCTGTCTGCAGGGCTTTAGTGTGCACCCTCATCTGATAGCTTATGGAATATTTGATCCAGCAATCCAGAATCCTATATAAATAACATTGCATCAGACCAAGAGAACCACTTCACAGTAATATAAGACTATAGGACCCTTTGAGATTATCACAAGGTATACCACCAGACCCTGCTGACTTGACAGAGTGATGAAGTAGCCTTTGAAAGTGCAGCTGAGGCATCAGTTTGGAGATGATGCCTGTGAGCATAGAATATCATCACCCAGGATGCAGTATGCACCCTAAATCAGTGAGCACTAAATGGTTCCCAGTCAGTAAAATGCATGAGTGTGGGGAACAAGAGGTAGAAGTAGGAATGTTTCTGTTAACCATCACTCCCAAGGACCCACTTGGGGAATCTGTGCTTCCTGTCTCCACAAAACTAGGGTCTGTGAGTCTTGAAGTCCTGGTTTCCAGAGGGTGCATGCTTTCATCAGGGGACACTGGAAAAGCCACATTAAACTTTAAGCTATGGTATTATACAGTGTCTTTGGGCTGCTTACATTGAGGAACCAGCAGGCAAGGAAAAAGTGTCACTAGTCTGGCAGAGTTAAGGGACCCTGGTGGTCAAGAGAAAGTGGGGTTGTCATTATGCCATGAAAGAACAGGGAAGAATGTATTTGGTGCCAAGGTGATACACTGGGGAGTGTTTTGTTCTTTCCTGCCCAGTTTTGAATAGGAATAAACTGGGTAATTTGAGAAGCACAGACACCTGTGAAGTAAGTACCTGGGATCCAGAGAGGCCCGAGGACGGGATGGCAGCCAGGGATTCAGACCCTCTAGGAATGAGGTCTGGGCATGATATTGGATGAGCACAGAGATGCTAGGTGCTGCTGAAAGGAACCTAGAGAAGTGGAGGAGGGGAACTGAGAGTACTGCTTGCAGCAGTAGTGGCTCTCGTTTGTCCCACTAACCTTCCTCCTATAAGTCTCCCCAAGAAAAGAGACAACTGGAATCCAGGAGCCAGAATATGCTGTTCCCAGAACTTAGATGAAACAAGCAGATTTGGGTGGTACAAGGGGTAGACTGTAGTAGATGCTGAGATGCATTGCCCAGGCTGTCCTTCAGGGCTAAACACTCATTACCAGAGCTTCTAGGAGTGCTGCTTGCTCATGGCTCTAAGCCAAGTCTCTCCCTAGGAATTGCACTTGGCCAAAGGGAGCTGCCGTGTCCAAGCTCTGTTTGCCTTCTGCCTGGGAGCAAGCCTCCTCCTTGGGTGGGTGATATGAGGCACAGAACTCCATCCCCTTCACCTTAATTCAGAGCAATTTCAAAGGGGCATTCCAGCTCTCCATAAGTTTAATGAGGCTTTCATTGCAACAGCAACACAGTTCTATTTCTCCCTCTGCTCAAATTTGCTTCCTTTATTCTCACAGGTGTTGTTCCCAAGAGCACTTCCTAATAAAATTGCAATACAGCAATCTCCATCTCAGAGTTTGTTTCCTGGTGAGCCCATTCAATAATAGCATGGTTTTGAGATCCTTTGCATCTGTTTTCTGTTCGTGTTCTAGAAGAGCAATATCTCTCTTGACAAATGGTCAAAACATATAGAAATGGAACAGTAATTTTTCAGGGTAAAATAGAGGACTCTCACCTCCCTTATTGTAGACACTATACTTTTATTAATGTGGCCTAAGTCAGCAATAACTCTTTTGAAGCCATGCCATATAGATAATTTTCTAAACTCATTCTTTTTTTTTTGAGACAGGGCTTTGCTTCATCACTTAGACTGAAGTGTAGTGGTGTGATCATAGCTCATTGCAACCTTGAACTCTTGGGCTCAAGCAATACTCTTGCCCCAGCTTCCCAGCTAACTAGGACTACAGGAGCACACCACCATACTTAGTTAATTTTTAAATTTTTTTGTAGACACAGGGTCTCACTATGTTGCCCAGGCTTGTCTCGAACTCCTGGCCTCAAGTGATCTTCCTGCCTCAGCCTCCCAAAGTGCTGGGATTACCAGTCTAGCCTAAACTCACCCTCAGTTCAAAACTCCATGCCTTTTCTAAGCCTTGCTGCTGTTAAACCATGTGTCCCTTACCAAGCGTGTGCCGTCAGCTTTTGGGGGATCAAACACAGGACTTTGGCTACCACTTATCATTCCTAACTGCTGAAAGATTTTTGGATCAGACTTTCATTTAATTTATTTATTTTTCCTTTCAAATTTACATCATCTTCAAATTTGATAAGCCCACCTTCCATGATTTTATTCAGGCTGTTAATGAAAATTCACATCAAATTGCTCCAGGCCTTCCCAGGGGTTGGCTGTCTCCTTTCTAGAGTGGGACAGAGAGCTCAGTGATGTCTGGAGGCATACATCTATTCTCTCTTCTGCTGTGAGTCTCTTTAGGAGCTTATTGTCATCATCGCCAACACCTATTGGCCCCTGTCTCTGTGCTGCCATCCTAAGCACTCTAGCTCACTCTCTGGCTTCATCGTCACGACAGCCCTGCGTGGGAGGCACTAGCTCTACTGAAGTGCTCCAGAGTGATTAAATGACCAGCCTGAGGTCACACAGCAGTTAAGGGGCAGAGCCTGGATTCATACCTGGTTTGACCACAGAGCAAGCTGACGACTTATGTTATCTACTATGATGCCTCTTCCAGAAAGTGACTTTCAAGGCTGGCTCCTTCCCTTTGCAGCGTGTGAGGAAATCTATGGAGGGATAGGTCTCTTGGCTCAGGTCAGGAGACCCAAGAGAGATGCTGAGCTCTGCAGAGACAAAGACCTGTAGACCCTGAGCTCTTTGGAGAGAAGAAAACCTCTCAAAGACAAGACAGTAGAGGGAGGGGTTAAGCTCACTTGGTCTTACTTTCTTTAGATAATGGTAGCACTTGCTGAAGGTGTATTATGTGCCAGGCACTGTGCAAAGCCATCTACATGTACTACCTCAATTGTTTCCCCAATATTGGTAGGAAGTATCTGTGGCACAGAAAGGTTAAATAATCTGTCCTTAGTCACAAAGATAGTTGAGGGATGAACCAGTGTTTTCTCAAGAGAATGCTGGCCTCTTTGTCTCAGTTTACAGATGAGGCAACTGAAGGCTAGAAGAGGGACAATGACATTGCAAGTCACAATGTAAGCCAGTTGCAGAGGCTTCATAAAACTCTATCTTCTGCAGATTGTATTGTCACTTCCCAGCATTGTTCTGTTAGAATATAGGCTCCACAAGGGCAGGAGTTATTGGCTACTTTGTCTATGGATTTACGTGGTGTCCCCAACTCCAGTAACACTGCCTGTCACAGAGTGGGTGATTGTTACATTATTTATTCACAAACGTGTGTTTGTGATCTCTATACTATTGGCCAAGTGCCCCACAGCCATGTGACAATGCATAACTGGTTATACCCATGTGCAGTGGGTTAGCTCTATCACATACTTTGCCCAAGTTTTCCCCACCAGGCAGCTGATGCTCGCGAATTCTCTAGGGCATTTGCAGAATGTTCTTCCCTGGGACCACCCCATTTCAGCCATGCTTTGCTGAAACCCCAGCCTGAGCCTTGCTCAGGTAGGAATGTGAGGGGGAGACCTCCACTGTTCTCTGGGCAGGTCTCGCTTGCTGTCATGTCTGTTATGCTACCCCCACACAGCACCCAGTCCAGGGCTAGGCATCCGACAGCCGGCCGCTAAGAGATCTTGCAGTTTCCTGCCAGGAACAGCTGGGATTTTTGCTGGGCAGGTTGTGTTGTTGCTGAGATTTCTCTATTTTTCCCACAGAGAAATAGGAACACACAATGCTCCTAACACGACACTAAAAATCTGTCTCAACAAGCCCCTCCATGAGTTTACAGTAAATATTGCAAAAAACCCACCAAGTTTTTAATTATGCACGGCCTTCCGGCCCGCAGGGAGCAACCAGAGGGAGCTGGCTCCTCTGGAGACTTCCCTGAGAGCAGTGAAGAGGATGGGACACTTGTAGGCACTCGAAAAGCCTGGAATCTAAGCCATTTCTTGATTCAGGATGGACACAGAGTACTTAGAATAACAAAATATTTATTTTGAGTTATTACTCAATAACAAAAATTAACTGGGCTGGAAGATGTTTTGAATTGCCAAGTTGCAGTTTCCTTTGCTTTGCCTCCTGGTTCAGATGGTGGCCTTGCTCTTCAACCATGTGGTCATCTAAGAGATGGTCGGTTGTGGACTTCATGACACAATGGCAGCGTGGTCCTCCCTACAGCATCCTGACAGCCCTATGCTGGGAGCTGTGCTCACAAGCTCTGGCCTTTCTACACGATGAAGGGCCCAGTGACTTCAGGTGGATCACAAACATCCTGCTATGATAGAAATCAGCCACCTCAGCAAAAAGGCCTTCTGTTTCCACCTGTCATATTCTTTCATTTTGCATCCTCTGCAGAGGATCCTGTCTGCTCACAGTCCAGTTACGATGGTCCTGATGGTCTTGCAAATGACTCATCATGCTAAACTCTTAATATTATTTATATTTGGCTTGTGGAATATTTGAGCTGTGAGGCCACTTGGAGGCTATGTAGTATTTTATCTCTTTCTATGGATAGAGGGCCTGTCCAAGGTCACACAGCGAGTAAGTGGCAGAGCTTGGATGCAAGGCCAGGTTGGCAGGCCCCAACCTTTGTTGTTGTTTTCCATTGGGTTGTGCTGCCTTTACAATGGAAGCCCAGAGAAAGAACTTGCCCAAGTATCCGGCAAATGGAAACCAAATTAGAACCCTGTATTACTCTGCAAGGGCTGCCATAACAAAGTACCACAAACCATTGGCTTAAACAATGGGAATTTATTGGTTCACAGTTTTGGCGGTGAGAAGTGCAAAATCAAGGTGGTGGTGGGGTTAGTTCCATCTGAGGGCTGTGAGGAAGAATCTGCTTCAGGCCTCTCCCCTAACGTTTGATTATTGGCTGGCAATCTTTGACTTTCCTTCGTTTATAGATGTATCACTGCAATCTCTGCCTTTGCCTTCACATGGTGCACTCCTTTTTGTTCATGTCTGTGTTAGAACTTCCCCTTTTAATAACCATATCAGTCTTATTGGATCAGGGACCAGTGACCCTAAGGATGACCTCATTGTAATTCGTTACATATGCAATGTGCCTCTTTCCAAATAAGGTCACATTTTCAGGTGCCACAGGTTAGAACATCAACATATGAATTTGGGGGGCACACTGTTCAACCCATCACAAACCCTGATTATCCTCTACCATGTTATCCAGAGCAACTTTTAATCAAACAAATCACAATCAAATGGAATAAAATATGGGTTTCTTAGCAGCCTGGAAGAAACTATTAGGGCTTTAAATAAATTGAATAATGCAACACCATGACTCTGAAATCCCTCCACGCAAATTGGCTGTGCCTGGGGCCTGCTCTCACCGGCATGGTCAACTGTCTGTGATGGTCCGAAGGGGATGAATTGCAACTCGGAGTCTAGAGAGAGGGAGAGGAAGGGTTTAGACCCAAGGCCCCCTGTCTGACATGTTTGAGGGTTTATTTGCTTGTCCAACTCCATGCGAGGGGGTCAGCTTTGCGAGGGTAGAGCTAAAAATATTTGGTGGATACTAGCAGTGACTACAGAGTAAGGCTCAGAGAAGCCCCCACTCAGTGGTGGAGCTGGGGCTGGGACTCGTGATCTTAACCACATGGCAGAACTGATGCCCACTTTAAGCATTTCCAACTTGTTTCTGCCCCTGAACTGCTAGCCCTTTGAAGGCAGAGGTCCCCTGCCCCACTGCCTGCCTTACAATGCAGTCTGATTGGAAGCCACTGGACACTGAGGTTGTTATTGTAATGCATAGCTTCAGCCTCTTTCCCCAGAACTAAAATCTCAGAGAAGCCTGTTCCATATCATTGCTTTGGAAGCACAATGCTTCACTGTGGCCTCTCACCCTCAATCCTCTGCTCCCCCACCTCTCATCCCCCAACCATTTCTCCTTGTGTAATTAAAGGGAAAATGTTCTGCATTCATTTACCTTATACTTTATCAAATAACAGAGAGATGAATTAAGAGGTCCATATTTCTATTTCAAGGTTCATGTGCTTTCACAAACTGTGCAAGTTGTGCTCTTAAAACCTGCCGCATCAGCAGGAAGTCTCTGCTCAAAACACAGCCATCTCTCCCCCTTCCTCTTTTCATTCCCCAGTGCAATTTCTAAATAGATGTGACGGTTAGGAATTCTGCATAGACAATTGTGAAATAATACTCACAGTGGCCAGGATTCTCTAGTTTCTCCTTCTCCTCCCTCCCCTTCTCTTTTTCTCTCCCTCTCTTTCCCTCCCTTCCCTTTCCCTCTCCCCTTTCCTCTCTCCCTCCCATCCCCTTCTCCTGTCTTACTTATTGCTCAAGAAGGAATGCCGGGTTCTTGGCTCAACCAACTGGACGGCAACAAACACTTATTCAGTATCTACTATGTACAGACAACTACAGTAGAAACCACTGGGAAAACAAAAATATTAATACCTTAAATCTCTGTGGTTCATTTTAGTTAACAAAACACCTTTACGTTTATAACCACATCGAATTCTTGCAAGAACCCTCTGACATGAATAATATTATTATTAGCTTTGCCACTCTGCAGTGAGGAAACTGAAGCTGAGGTAGGTTAAATAACTGGGGACTCTTCACCTCCAGTGGGTCAAGGACTCCCTTGTTAGACCGGTGAAGTCAATGAACTCTGTCTCAGAATAATGGTTTTAATACATAAAACCAAATACATAGGGTCACAGAGGCAACCAGTTATATTGAAATGCAATTTTCAAAATACAAAAAAGTCTGATATAGTAATATATGTGCTTCTTTAGTAACACATTAAATAACAAGAGCCTATTAACTATTGTAATTTTAAAGTAATGACTTGCTGTATCAGGAATCAGTAAACTATGATCTGAGTTACTACCTAGTTTTGTAAATAAAGTTTTATTGGAACATAGCCATGTCCATTCTTTTACATATTATCTTTGACTGCTTCAGAACTGCAACAGCAGAGTTAAGTTATTGCAAGAGACTGCATGGACTACGATGCCTACAACACTTACTATCTGGACCTTCACGGAAAAGGTTTGCTGACCTCTGCTGTAGTCAATATTTTGAGATATCTGCAACAACTTTAATGGAATAGGAAAAATGACAATGGTTTCTATGGGTGACAAATTTTCAAGTATTGCTACTATTGTGGTTTGTTTCCTGCATGTGTGATTGAAGAATGTCATTTTTCCATCTGAGTCAGGGACCCCCAGAATTGTATCCATTGTGTTGGTGGGAGTGGAACTCAAACCCAAGTTGGTCTGGTTCAGAAATCAGTATTTGTCCTACAATCCCTCGGTGTCTGGTATGGAGAATCTCCTAGTCAGGCAGAGCACACACTCACATGTGCACATATACACACCCACCCTCTCCAAGGAAGCAGTCTCTGCCTAGTGCTATCATAAGGAGAAAGAGTGACATGGAACTCTGGGGGAGATGGTGTTGCTCAGCTTTTAGCAGTCTGAAGTCTTTAATAAACCCAGGGCCACCACATGTGGTTGTATCGGTTGGCACCAGGCCAAGAGGATGAACTCTAGCTAGACTCACTAAGCCTGCTTATGTTGGGGGGTTTGGTGCCTTTCTCTAGTTATTACAAAGGTACCCTGTGGGCTAGTAGACAGCCTAGGTACATCTTCCCTTAAGCCACATGGATGGGCCTATGTTTAGGTTTAGGCTCATTAGGGGCTTGTCAATGTGTGGTCAGTTCCTCCAAAAACAAACACTTTACAGGTTCATTGGTAGATTGACTGTTGAATAGATCATAATAAACAGAGAAGGTCATCATTATATTGAGGAATTTTAAATACTTCATTCTGCAAAATTTCCACTTACTCATCCTTTTATGCACATCTTTCTCTCTTCCTAACAAACATGGATTAGTTATTTGCTCTGTGCAAGCCTCTTGGCTAGGCACTTCAGTAATACTTATGAGTCAGAAAAACTTTAGTTCTGGCTCTGTAATTTCCTAGCAACATGACCTTGGGTAGCTTCTACTCTCTGATCTCCAATAACCCATCTATGCAATGGAAATCATAAATATACCTGCCACCTTCCTCACAGATCTGAGGTGAGTCCAAGGAGATAATACATGGAGAACACTGATGGGGAAAAGTTGTTTCAGAAATTAAAAGGAAGGAGAAATCTCCGTAGTTAAACTTCTGACTGATTCATAGAGGTAACCTTGAGTACAGCCTCAAAAAATAGACAGGATTTGAAGAAGCCGTTTGTCAGTTGAACCCAGTGAAGACATCAAAATGGTGCCATGAATGAAGGCTGGGGTGGTTAGTAAGCGGCTATGTAATCTTGCTGTTTCTCTTAGAAGCTATGACAGTACACTCCCTGCTAAGCTTTCAGAGCCAGCTATAGCCATTGCTATGAGATTGTGTTTATTATCATCATCCTCATCAACATTATTATCATTATTATTAATACAATATTTGGAGCATTTATGCACATTAATTTTAAACTAGCATGTGCAGTGGCAAGATTTGATGCCACTACCAATAAAAAGCCATAGCGTGGATTTTTAATTTACATAAAATCATTTATGCTAATTTAATTAGTCCTTTGTTTACAACAACTGAGGATCACTCACTGCTGAGTTGGGAGATATGCTCAACTGCAGCACACTGCAGAGCTTGAAGCCCGACACACACACATCCATTTTGCAGGGACACTCCTCCTACAGGGAGGGAAGAGTCACCCAGTCTTTTGTGGGAGAACACATTTAGATTCAGTAAGTTCTTCTTTACAACTTACTCCCTTTAAGGGACTGTGCTAGGTGCTGGCCTGCTGTTCACTAACTTGGTTCTGACAATCACTTTGTGAAGAGGATCAGAGAGGCTTCACATCTGACCCAAGATCAAACAGCTGTCTAGTGGCAAGGCTGTGAATGACTTCTAATTCTCAGCTGCTTTCTATATTCCTACAGCAGCCCTTAAATAAGAGCTAACATGGCTTGGGACATGGTATGTCCAGGATCAACACTGACTGACTGACTGACTGACTGACTGACTGACTGAATGAATAGCACCGTTACAGTCAAAAGTGGTTCCAGGTGTGTTAGCTCTCTGACACCTTGCAGCAGCCCTGAGAGGCAGATCTGGCCACCTCTGTTTTATAGCAGAAGTTATGCAGGTGGGGTAATGGAGAGAGCATTGTGCTGTAAGCTCAGAGTTTGTCCTGTTGATTGTGTCACTGATTTATGGCCTGACCTTCGCCCAACCTTGACCTTGGTCAAAGTGCTCCCCCCACTCCAGTTTCTCCATTGCCCCATTTGCAAGACATAAAGAAGAATCCCTTGTCCTTCTAATCTGATGGGCAAAAAAAAAAAAAAAAAAAAAAAAATGAGAGTGTGGAGGGTACTGCGCAGGATGTCTGGGAATTATAAGGTGGTATTTGTCAGACTTGCCTTGGGAAACCTTGAAAAATTGAATGGAAACCACTGGGCTCATTCATCTCCTTTTAACAGCCCCATGTCATCCAGCCTGGTCTTTTCCATTCCTGCTCTGTCCAATCCTGACAACATAATTTAGTTCCAGGGAACTTGAATAGAACACAGTGGACTGATATTTCCACATGCTCGGGCCTTGATTAATACTGTCAGGGCAGCCGCTGGCAAGGATGAGGAGCCAGGGAGGATAATGCTCTGCCGTGCTCCACCTCTGGTGCTCGCCACCTCTCCCCCTACTCAGGTGCCCTCCCTTTCCCATCCCTACAGGCCCTACATGCACCCTCCTTGCTCTGGCCCAGACTCTGAGTTCCTTACCTGATATGTTTGTTCGTCCCACTGACCTGTTCTTCATTCTGCCAATGTATTGGGTATTCACCACGGCCAGGCATCGGGGATACAGAGTTAAGTAAGGACTTGCCCCTGCCTTTGAAGTAGTCATTCATAGGATAATGAAAACCCATGGACATGCACAAAGGGATGGAGGCAGAATGGGGCAGGACGAAGGAGGGCTTTACAAAGGAGCCAATGTCCAACTGGGAGTCTCAGGATTAGTGAAATCTCCCCAGGGGAGAGAGGAAGGGGAGGGGTGTCTGGTGGCAAGCACAGTATAGGTAAACCCCAAGGAGCTGGAGACACCTGACACAGTGCAGGGATGGCAAGGGGTCTGGGAGGCTCTACATGAGGTAGGGGCAAGACTTGGAGCAGAGCCTGGAAAGGCAGGAGAAAAGAGCCAGGCCCTCTCCAAGGCAGATATTGGTGGGTGTGCCTCAGCTCTGGTTTTAGTGGCATGCCTTTCTTGGGGAGATAAAGAATAAGACATTGAAGGATTGGCAAGTAGAGAGCTGGAAAGCAGATAAGGGAAAATCCCACTCACATCCCTCCTCAGTGAGATTGGAGGCAAATCTCCAACACCAGCAGGTTGGGGGAAACAGGTAAGTGGGGGAGGGGACAGGGCAGGTATTTTCCTTTCGTTTGCATGAATGGGGCAAAAGTGGCCCCATTCTGACAGTCCTCTGAAAACAGTCCATGCTTCTCTTTTTTGTGGCCTTCAAAATACACACTCACCCAGAGCTACCTAAAAACTGCTAAACACACTCAAGCCTCCTTCCCAATTTTCCACACAAGAGTGCCTTTAATGGGTCACAGAGGAGGCATGATGACCCTGCTGTGATGGCATCCTGGCTCTGCCTAACAACACCTGCATCGATGGCTTCTTTCCATGGATATCAAGATTTATTGTTTCTCAAATCAAATATTGACTTTGGCTTTTTGTCCATCAATATATGACCTTTCAAGTCAATGAACCTGGATATGCTAGTCAATGGTTATTATTGTTTCCCCTGGCCTGAATTGGGAATTTCAGACCCCAGTGCATGGGTTGAATCACAGTGATGATCTGTTTACAACCCCTTGCACTTGGAATTTGTGATTGAAGTGTTCTGGGATGACCTGCACCATTTCTGGGGATCTCTGTCTCTCTCTCTCTCTCAGCTACAGAAGCCACTCAGGCCAGGTTTGCCCTTCCAAGACACCTACTTCTTTTCCTCACTGAGAAACATTTTATTCTGTTGACTTCTTATCCCAAAGGGTTGAGGATGGTCCCACGTCACTGGGAAGCATGGTGTCCTTCTCCCATCTGCCTAATGCTGAGGACGTGGATGCCTTTATTGGGTTGACTGAAGGACTGTACTGTGACAATGGATGGCCTATCTCTGGAGTATTGTTGCACTGATGACCTCTGAGATTCTGGAAGGAGGTGGAGAGAGGCTTAAGCACCCTGACCACCTGGCATTGAATTATTACTCTTCCATTACTAGCTGGGTAACTTTGGATAGATTCTTTCTGTTCATTCTCTCTGTTCCTCAGCTTCCTTATTTGTAACACAAGTTGTTGTAGAGTCAGTGAAACAATCTATGTAAGGTACTTAATTAGTGCCTGACACACATTAATGCTTGTGGTAGACATCACTAATGCTCACCATGTCTGATTCTCCTTCTTCCAGCACTTCACCACACAGAAGACAGCACTTCCCACCCCACCTCACCCATCGTTGAAAATTAGTAGACCAAGTACGAAGTTCAAGCCAGTGAAACTAATGTCATTTTTGTCACTTCTGATCTGGGGCAGTGAGGGTTCATTTTAGGTGTCAACTTGACTGGGCTAAGGGATACCCAGATAGGTGGTAAAACGTGATTGCTCACACAGCATCCATTGCAGATCCTGACAGCTCTCCAGGGTGAATGTTCTCCCTACAGGGACTCAGCCCCATAGCTGATAGGTCCTCCACCACTAAAAGCAGCAACACCTGCAACACGGGGTCTTCTCAGTCACTGGGCAGGAAAGAGAGGCTAGAGAAGGATGTACAGGCTTTTCCCTCACAGCCTTACTCAAGGCTTTCCAGAGAAATGGAACCTCACAGGAGGGTGTTTCCAAAGAGATTAGAATTAGAATCCGTAGACTGATTGAATGAATGCCATCAATGTGGGTGGCATCATCCCATCTGTTTGGGTCCCAATAGAACACAAAGACAGAGGAAGGGTGAATTCTCTTCCTTCCTGAGTGGGGGCATCCTCTTCTACCCTCAGACGTTGGAGCTCCTGGTTCTGCACCTTTGGTCTCAGACTGTACTACACCACTGGCTGCCCTGGTTCTCCAGCTTACAGACAGACGTTAGTGGGACTTCTCAGCCTCTGTAATCACATGAGCCACTAAATCTCCTCTCGTATATTTCTATATGTCATACTGGTTCCATTTCTCTGTGGAGCCCTGAGTAAGGCTGCTAGAGAAAAGCCTGTACATCCTTCTCCAGCCTCTCTTTCCTGCCCAGCGACTGTGAAAGCCATGTGTTGCAGGTGGTGCTGCTTTGGATGGTGGAGGACCTATCAGCCATGGGGCCGAGTCCCTGTAGGGACAACATTCACCCTGGATCTGCAATGGATGCTGTGTGAGCAAGACACAAGTTTGTACTGTGTTGAGTCACTGAGATTGTAGAACTATTTATTCCTGCAGCATAGTTTGGCCTCTCCTGACTAATATGGTTGCTCAATAAATAGCAGTAATTGTTACTGGTAGTATTATTACTATTACAGACAGGTAAGTGCCCTAGTACTCCTCCTTCCCTTAGTGAGAGATCCTTGACTGTGACCATCAGGAGCTCTTGCTCCATCATCCAAAGGACTCACACCAGCTTGGCTATGGGTTCTCCCCCCGATCTGCCTTTGATGCTTCAGCTCCTGCTTTCCCCTGTTGCCTTTCTCCCTGCAGCTCTCTCCACCCCTTTGGGACTCTACCTAGATCTTTTTATTCCATAAAACTGCCATTGTCTCAATGCCCAAATCAACCTATTTGATGCAGGTAGGGTGGGGAAAGAACACGGTTCTGAGTGCCAAGAATCCTGAGCTCAGCAGCTAACTTGGCCCCTGCTTCTCCCTTCCTCTGAGCCCCTGGTTAGACTGGGAAGGAGCCCATGGCACCTTGTTACTCTGGGCAGTGGCTCTGGGTACCCTCCTCCTCTGGCCTCAGAGCTCTTCCAGGGCAGAGACCTGCCTGGATCCTCCATGCCTACCTCACACATGATGTGTGCTCCATAAATGGAGACTGACTTAAGAATGAAGATATTAGAGAAGAAAAAGCTTTTAATGATCACCTTCATGTGCTGGGGCTATCACAGTCACAGAGATTGTCTTCCAATAAACGCTCAGTATCTATCCAAGGCAGCCCCTAGCCACCTTCATGGAAGCCCAGGGCTTTGAAGAACAGATGTGGAAAACTACTGGCCTAGTTCAAGCTCTTCATCTTGCAAATGGGGTCTCTGAGGCCAAGAAAGGAAGTGATGGCCTGAGGTCACTCTAGGGGTCGTCTAGACAAGACACCATATCTGTTGTCTTCCAACCTTGCACTGGGTTTTGTGTAGTTTCATATAATTCAAGCCAATTCTCTTTCAGGTAACTTCCAAGTGTGTCCAGCTCTCTCTATAGTGAAAAGGTGACCCCCTTGAATGGGTTCTAAAGAGAGTGTCACAG
Source organism: Theropithecus gelada (assembly GCF_003255815.1). Lineage (NCBI taxonomy): Eukaryota > Metazoa > Chordata > Mammalia > Primates > Cercopithecidae > Theropithecus > Theropithecus gelada. The sequence continues at coordinate 55,201,306 of NC_037677.1, forward strand.
GTGGGGTGTGGAGGCCTTAGTCTATGGTACAAGAGGTCACATTGTCTAGGCTTGGATGCTGGATCCACTGCTTATGAGCTCTGTAACCCTACTTAGGTGACAAACTACTTAACCCCTTTGAGTCTCAGCTTTCTCATCTGTTAAATGGGAGACATGCAGGCCTACTGTGGGTATCTAACGAGATAATGCATAGAAAGCACTTAGTGCCATGCCTGGCCAACAGTCAGGCCTCAGCAATGCCACTATCTGCCTCCCCATATTCTGCAAACCTACTGAGCTCATATAGATTCTGTGCAGAGCAGCTGTCAAATCAATCATCTTTATTTACTTCCAGAAAGAGCTATCACAGGGAGAGGAAGGTGCCCCCAAATGCAGAAACCAGACCAGGAGGTGCTCATGGTCTCTGTTTTCCCCTGATAAGCCCGGTTGCACTTCTAGGTCCCAGTAGAATGGTCACCTCTCACAGGAGCCCTCTGTGACTCTTCAGTGGGTTTTGTGAGCATGTCCTTTGCTCTCCATGACACATTGCTCTGCACCATATAGGACCATCACCACTGCCATTAAAGAAATGATTTAGAATTACCGGTGTCTAATATCTGCCTTTCCCTATGAGGGCAAAGGATTGAACTTGTTTAGTTGTTTCACTGGTGCTGAGTGCAGTGCCTGGCACATAGCGGAATCTCAATAAATATTTGTTGATTGAACAAACAAATGATCCCAGGTATCCTTGCTTAAATTGGTACCACATGCCAGGTATGATTCTGGGTGCATCACAAGCATGGTCCTAGCTTCATATATGTATGATTTGCAGGCTGTCTTGTTCCAGAAAGAACTCCTAAAGCCACCCTGAAGCAAAAATATTTATGAGTGCAAAGTGAGGCCCAGAGAGGGTTAGTAACTTGCTCATATCACCCAGCTGACTGGCTGCAAATCTCAGCTTGAGCTCAGCTTTGAGTAACTCTAAAACCCATGCTCCCTCCTTTCATCACTATTCTTCTGTTAGATCCTGAACTTCCTGGGTTCCTCAGTGGTCTGTTGTAGTAGATTTGGAGGCAGGGCTGCCCCTGGGGTGTACGGGGCCTCAGGCCAGTATATTTTCTGTTTTGCAGGGAAGGCTATCTATATAAACCATTTGAGCCACTCAAAATCATGTGAGCACCATTCTGCTGACTCCATCTCATGTGACCCTGTGAAATAAATACTTCGCTGGCCAGTGGGAGCAGTCCACTCACCAGGCTGCCTGCCTGGGGCAGGGGTCCACCACAGGGCTCTGGGCTGACCTCATATGCACAAGCCCTCGGAGCTCTTTGGGGCATCTGGCCAGCTCCTGGAGGCAGTAGGGGGCAGGGTAGAGAAACAAATGGGGATGGGGGTTCACAATGGATCCAGGTGTGGGGCATGCCTCCTGGATGGTACTGCCAACCCAACCAGTGGTGAACAGAAGAAAGTCCCTCAAGGAAGCCCCCCGTGGTAAGGGTCCCATGGCAGGCGTCTAAGGGCAGTACTGTCTGGAGGAGACCTGGCCGCCTGAATTGGCCCCAGGGCACCAAGGGATTCTGATGCAGAGTCCCACAGATCAGGCTTTGAGAAACACTGCTCTAGAAGACCAGAGTCCACTCAAGGTAGAAAGGGTTTTCTGAGAAAGAAACTGGTCAGGGGTGGAAGGGCTGTTTGGGTCTGCCCAGCTGGTGGCTGTCATCCCCCAGGTCTCCGAACAGGAGGAGGGTGGCAGGTATTAGATGGCAACGTGGCCTCCCATGGGGCCTTCTGATCAGACGGGCCCTTGGCAGGCTCCTAATTTGTCTCCTCCTCGCAGTGTCAGTATCAGTTTTCTGATGCAGAGGGACCCTGGTAATGAGTTTCTATTAAAAGAGCTGAATCTCGACTCTCGGAACTCAATGTTCAGAATAAACAATGGGGCAGAATCCTATTAAAAAAGGCTTCCAACACGGACAAATTAAACCCTTGGGAATGCTGTACAAAGAATACATTTTTCCAGTGTCGAAGCAAGATCAATAGAGAAAAACAAATAATTTCAAGTAGGAGTCACCATAATGACACCCAGGTACAGGCAGGGGTTGGGTGGGTTATTTTGGCCTGAGGATACCCTAGCAAAGATAATGAGAGAGCAGAGGGCTGGAGCTCGTCTCGGGCATGAGGGATGTCTGGGTCTCCCGGGCAGCTGAGGGAGGAGGATGTCGTGTCTCATTTGTCTCTGTCGAGGCTCCCTCTTTCTCTGGGGGATGGTTAAGCCCACGGAGCTGTGCTTAGCCCACTGAGGGCTGGGGCAAGCCTGTGGAGGGGGTGGGAGACTCCGGCTTTGTTTGCAAGGGGATAGATCTTATCTTTGCACAGGCTGGGCAGGGCAACTGGGTCTGTCTCACCCCCAAGCAGAGAGAAGTGCCCCAGACATTTGCACAGATGCCTGAATTTTCACCACCAAGCCTTCACCCCAGCCCTGCTCTCTCCGCTTGGCGACTGTACTGTAAAGATTGCTCTCGCAGTACCTAATTTTATTCCTTGGAGCTAAGCAAAATCATACTCATCATTCCAGGCTGATCTCGAGTCCTTCCCTCTTTGGGAAACCTTTCCTGAATTCTTCCCGCCTCTTTCAAGTTCCTAATGGTCTGATAACACCGAGTGTTTGTCTCGCCTGGCTCCTGCCTCCTCCAGCTCCCCGACTCTTGGAGACTCTCCCAGGGCTATTGGCTGCTCTGTTGATTCATTTAGTCAGTGTGCCCCCTCTCATATCTTGCAGGGACCACTCTGTTCAATCCCGCTCACCCCACAGTCACTGAGCCTGGGCCCCATGGTCATGTGCATGTTGAGCTCTGTGAAAGCCACGGTTGACCAAGACACAGGCTGGGGGCCCTTGAAGGCAGGAACTCATTCAATCCTCCAATTTGGCCCAACTGCCCTTGTTATAAAATGAGGCAACAGAGGTCCAGAGCAAGGCAGTCAGGGAGTCAAGGTCACACAGAAGTGGGCAGTGGAGCCAAAACTGGAACCCAGTGCTATTGCCTTCCTGCAGCAAAGGCGTGCTAGGGTCTCACTCCACGCAAAGTGCTGTTCTGCTTGCTCTGTGTATTAATGCTTACGCTGCACATAGTATCCTAAGTAGGTACTGTATTTTCCCCATTTTATAGGCAAGGAAACTGACCCATAGAGAAGTTAGGTAACTAACTGCCTCAAGAACTTAAGCTTCTAAGGTGTGGTCAGGCCTTCTGGCACCTGGCCAGCTTTCTTTCCTCCGCCTTACCCAGGAAGATTGTGGAGAGTGGGTCAAGGTGCAGGCAGACGTGGGGAGAGGAAAGGGTCTGGGGACCTGGGCCTCAGTGGAGGGCAGGAAGGGGAGGATGGCCCCGAGTGTTGCTTGCAACCCTGTCTGGCTCAGCACACATGCCCACTGTGTGGAACCAGTAGGAGCTGCTCCTCTGTGGCTCCTCCTGCCTTCTCTGGAGATTGCAATCACACATTAGCTCACTCAATAAAGGCCCTAAGAAGTCCTGAAACAGCTTTGCTTTTCCCAGTGTCTGCCAGACCTGTGTGACAGTGGGTGCCCTTTCTTGTCACCTCAGAATGCTTCTTAATATCACATGCCACTCCTCTTGAGAAAGTCCCCTCTACACAACACAGCTGGACAGAGTGAGGAGTGAGTGACTGAGACAAGAAGTTGTGTACGGGCAGCCCCAACAATGTGGATTTTCCTGGATGCCAAGGGAGGGGGAACTTCCAGGGTGGGGAGCAGGTCAGGCATATTGAAAGCCTCAGAGTTGCTGTGGAGGATGAGATCTGAGACGGCCCTCGGATTTGGTCAGGAGGAGTCTGGGATATAAATCACATGCATGTGCCCACGTTGGTTGCTGGTAGTGGTGCAAATCATTGTGGTAGCTTCAATGGAATGGGGGGCTGGTTCATCCATTAAAGTTCTAAATGCGCATACCTTATGATGTGGTAGGTCCACTTTTCTCTATTTAGCTAAGAGAAGCACTTATGCATGGGCTCATGGAGGCCCGTTTAAGGGTGTGTAGTGCAGCCTTGCTGGTAAGTGTCAGAAATGGAAACAACCTTAGTCACCACGAGTAGGAGAATGGCTAGAGACTTTACGGTGAGTGCGCATACATCAGCAGCTAGAAAGAATGGGACGATGTTTATGCAAGAGAGTACTGGATTAGCAAAGCAAGGGGCAGAGTGATACATACAGCATAATACTTCTTAAGTGAAAAAATGTACACGTCTGTAACCTTGTGCACATACACATGTACATATGTATACATACACACAGGCACACACTTGCGCTCACACACAGACGCGATAACATTGGGAGTTAAGAGAGAAAGCTCTAAAATCCGGAATTTCTTTGACTTGTAGCTCTGCCACTTGCTAGGTTTGTAACTAGGCAGGCAATTGAATGTAACTGTACCTCAGTTTGCTCATCTGTAAAATATGAATAATTATATTTCAACCCCAAGGAATTATTGAGCATATTAAATGATTAACTGAGTTAATATGAACAAAATACTAGTGAAAGTGCCTGGCCCATGGTAAGGGTGAAACATTTGTTACTGTGACCATATTTCATCTGTTTTAATACACACACATTTTTTTCACATCTTAAACCAGCAATTGACAGCTCTTAACGTTGGGTCATTGTTTAGTTGGCAACTATTTTTCCTTCCTGGTAGCACATAAAATAGTGGCACAATTTACAATGGAAGGCATCTTAGGTTCAGTGAAGTCGAATATTGTTTCTAGGTAAAATATACTAGGGCTCCATACTTGGGATCGAAGCACAAGTCAGTTCTGAGACACACATATCCAGCTTATACCAGTAGTTTCTTCTGGAAAGAATGCTGGAAGGGGTGGTGTCAGGAGGCCTGCAGCCTTATCAGGACTGTCTCAGTGTTTTACAAGCAGCATGTACTCGTGTTTACATGTGGTTTCACTTAGCGTTGCTTGGTTGCAGCCAGCAGACACTAACACTGGTTAACTTAAGCAAAAAGGAATTTATTGGCAGGATGTTGGGAGCTCACAGAAGTGACAGGAGCCCAGAGAAGTAGGCTCGGGGAAGGCGGGGGCCCAGGCCTCTGCCAAGGGCCTGGATTAGGAGCCACAGCCACCGCCTTGTAGTGGGAAACATCTGGTCCGCATGCTGCCAAGGCTGAGACAAATGCCCTCCAACCTTGTCCTCTGTCTTCAGGTCTAGTGGCTTCTGTCATTCTTTCTGGTTGTCTGTCATCTGATGACCCCCTCTTTCTAGGCTTGATAAATCCCCTACCTTAGAATTGTTGGGGTTGGGGAGTGGTAGAATCAGCCTCCCACCATGGACTGGGCTGCAAATCCGCATTGTCCCCGTGCCCTTTGAGTCCATGTAAAGGCATGTGTCCAGATTGGTGACTAGAGCAAGCAATGGCATGAAACAGGGCAAGGCACATCTATGCTGGTGGTAGGAGGCTGGGGCAACAACGATAGCAGCCATGTCCACTTCCAGGGACAGTGCTGTTCAGAATGGCAGTGTCTGTGCCCGGTATCTGGAGCAAGCTGTGGCAGCCTGGGCAGCGATGTTCACGTGGGGTTGGCTTCCTAAGGACACTTTGGCTGGAATTCTGACTGTGGCCCAGCCTGCCTTGATGCTGCCTGTTTCTGAGCCTGGTTCCCAGCCTTCCCTGTGAATCTGTGAGCTACCTCACCTCCTTTGGAACACATTCTCCTTTCTGCTTCAATCCTGACCAAGTTGGATTCTGTTGCTGGTAACCAAGAAGCCTAGCCAACACCCTGCATCCCTTCCTCCAGATGCAAACTCTCAGAAGAGAGATCGGGGCACGTGCCTGCTCCTTGGGGAGGACCAGGAGACGTGGGGAGCTGGATTTGGCCTTTTGGCTTTTGTAATGGGAGGCAGGAGCCTAGAATTCTCCTCTACCAAGAACACACACAATGGGAAAGAGGCAAATTCTGGAAGGAAATCAGGCTGTTGTTAGTGAGGAGGTGTGGAGGTGGGACTTACAAAACATGACGAATGTGGGCTATCCTTGTTTAACTATTATTTAAAACAAATAGAATGCATGCTCTGCTTGGAGGAAACAGGTTCATTCACTCATTCAACAAACTGACTGCCAGCTACATATATATGCACAAACAGTCAGGCACTGGGGGCGTAATGATGGCAGCCTTTCAGGGGCCCAAGTCTGGTGCTGGTACCAGGTCAGTGGACAGACAGGGAAAGGCAGTGGGCTCAGTGTTGCAAACCCAGATAGTCCTGTGTCAAAACCCCTCAGTCCCAGGCAAACTAGATAGTTAACACCTTGGATCGTAATACATTGGTCCTGAAAAGACAGGAAATTGGTATGGCAAGCCTGTGGGTGGCGGGGCAGAACATCAAGGCTGGAGATTTCAGGTAGGCTGCAGGTTTCAGGTAGACTAGAAAGGGGATAAGGGAATGGCCTAAGGCTGGCAGTGGTGGCAGGGATGCGGCCTCTGGCAGAAGACGGGCTTGGAGCCCAGCCTTGGCAACTGGAAAGGGGGCGATGAGAGGAAAGAGAGCCACAGGAGAGGAGGAGGAGATGAGCAAAGGCCAAGAGGCTTTAAACTGGGGGGCTACCAATCTTGGCATAGGGATTCCCTTCGACCATGTCATAGAGGATCCAAAGAACAGCAGCTTCATCTAACAGTGATGAAGGTCCAAGGACTGTGTGGCGGCTCCATGAAGCCATGGGGGTCCGGGCTGCTTCCTGCTCTTCCGCCCTCTTTGGTTATCTCACAGCTCAAGATGGCAGCTCCCCCTGCAGCCTCACACTCATTGTCTGGAGGTCAGACACAGGGCAGGGGAAAGAGCAGTGTCTACAGGAGAAGGGCAAAGCTTTCCAGTCATCCCTTCCAGAAACTCATGCTTCTGGCTGGCCATGTCTGTCACAGGGTGTCCCCTGGTTGATGGGGAGGTGGGACATGTAGCGTTTCTGCTGATTTAAACAAGTTCAAGGGTTCCATTTGTAAGAAAGAAAAGGGGAGCAGCTATTGTGGAGCTAGCTAGCTGAGTCTACCCCAGGAGGGTCTCCTGGGACTCTACAAAATGCCCAGTGTCCTCACTGCCCACCACAGGACCCGAGCCCCTGCAGCAGGGCCCCGTGGCCTTCCCACCAGTCTCAGCCTAATCCGCACCCTAGGGTACAACAGGCTGCCCCAGGCCCCTCCTCCATTCTCCTCTCAAGAAAGCCAGATGGCAGGCGGAGTGGCTCCATCTCCTGGCAGGGTCCTGGGGACTCGCCCCTCTCTGCCTGAACGGCTGTGCCCCCTCCCCACACGCTTCCTGCGGCCTGGAGCCCAGCCTCTCTCCAAGTGGGACTGGCCCTTCCTCCTCCAGCGCAGCGCCCAGAGCGAGCCGGCCCATCTGGTTCTATTTCACTCCGTGTTACTCATCAGGATGTGTTTGCCAGGAGTTATTTGATGTTCAGGAAGAATTCTGAAGCTTTTGAAAAGAAGTAAATAAAATCTTTTCTCTCCCAAAGAGTCGTGAAATTGCCTTTTGCTGAGGAGACGGCAGGCACCCATGTGGGGTCCAGCGGTCCCTGCCTGGCCTGGCCCAGGGAGGCAGCTGGTATTCTGGGGTTTACCCTTGTGCCTGTGGCTCCCCCATATTCCTGGGCTCAGGTGGACCTCCCCAGGAGATCACTCTAAGACTTTCCTGATCCTCTTGTGATGCTCAAATTTGGGTACAGAAGAAGGCAGCCGGCAGGGACACTCAGCCTGTCTTTTGCTCTCTGGCCAAGAAAGCTTTTAGGAAGAGCTCCTCCCCACTCACTGCCATGTCTGGGCCATACAGCCTGTCCTGATGAGAACGTGTGAGCTGCAAAGGGAACAGAGGTGGAGCTGGCACCCACAATCTTGCATTCTCTGCTGCAGAGGCAGCCTGCAAGGGTAGGGACAAAGTGCCTGGCACTGAGAAGACCTGATCTGCTGCAGCCCAGTGATCACAGGCAAAGGGCTGCACCTCCCCACCTTCTCCTCCTTTCTCCTCCTTTCTAAGTAAATGGCAGAGACCACTGGATGTTAGGACATCCAGAAGAGAGAGGGACACCAGTGCCACCTCTCCAGGTCCCACTGCATCCCAGCATCCTCCTCCCCTTGGACCCACACTGCCTCCTATCTTTCCCCTCCATGCCCTGTGGCAAGGCTGGGATTTCCCAGATAAGTTTTAGTAAACAACCAAACAGATGTTCACTGGCAAGTGCTCAGTTTCTTTTGGCCACTGGGGACTCCTGACCCTGACCTAGCTGGGTTTGGGCACAGGGTTACACTTAAAGCATCCGGCTGAAAGGATGAACCAGCGCATGGAGGATCACTCCTGGGGCAGAGGAGGCCATGTCCTCACCCTTTCTTTCCTAATTGTGCCCATGCTTTCCTCAAGTCCCTACTGTGAGTGGCCAGTTTGTGGGTGTGGGTCCACCCTCCATTACTCTCCATTCATCCTCCCTGCTCACGTGTGGCGCCTCCAGAGGGTTGATCCTCTGCAGCCATCACATGGCAAACCCTGCAATTCACACAGCTCCCCTCCTACAGCATCCTCATGACAGCTTACAACCCAGACTATTAAACATTGATCACTCAAAATTTAACATCCCATCTTCCCTTTGATATCCTCAACTGCTCTCTGCATAAGACAACAAGCCAGCTTTCTACAGCTCAGCATGAGGGAAGACTTCAAAGCTGCCTTCCCACTCCCCCACTCTCAGCAGCTCTGGCATTCCACAAGCAAGATTGCCAAGTGGATGGGGACCCCCAGCAGCCTCACCTTCAGAACTCAGACCAGTGGGGAGATCCCTGGATTCTGGTCTTGGATTAAGAATCTGGGATGATTTGAGCACAATCAGGACTCAAGGGCACCTTGGCTCTCTCTAGAAGCAGCTGTGGCTATTGGGAAGTTATTTAACTTGGGAGTCTAGTGGGACTGCATTTGAATCCCAGAGATGCCCCCTTGCCTGCTCTGGAACCCCAGAAGATGTTCTGGGTCCTCATAAGTGAAACAGAGATGAGAATACCCATCTCTTAAGCTCCTGGAGAGGATTAACTCAGAGGCTGGAAGTGAGAGTGCCTGGCCCATGGCAGATAATCAGAAGGCGGCCATTCTGTCTCCCCTCTGAAGAGGATTTTTTTCCTCCAGATAGCGTGAGTACGTTTGTGGGAAGGATACATCAGTGGCTTTGTGAAATAGGTGATTTTGAACTCCTCAGGGGGTAGCCACGTGCATAGACATTGCTGACATGCTGATTATAAACATTGCCATCCTTTCGCTCAGGCTACCACCCAGGGGCCCACATTTTATTAAAACTGTATGAATTAGAATAGTGGCCATTTATGGGACATTGCCCATGGACCAGGCAATAGGCAAAGTGATTTACCTGTATCTCTCACATCAGCCCAACATCAGCCTATAAGGAAGGTTCTCTCACTGGGCCTTGTTTCTAGATAAGAATCTTGAGGGTGACGGGGGAACCACCTCAAGAAAATGGCAAAACTGGGACCTTAAACCAGGTCAGCTAGATGCTGAAGTCCTGGCTCTTGCCTCTATTTTTCTGGTTGTACTGGCCTAGTTTAAAGGCATGCAGTACTATGCATACCTGAAACTCACTGGTATTAGTAAACTGCAGGCAGATTCTATCGGTGAGCATGTGAGTCTCCTCTCTAGATGGATGATAGCGCAGTCATGTGTACACATGAGGGATTTATATGCTCTGGCATGGCTAGAGAACATATCAGTGGACTGCCTGTAGGCTACCAGTTTGCTCCTGGAATCCACCTGCAGGACAGGGTCTCAGAACCTTGGTGGTTTGTACTGAAACACCTCACTGGGGTGGTGGAGAGGAACTCAACACTTCCAAGGCAATTCTATTCCACTTCACAAAACATTTTTGAGAATTCATCAGTGTAAAGAGTAGTGCCAAGCCATAAATAGCAAGTTCAGGGCCAGTCCCCTCATTTCCCCAGTCCCTGAGAACAAATTCTGGTACCCCTTCCCTTCAAACCTGGATATAGCCTCAGTCCTCCCTAATGCCACCCTCTAGCCCTCCGAGTTGCTGAGTTTAGTAGGAAACCTGCTGCCATCCCTGTGCTGGGGGATTTGCACAGTGAGAAGGAAGCCAATGAGTAGTCTCTGAGCAGCAGGAAGGCTTGAAAACGCTCTCATTCTGGCACATCCTCTGCTGCATCCCTGAAACTTGGCCATCGGCACTGGTGCTGCCTTCCAGGGCTGTGCAGAGCCAGTCTGCCCTTTTTCAGAGATTGGAGAGCAATATTATGTCCCCAAGTCTTCTCTTTTGCAGGTCAAATGTCTCCAGTTCCTTTCACTCAAAATGTCCTGCTTTGCATGGCTCTGAATCCTCTAACTTCGCAGGGGAGAGTGAGAAGGCAAAAGGCTAGGAGAGAAGCTAAGGGTATGGCTACCACCTTCCAAGAGAGCTGCCAGGGCTCAGATGGGGGCATAGCACCCAGGAGGAGAGAAGAAGGCAGAGCCACCACAGTGAAGGGTGACTTGAACCCCCTTCCAACCCCCCACATCCTGGATGTTCATGGAACCTTCCCTGTGTCCTTCAGAGAGAGATCAGAGGGACAGAGCTGCACTTAAGCCACTCAGAGCCAAGGATGGGTGAACAGCACCTTGCCCAGCAGCCTACCTGGTAACACAGGGAAATGGCTGATGTTCCCCGAAATTGTAGGGTTGGGCTCTAGGGCTTGATAACACCACTTTCTAAGGTGTCACTTGTACCTGTCAAGGGCAACAGGTATTTTCTTTCTTGAAGAAGAGCTTTCATGCCATGATGATTCAGCTGTGCTGAGTAACTCCCAAATCCCTCAACGTGGTCAGTTCAGGTAGGGTAGCTAACGTGACCCTCCAGTGACACCACCCTCCCTGCGGTGGACATCAGGCATCAGACTGTCAGAAGCACCTGCTCCACAAGGGTGAGCCTGCCCTCGCAGAGCATTGAACTCACCATCCTTGCAGATCTTCCTTACCTCCTGAACAATCAGGAAAAACAGAGGAATGAGGTAGAAGGAGAACTGGGTTTGGAGTCTGGAGTAGAACTTACATCATCTTCCCTGTGATTTGGGCAATTTAATTATCATCTGCGAAACTCAATCCTTTGTTTGGGAAATGAGGTTAATGGTGTATGACTCACAAGGTCTCTGGAAGGACTAAATGACAAGGTGTTTGGCAAAGTGCCAAGCATCAGTATATAGTAGGTGCTCAATAAATGTTAACGGAAAAGAGATCCACTTTCAGATGTAGAGAAACAGGACATCTGGATATCAGACTGATATCCACTTGTAGATGATCTATTAGTAAGAGGATGGGTTTAGGGTCTGGGAGCAGAAACAGAAGGTGTGTTATTTTTTTGGTTAAGAGTCTTCCATGCCTTCTCTGAATTCTCCGGCCCTGAGCTCGCTGTCTGGCTGCAAGCATGAACATGCCTAGGACAGCTGCATTGAGGGTCAACACAAAGAAGAAAGAAGCACGGTCTCACCATTAAGTACCCCATTCTGTCCACCTGTGTCTTCCTCTTGACAGAGCAGAGCCATTAGAGGACTACTAGGTTCAACTCTAAATTTGACCCTAAGGGAGGTAACAAATTAACCCGCTATCTCCCATTAACACTCCTGGATAGTTTCATTTATCAAGACAAGCTGCTGCTTTGGAGAGGTGAGAACCAGAAACAGGACCCAGAGAGGGTTGCATGATCCTGGTTCTGAGCTTGCACCCTCATTGTTCTCCTGGAATGTAGGAAGGAGGGAGGAGACTTTCAACTGCCTGTACCATCTAGGTGCTTTGTGCCAGCTCATTTAATGCCCATAATCAGCCTGTGAATCAGATACCACTATTTCCATTTGGCAATGAAGGGACTTCAAAGAAAAAGTAAGTCGCCTGAGTTCACTGTCAGATTAGGACAAAAACCCAAGTCTGGCTCCAAAGCCCGTGCTCCTAGCTCCCAACCCTCCTCTGGGGTTTGCTACGTGCAGACATTAGGTGAAGCACTATGCAGCCATTACTTCATTTAACCCTCACAACAACTTTATAAATAGATATCACTATAGCCGTTTTTCAGGAAATCGAATCTCCAATTTCTTAAGGGCCTTGTTCAAGGTCACACAGGAAATAGGTTGTGGAGCCAGGTTTTGAGCCCACGTTTGTCCATCTTCAGAGCCTCAAGTGCGCTGAAGCATTGTTACATTAAGCTTCTTTGCTTAAAATTAATTCATTCATCCACAAAACATTTCTATATGGGCAAGGCTCTGTGTTAGGCACTCGGGGTTACAGAGATGGCTACGCCAAGGTCCCTGCCCTTAGAAGTTTCCTCCATCTTTCCATCCTCAACTTGACCTCCTCTGGCCTCTTTTGGGAGAAGCCCTGGCCACACTGGCTCTCATCTTTTCTCTAAGTTCACATGGTGTCCAGTGTCCAGAGCCCTGCAGGGGTGTCTGAAGAGACAGGAAGGACAGCCTATGGGAGCTGCCCATGGAGGGAACAGGAGTCCAGGACTTTTATTTCTGTCTCGGCAGGTCCCTCACTTGTTCCATGTGCTATCTGTCACCCCACTGGCATCTCCCATCTTTCTGTGAAATTAATATAACTCAGGACAGGCGGAATTTTGCCCTGACAAGTGACCTCAAAATCTCGATAACTGATTGCAACGAAGCATTTTTTTTTCTCATGATACATATGCAAAGGTGGTCAGCAAGAGAGCTCTGCTCCCCAGAGTCACCCAGGGATGTAGAATGAAGCCATCCCCATCTGGTACCTGTTACCATGTAGTGGCTCTTAGAGACACCGGCCGGGGGGGAGGGGGCACATGTCATCTCTGCTCACATTCTACTGGCCAAAGCAAGACACCTGGCCTGAGTAAATTCAAAGTGGGTCGGAGGTGCCACTATCCCATGAGCCAGGCAGGAGAGGGGAATCCGAATATTCGTAAACAGCCCCAGTGACCACCACAAAAGGTGACCACAAAAAATATAATGAAACCCAAGCAAAGTTATTAAATTCTTGCCGTGGAAGATTCTGAGCCTGAGTGCTCCTATGCCTCTTCATTCACAAGGGAGATTAGCAAGCTTTAGAGATGTGTTAAAAATGTATTAGCTCCCGAGTGAAACTTTCTATTTCATTCATCACATTTAACAAATATTTATTGAGAGTCTTCTATGTGCCAGGCACTCCTAAGCATATCAGACAAACCAGTGAATAAAACAGACAAAAATCCCTGCCCTCTGGGAGCTTACATTTTAGAGGGGGAGACAGATATTGAACAGCAGATATAAAAAATAAATAAATCATACACTGGTAATATGTAGTTATAGACACATTGATGGAGAATGGAAAATGTGCTGACTTTCTCCAGGGGGAGGTGGCCTTGCTGGAGGCACCAGCCATCCCCTCGGGCTCCTCACGACTACGTCTCCTGCAGCGGGAGCCTCGCTGCTAACCCCTTGGTCATTTGTCTGCTGCCCTTCTTTTAAATGAGAAAGTGGCTGAGGTCTCTCTGCATTCAGCAGGAGCTACACGGCAGGAGTCCTCTCGCTTTGCCCAGGTCACCTCTTTCTGTCCATCACTCCTGGCTTGTTTATTCCCTCACTGGCTCACGTAGCCGTCGCAGGGCCCAGGCCCTCCGGCTGTTGGACGACTTCCCCTCATCATATTGGAAGATGACATTGCACCTGCATCTGTAAGTATATAATTTATAAATAACTATGTTAGACTTGACTCGTGGTGCCCTTTCGACATACTAATGAGTAGGTAAAATTTACTGGGGATTTTGCATGTGTCAGGCATGATCCTGGGTGCTTTATGTGTATACCTGATTTCCTTTAATCCTTGCAACAGTCCACGCTGTTGGACTTGTCTGTATTTCCATCTCACAGTGGTGGCAGTCCAGGCTCACTCAGGCTCAGGCCTTGCCCAGGTCATATGATGTGGGAGCAGGAACGATAAGAGAGCAGGGCAGCCCTTGCTTGTCACGGCCTCTGCTCTTTGTCTCACTACAAAACCACCTTCCTATTTAGGAGCCATTGAATTAAATATTTATTCATTTTTGAGTTTGTGGTATTCTTTTCTAATTTGGAGCATGTGTATGTGTTTCTTTGTCTCAAAGATGTGCATAGACTCTATGGTGCCAAATGTAGGAAACAGCCCTGCTTCCTCACTAAACAGACATCTATCACGCGGGAAGCCAGTGACCTCATCCAGAGCTGGTGGGAGGAGTGAAGAAGGTGCCACCTCAGGGAGGACAATTTGGGAGAATAGGTTTATGAATTAAAACACATTTCCTTTTGAACTCAATGGTTCCACCTCTAGAAGACAGGCTTTCACAGGTGCTCAAAGACATGGATACTGGGATATTCACTGTAGCATTGTTTATATTATTAATGGCATTAAAAAGCTGAAAACTACCCCATACTCAATAGGAGGGGATTGTTTACATAAATCGTGTGCATGTGTGCAATGAAATGCTAGCCAAGCATTACGGTGGGTGATTATGAACAGCGTCTGGTAGGAAACAGTAGTTGCAGAGCATTTTGTGGTGTGTTCATCCATTTGTGTAAAAGTGTCTATGCACATATATTACAAATAACTGCTGATATGGGTATAGAATACTTCAGAAGGATTATATAAGAATCTGTGAAGATGGCCATCTCTGAAAAGGAAGAGAGGGAATGGGGAGTTACGCTTGTCTGTGTATCTTCACAAGTGCTTTGAGTGTTTTTACACATGCGTGCGTTATATTAACAGCTGGCAGTTGTTAGATACTCTCTGCAGGACTATGTAAATAAACTGATTTAATCCACATGACTATGGCACAGGCTGTAGTACCATTCCCATCTTACAGATGATAAAACTGAGGTACAAAGAGGTTACGTAATTCTCTCAAGGTCACTTAGCTTGGAAGTGCTGGTAAGGGGGATTTTTGGCTGGGTGATCTGGCCCCAGTACCTGAACCCTCAACCTCCACGATGTTAAAGAGAAAAGGAGAGCAAGCAAGTGTCTGAGATAGGCATGCTGCAACTCCCTTCCTCCTCTCCCAGAGGGAACATCCTCTCTTCTAGCCAGAGTCCTTGCCAACCCTCTCTGCTAGTTTCTTTGCCTCTACCTGAAAATGAGCCAAGTCCTCCTACAGCCTAGGAAGCTGTGTGAGGCAGAGTCAGTGCTGTGCATTCATGAAGCGATTTCTTTGTCCAGAGCACCTGATTAGAGCACATTTTTAGTGCTCACAGCCCTAGTAGTGGTCAGATGCCTAAAGCTCGCCATGGAAAGTGAGCAGGAGTGAGATGCCACTTCCTGTCCAAGGCAATGATGAGCAGGTGGTCCTTCTCCACGCTTTCCCCTGTCTGTGGAGCTAGAGGTCAAGGTGTTCGAGATGCAGGACTGCCAGGTGGAAGTAGCCTGGGTCCCCAAGTCACCACTTGTGGAAGGACCATGCACAACCACTGCCAGACCTTCCTCATACAATGACAGGAGCCAGGTGCAGCTCTGTCGCGTTATGCCGCTGAGATTAGGGGGTTTCTTGATGGCATTGTCTACCCTCTCCTTAGGGCCCAGGCCTCATCCCAGTCTGTTATTTTTTCACTCATAAATTCTTAAAGAAGGTACAGACCCTGGAGACATGGGTTTCGAAAGTGCTCGTCCCTTGCTGCCGGGCTTTGCCCTCACCTCTCCTGGGCTTGCTCAGTCACAGTGGCCTCCAATGGGCAGAGTTAAGGGTACTTCTTGACTTGCAGTCCCTCTGGTTCTTCCTGAGCTTTAGGACTCCATAGCCTTAGTTTCTTGAACTCTGTCCTCTTCTAATCCTCTTCTCCTTCCTCTGGATCACATTCTCCGTAGCCTTACCCATCGAGAGGCATGGATTTAGGATCAGGCATCCCTGATCTCACCTGAATAAATCATACAATTCTTTAACTGAGCCTCGGGCTGCCCATCTCCTCAGGGCACCAAGAGCTGGGGCTCAGGGCTGTTGCCAAGGGTAACGAGATCATTCACATACCGAGTCCAGCACAGGGCTCACCAAATGTCTGCTTTCTTCCCCTCTCCTATTCTCTGGATTATTTTTCTGCCTTATGCATCTCTGCCACAAATATAAACTGTATTTGTTCTCTTCTCTGTCTGTCTCTTCTTCTTTGGGGAATTGTAACTACTTCCACAATTTCATTCAGTTTTGTGCAGGTAACTACTAGCATCTTGCCCTAGTTTTAGAGCTGTATCTGAAACTCCAACACATATGCATCATTAATTGATCAATTCACTCTACACTTATTTATTGAGAACCGACTTTTGACAAGAGCCTATGCTTGGCACTAGAGACAAAACAGTAAACACATGTGGACATGTTCTTTTCCTGTGGGGTTATTTGTCTAATGATGAAGCCAGATATTAATAAAATAATCTTGCAAATGCATATAAACTTGAGATTTTCACAGTTGTTTTAAAGGAAAGACACATGATTCTGTGATATCTAATCATGGGTTCTTTGACTTAGCAAGGGTGTTTTTCATGGAACGTGGAGGTGAAGCTTAGTTCTGAAGGAGAACGAGGAGTGAATTAGGGATGGTGGGGGGAGGCAGCATTCCTGAGAGAGGTACCAGTATGGCCAAGCAGCTCATATCAGCAGTGAATGTGGCAGGAAGAAGGTGGTGAGTGGAGGAGGAGTAGGGGAGGAACAGAAGGGGGCAAGCTGTGTGTGATCAGGGTGGAGAGGGAGAGTGGAAAACTCTGCTCTTTGCCCCTCAAGATCTAGCCTCCTTTTACTTTTTTTTTTTTTGAGACAGAGTCTCACTTTGTCACCCAGGCTGTAGTGCAGTGGCATGAGATCTTGGCTCACTGCAACCTCTGCCTCCCAGGTTCAAGTAATTCTCATGCCTTAGCTTCCCCAGTAGCTGGGATTACAGGCATGTGCCACTATGCCTGGGTAACTTTTGTATTTTTAGTGGCAACTGGGTTTTGTCATGTTGGCCAGGCTGGTCTAGAACTCCTGACTTCCAGTGATCCACCCGCCTCACCCTCCCAAAGTGCTGGGATTATGGGTGTGAGCCACCGTGCCCGACTCACCTTTTAATTTCTTACTAGAGAAACTTTTACTTGTACTGGGCCCAAGACTGCCTGAATAGAGACGATATTTTCCAGCTTCCCCTGCAGCTAGACAAGGGTATGCAACTAAGTTTGGCCAACAGAATGTGAGTGCTCTGTTCAATTTTGGGAAATGTTCTTGAGGGAAAGGGCACAGGCTTCTCTGTCCATTTATCCTTCCTACCAGATGGAACTCCAACTGCTTTTCTAAGCTGGAACTGCCATTGTGAACCACAGGCAGGATCCTGGATGAGGGGGCACAGAATGACAGAAAGGAAGCAGTCAGGGTGTCTGATGACCACAGACCTGCATGTTCTTCCCCCAACCATTGATCTCTTTGTGTTCAAGAGAGAGAAACACACTTCTCTCATATTTAAGTTACAGTAGCTTGGGGGCTTCTGCCTCTCACCGATGATTATAACTAATACAGATAGACAGCAGCCACACAGGGCAGGGCTTTGTGGCCATGTGAAGGCATTTTGTTCTGATCCTAAAGGCGGAGGCCCATAACTGAAGAGATGGGAAGCCATGCAGGGTGCTACCACGGGTTCCAAAGCAAATTTGTTGCTTTCTGTACTTGTCTGCTCAATTCTTTCAGCAGGCATTTACCGAGTATTTACTACATGTTAGGCTCTTACCTAGGTCCTGGGGAATCAAAAATTAATATGACAGATTCCATCTTTGAGACAGAGGCAGTCTAATGAGTTATAGATGTGTAAGTAATGATGACAGTTCAGTCAACACTTACTGAGTACCAAGGTGACATTCCACGATGGTGTCGGCATAGAAAACAAGGTAGAGCACGGCTACCCTGCTCTGTCTTAGCTGAGTTTCTGTCCAGCCAAGCACCTGATGTGCATCGGACACAGTGTCAGACTCTGAGAAATGCAGCGGCCAAGGAGATAATGCCTACTCTCATGGAGTTTATGATTTTTACTCTCCAGGAAAGAAAAAAAGCCATGAAAATAATAGAAGTGCAGTCCTAGGGTTCCAAGATAGGTGTGGGATAATGAGATGAGAGGTGGAGTGGTTGGTTCTATCTGAAGGCTCAAGAAAAGCCACCTAGAGGAGGCACCTGTTGAGCTAAAGTGGGAAGAATGAATAGTAGTTAGAAGGGGGTAAGATACCAGGCCTCAGAGGTATGAACAACGTGCCCCTGGAGTGCTGAGGATGAAGTAACTCATTTGTTCTGGCTGTGTATGTGTGTATGTGTGCATGTGTATGCTTGTGTATGTGTTTACAGTGGAGTGTCACTTAATGACAGGGATATATTCTGAGAAATTTGTCATTAGGCTATTTCATCATTGTATGAACACCACAGACGGTGCTTACACAGACCTAGATGGTACAGCCTACTGCACACCTAGGCTATATGGTACAGCCCATTGCTCCTTGGCTACCAACCTATACAGGATGTTACTGCAATGGCTACTGTAGGCAATTTTAACACAATGGCAAGTATTTGTATATCTAAACAGAAAAGATACAGTAACAATATGACATAATCTTATGGGATTACTGTCATATATGCCGTTTGTCATTGATCAAAATGTCATATGCAGTGAATAACTGTATATATGTGAGTGTATAATGTGTGATAATGTGTGTGTATGTGTGTAATACGTGTGTATGTGTGTGCACACACCCCCACACTGCATATGTTTAGGGAGGTGAAGGAGATTAAGGGAAGGCATTACAGAGGAGGTCACCACTAAGCAGAGTTTTGAAGGAAAAATAGGAGTTCCTTAGTGGACAAAGCAGAGCAGTTTTAAGTGAATAGGATCTGCTTTTTAAGAGGCCACAGGGTCTGAGAGGGGCATGGAAAGATGTGCAGGGAGTTTAAGGCAGTGAGTGAGAGAGCTGAGACGGAGTCTCGCACTGTCGCCCAGGATGGAGTGCAGTGGCATGATCTTGGCTCACTGCAACTTCCACCTCCCAGGTTCAAGTGATTATCCTGCCTCAGCCTCCCAGGTAGCTTGAATTACAAGTGCCTGCTACCATGCTCAGCTAATTTTTTGTATTTTTAGTAGAGATGGGGTTTCACTATGTTGTTCAGGCTGGTCTCAAACTCCGAAGCCAGGAAAAATTTTAAACAGAAAAGAAACGTGGTCAACTCAGCGTTTTTTTGTTTTTTGTTTTTTTAAAAAGAAAAGGTAATTAAGCTGTGTGTGGTGACACATGCTTATAGTCCCAGCTACTTGGGAGACTGAGGCAGGAGGGTCCCTTGAGCCTAGGATTTCACATCTAACCTGGACAGCATAACAAGACCCCATCTTTAAAAAACAAAAATTAATTGGGACAAACTCCCAAAGTGGTCCCCTATGGAGATTGAGTAAAAAATGATGGTGTCCTATTCAGTGGAACTTCAAATGGCCATTAAAAACAAGGAGGTGAATCTATCTGTGTTCATATAGAATCATTTCTTTTTAAAAAATTTTATTTTATTCTAAGTTTTGGGATACATGTGCAAGACGTGCAGGTTTGTTACATAGGTAAACGTGTGCCATGGTGGTTTGCTGCACCTATTGACCCATCACCTAGATGTTAAGCCCTGCATGCATTAGCTATTTATCCTGATGCTCTCCCTGACCCCACACCCTCACCTGCTCCAGCTGACTGGCCTCAGTGTGTGTTGTTCCCCTCCCTGTGTCCAGGTGTTCATATAGAACCATTTCTAAGATAAATCATTGAGTTGAAAATAATCAGGGTGTTGTGTAGTGTTTGTAGTATGGTCCAATTTGTTTGAAAGATATGTGTGAATGTGCATGCATAAAGACATCTATCTGTCTGTCTATCTATCTATCTATCTATCTATCTATCTATCTATCTACCTGTGCTTGTATGTACCTAATGTTGTTTTCTATAGAAATTAAGAACGCATTTCAATTAAGAACACATTAAAATAGCAACAAGATCTCACATTTCACTAAATATTTTAAATAAAGATAGTTTCCTATACTGGCCAGGGTTCTGGGAAGCAATTTTGATAGAAATTGTTATTTCTATATAGGCACACAAAAATTATTAACAGTGTTTGCTTCTATGGAGGGCAATTAGGAGTACACGTTGTGGAGGAGACTTACTTTTCATTGGAAACCTTTTGTATGAATTGAATCTTTTTAAACATGTACATGCATTATTTTTCCAATAAATTAAATAAATATGTCTTAAAAATTTTATTCTGCCTGAAATGTGAGTGATGGATTGAAGTGAGAAAAGACTTGGGGTAGCACGAACCCTTCCCTGCCTCCATTTCCTTGATTAATGGTGTCACATCCATCCAGGTTTCAGTCTCAAACCTTGAAGTCATCTTCAACTCCCCCCATGTCTAATCAGTTATCAAGTCCTGCCTGTTCTACCCCAGAAACCCCTCTCCTCTCAGCCCTAGAATAGACAGAGAGATCGATGGGACAGAGCTGCAAGCCCAGAGACAGACTGGAGTATGTATAAATATTTAGTATGTGATAATGGTGACATTTCAAGTCCTTGTGGAAAGGATGGATTATTCAATAAATGATGTTGGAAAAAAATTAACTCCGACTCTTAGCTCAGTCATAAGCTAAAATAAATTCCTGGTGAATTAAAGACGTATATAAAAATAAAGTCACAAAGGCACTAGAAGAAAATGTAGGTCAGTCTCCTACATAAAATATGGGACTGGAAAGGGTCTTTTTAAGGAAGATGTTGACAGAAGATATTATAAAGACAAATTTGATCGGTCAGACTATACACAGTTATTTTTGTTACATCCTACAGGCATAAAAAGCAAATGTAAGACTGGAAAAAATACTTCCAAAATTGTGGCATATAAAATGTTACTAAGCTTAATTTGTAAAGAAAGCTTACAAAACAGCAAAAAAGATAAACACTCCTAATAGACAAATGGAAATAAGTAAATAACAGAAGAGAAAAACAAATGGTAAGCAAACATATGAAAAAATGTTTGATGTTGCTGTTTTACAATTAAGAACACATTAAAACAGCAACAAGATCTCACATTTCACCAAATATTTTAAATAAAAGATAGTTTCCTATACTGGTCAGGGTTCTGGGAAGCAATGTTATATATCACAGGAGGGAGAATAAAGGAGGTCAGACTTCATGGGGTACTCTACCAGCGTATATCAAAGTCCTCAGAAATTTACATATCATCGACTCCCTAATTTCACATGTAAGACTTTATCTTGAGAAAATTATTAAGAACATCACAACGATCACCACAGTATTGTAGATACCTTCAAATGTTTGGAAAACAAAACCCTAAAATTTCTTGGAAAGAACAATTAATTAAATAAACGGAGGCATATCCAAACAATGTGCTATTATGTGGACAGTAGAAGTATCTTGGTTGAAAATTACATTTGTACATTGAATTTAGAAGATGGTGCATACAATGCAACTCTGTTTTGTTTATACAAACATCCATGCATAGATGTAAAGGTATAGAAAAAAGTCTAACATTTTCAACAGGAGCTGTTTCCAGATGGAAAAAGTATAATTGATTCGTATTTTCTTAAAAATCTCTCTACATTTCTTAAAAAAAAGCCTAATAAATATCAATTACTAGAAAAAAAATTAAAAATTTAAAATTCGCCTGCCCTTGGTCCCAGAAGTGATAGAAATTCATTACGAGAAATAATTAGAGATGAAAGAATGGATGATGGTTCAAAGTTTTTCATCCCAGCATTCCAGGGAATGACGAAAACTGGAAACAACTTGAACCTCTAAAACCAGAGAACATTTAGGTAAATGATGGTTGGATACAATGGAATGCTATGAAGTCATAAACTTGAGTTATAGAAGAATATTTAATAAAATGAAAAAATTATTCACAAGAATAAGTGAAGGCAAAACAGGCTATAAAATCATGTGTAAAATGACATACCCTTGTGTGAAAGAAACAGAAAGTACTAGAAAATTCTACACTAATATAGTGTAGTTGTTCTGGGTGGACAGGCAAGCTCTTTTGTTTGACATTCTTATACGTTTTTAAGTGTTCTGTATTCCACATGTATTCCACATTTTAGTTTTTTTAAAATTTGGGGAACTATTAAAACACCATAAAAAATTAAAAGTCAAATAACATGACTAGGAAAATATTACTCCATATGTGATATTCAAAGTGTTTTAATATATATTTAATCCACAAAATGCTCTTGTAAGTCAAGAAGAAAAATATGAACATCTCAATAAAAAGATTTGTGTGGAATATATAAAGACCATTAAGAAAAGAAATATAATCGTTCAGTTAGCATATGAAAAAAGTCGAATATTGCTAGTAATACTCAAAGAGAGATGAAAATTTTTGCTCTTCAAATTGGAATCCATTTATCAAACACTGATAATACCCAGTGTTGCTGTTTCTGGGAGTATGGGGTTGGGATGGAGAGGGAGATACCCCCCTTCATGCAATAATGCTGGGAGTATAAATTGTTCAGCTTTTCTGGAGAGCATTTTGGCAGATAGACTAAAAATCTTAGGAACATTAATTCTTTGTGACCCAGGAGTTCAGTTTCTAGGAATACGTCCTGAAGAAACAACCATGGATGCACAAAAATTTTATGGACAAGAATGCTCTTTGCAGCCCTACTTATTATAATAACAAAAATTTGGAAACAGTCCAAATAGGCAACAATGAAGGTTTGGCTTGGTTGGCAGTCACAGTACAAGCCCACAATGTGATAAACAGAATTCCAGAACCCGCAACGCAATTACAGCTAACAGATCTGCGTTAGGTTTGTTGCAAGTTCACTGGTGGCAAAAATCTGCTGCTGAACTGAAGGGAGGCTTTTTAATAGCCATCATTTATCTCAGTTAGTGAGAATATTCAAATATTTTCTTGTCCAAATACTGTATTTGATTCTAGGCTACCGTTGACGTCCCACTGCAGGTGCTTCCTAATATATCTTTTTTTTTTTTTTTTACAGATTTTTACCTTTTCAAAATCTAAATAATTCTAAACTCTGAAACATCTGGCCCCAAAGCTTCCAGATAATATTCAAATAATGAAATCCTATGATATCACTTAAATTCATGTTCTCAGGGTGCTTTGTTGGATATTTTGGTCACTTACCTTTTTTTGTCCTTATTTTTTTTTTCTTTTTGAGATGGAGTCTCGCTCTGCCGCCCAGGCTGGAGTGCAATGGCACGATCTTGGCTCACTGCAACCTCCGCCTCCCGGGTTCAAGCGATTCTCCTTGCCTCAGCCTCCCGAGTAGCTGGGACTACAGGCGCCTGTCACGACTCCTGGCTAATTTTTGTATATTTAGTAGAGATGGGGTTTCACTGTGTTGGCTGGACTGGTCTTGAACTTCTGACCTCGTGATCCGCCCGCCTCAGACTCCCAAAGTGCTGGGATTACAAGCGTGAGCCACTGTGACTGGCCTTTTCCCTATTGTTAAAAGCAAAAACCAGTAGGATATGAAACAATGCAGATTATAATAATATTTTTTAAAGTATGTCACTGCAGATCCTTTTAATAGACTTAATAGACTTGAAGGAATATATCAATGTATTAACAATGGTTATCGCCATATGATGAAATGATGAGCTATTTTAATTTTCTTCTATACATTTTTATATTATCTGAATTATCTATAGTAAACTTATATTATCTTGAACAAATAAATGTATTTTAAAAACCCAAACTAACTCTGGGTAGTAGAAAGTCCTAAGTACAAAGTCCTTAGAAAAATATGTCAGAGATCTATAGCCAGGGTTCAAACTCAATTCTTCTGAATCTGGACTCCTGCATTCTTTCCCCCTCGAATGTGCTGCATCTAAACCAGTACTCTGGAAAGAACATCCAGCAGAATCTTCATAAACGCTATGTTCAAACAGGTTTCTGTGGACACGTGCATACTGAAAACTATAACGTCCAGGACTTTAGGCGGGACTTGTCAGGACCTTTTACATTCTAAGATGCAGCACAGTCCCACAGAAGAGCTATCCTATGCTGAGTTCCAAGATAGTTGGCCACACGTCTTTTCTATTTTATTTTATTTGTATTTTAGTTCTGCTTATCTTTGTGAAAAATCTTCTAGGACATCTTGAGAATGTGTTTCACAGAAAACACTTTAGAAATGCTAATCCCAAGGAGAATTTTATTCTTAAACTGAGGAAAAATATACAGGAGCCATCTCTATAGTGGTGATAATTTCCTGTGGGAATGCTGACCCTTCACAGTTTATTAGCTGTTCCCTTTTAAGAGTGACTTCCATAATAAACACATGAAAGGCCATGATCCTGGGAGGGAGCTTTGGTGTCCTTTAGGGAGGCCATTTTGACCTGCTGTGATTCTGCAGAGGGTCATGGCCCGTATCTTTGGCACTGATGAAAAGTCCATGGAGGCAGAAAATCTAAGCTCCAGATAGAATTCTCTGCACAACTTCTCACATCCATAAAGAGACTTGGGAGACACTCAGCAGACAGGGAGTCTAGTGGAACAAATCGTGGCCTGAGAACTAGCAGCAAAACTGGAAAAGGACTTATTTATGCAAACATTCTGTGCAACCTTTGCCAGCTCACAGCTTCTCTCTGTGTCTCAATTAGTTCACATGCAAAATGAAGGGGTTGATTAAGGCAGAACAGTAACCTTGTTTCATCTTACTTGCCAACTCTAATCAATGGGTTTCCTGGAGTGCCTTGAGGCTGCATCCCTGCTTAATAAGAAGGGATGCTGTGATTGATTATTAATGTCTGCCCTGGGCACGGTAGGAAGAGTGCACTGATGCTGCCCCTCCTGGGCCACCTCAGGGTTAAGAAACATCTAAACACTCTTGAAGACCTGGGGTGCTCTACAGTGGACACAAGGGAGTCAGCCACAGATCCAGGTCTTATTTCATAAACTCTGGTGATCTTTTGTCTTGCTCCTCCTCTTTTTTTTGGTTCCCTTCCATCTATGGAGATTCTAAACTCTTGGCTTTTGGTCTCTGTAATGGCAAAGTGATGGTTTTCCATGGCAATCTTTTTATACTCCCTTTCTTTCACCGTCTTGCCAGGGATGAAACTGTTTTTACTAAAAGGGAAAAAATACATATGTAAAAATCACACGTCCTCACCATGTGCAAAAATCATGTGTTTGGCAGCAAGAACATCTTTCTGAGGCCAAAAGGCATTTTTTCCTTCTCTTGCAAAACGAGCAAAAAAAAAAAAAAAAAAATCTTGCTTTCCCAGCACTGGTACTGAATTATTGGCCCTTGTCAGTTGCTGCCACCAAGGGGCATCTCGTCCTGGAAACTCGTGATGCTGAGAGACCAACAAGTCCTGGGGGAATCTGGCTGCAGCTGTCTTTCCTGCTTCTCCTGCTTTGCACGGGGACTGAAACACTGAAACACACAGCACCGTGGTTGGCAGAGCCACTGTCATGGGTATTAGAGTGAGCTTGATATGGAAGACAGATAGACCAGGGTGTCTTTAACAGCTTCATCTCTTACCAGCTTTGTGACCTGGGCAGAATCCATTACTTCTCTGAGCCTCAGGCTGCTCATAATAAAATGCACCATAGTTCCTGAATCCCTGGCTTCAGCCAATCTCGATGTTCAAGTTTACCCCAGAGAACAAATCTGGCAAAAGTTCACACATTCAGGAAGTCGATATTTTAGTAGACAAGGGCAAGTTGGTGGCAGGGGTGGGAAAGAATGGTAGGGAAAGATGGACAATAAAGTAGTTAGAATTCAAGTTAATATTAGAAAATGCTAAATACCATGAAGGAAACTTCATCTGAGCAGGGGAATATGAAACATAGGGTTGGGGTGTCATCTTAGGTAAGATGTCCAGGGAAGGATCCACCGAGAAGGTGCTATTTGGGCAGACCAGGAGAAAGTGAGGGAGCATGCGACATGTCTACCAGGGAGTTGGGGATCCAGGCAGAGAGAACAGCAAGTGCAACGTCCCCAGGTGGAAATACGCCAGGCGTGTCAGAACAGTAAGGAAGCCCCTGGTCTGGGATGGAGTGAGTAAGGCAGAGAGGAGCAGGAGAGGAGAAGAGAGAGGTGTGAGATGCTGGGGGCAGGGCAGGCTGGGGCAGGCCAAGTAGGGCTTGCTTAGGACCTTGGCTTTTGTGCTGAGTGAGACAGGGAGTCAAAAGAGCATGTTACCTTAAAGAGAGATGTGATCTCATTTGCATTTTAACAGGAACTCATGACCCCTGTGTTGGGAAAAGACAGGAGGAGGTGAGTGACAAGAGTGGAAGCAAGAACATCCTTCAGGGGACTGTTGCTTTGCCCAGTGAGATGGTGTTGGCTTGCACCAAGAGGGAGCCCTGGAGGCAGTGGGAAGTAGAGGGGAATCTGGGAGCATTCTGAAAGCCCAGTTGACCAGGTTGTGGGAAATTGTGAGAAAAGCTCCAGCCCAATGCCTGGAATGCAGTAGGTGCTCAGTTAAGGTTAGGTCATTATTACCAGTCACTTGGCCAGTTGTGCATGTCCTCAGGGAGAAGGAAGAGCATAGGGCTAGGGGGCTCACCTGAAGGCACCCTCATTCATTGAGGCATTTCATCAGAGTTTTAGTTCATTTGTGCTACTCTAACAAACTACCTGAGACTGAGTAATTTATAAACGGCAGATATTTTTTCTCATGGTTCTGGAGGCTAGGAAGTCTAAGACTAAGGTGCTCGTAGATGCGACATCTGGTGAGGGCTGCTCTCTGCTTCCAAGATGGCATGTATTGCTCCATTCTCACATGTAGAAGGGGGAACAGTTCCCTCACATGTCTTTCTAAAGGCACCAGTTCCCTTCATGAGGACTACCATGACTTCATCACCTCCCAAAGGCTCCACCTCTTAATACCATCACAATGGCAATCAAATTTCAGTATCTGAATTTTGGGGGACACATTCAGACCACAACAACCAGCACGTTGTGCCCTTACTATGCATGGTGGCATTGGAGAGATGGCAGATGATGTAGCAGGACAGGAGACCCCCCCAACCAGAGGGGAATTGGAAAGAGGGGTAAAGGGGAAACAGCCACCGAGGAGAATTTGCTCCCCTATGTGAAATGAATAATGAGACTTGACAAGGATCACCATGGAGGAATCTAGTTGGTACAGCGAATTCTGGAGTTGGCATTTCAGTTGTTTTAGGAAGAGCACTGTAGAGTTGGAACTAAGGGTGAAACTTGGTTCTTGAAAAGAACCAAGTTTGCAGAAGGCAAACTCCTGACTACGGCCCAGGAATGGAGGTAGGCTGCGCATGTGGCTGTGGCAGCAAGTGACCAGGCACCACCTCCCGCTCCCCTCATGCCCCAGCTGTCCACAGGGCTCCCGCGTGGTAACCAATGGTGTGCCCTCCATGGCTGAGCTCAGCTGGTGCTGGAGGCATTTTCGAGGAGGAGCAGTGGAGTGGAAGACTTGAGGAGGCTGTGGGTCAGGATTAGCAGGTCTGCAAGTGACAGAGGTGCCTCAAGATGTGTGGGTGTACTAATCCTGAAGGTGACACAGCAAACCCTTGAGAGGGATGGGCTGGGTGGGCAGGGAGGGCTGAGCTGGAGCAGCATTTCCTGTGGTGATCAGGGAAATTTGGACTACACTGGAAACCATTTCACACAAGATAACAGATAGTCATTTCAGTGTTGTAGAAAAAGACTAGCGTTTCTTTTATGGTAGTGATATAAAATGTTCTTTTAAAATGCATTTATGTAAGCTTGAAAGTAAGTTGACTAATGAAAATTAATCAGTGGATAACAGTAAAAGGCCAGCACTAGCCAAGGGGCTGTGAAGCGTGACTGAGGTTGGAAAATGGTGTGCACCACCTCCTTCTGTCCAGTGGGAGGGCACGATGGAAAGCCATTTGCCACTGGATTCAGGAGAAACCCCCAGGGTTGGGAAGGCCTTGGATGGAGTCTGTTGTCACAGCTGAAAGTTCCCTGGACGTGGGGAAACCCCACATGTCAAAGGGCATTTTCTCTCCTTTCCAGATGCTTGCATTTCATTGTAAAAACAGAGACAAAGCGAACAGGAGAGAAAGTCCTGGGACACCTTCTGTTGACACAAGAACCCAAAAGGTCCCCCTGGAGCCTGTTCAGTTTTGACTTATTCTGAAAGCTTCCTTTCTGTCCCAGCCTGGGAAGGGATGGCTGGACGGAAAAGGCTTTGCTCACCCCCCACCCTGTCCCCACCCCCATCCCCATCTCCACAGGCTCCACAGGATGGCTTCCTGTCTATAAAATGTTTGAACACAGACCATCAGAAGGCAGAGTTAGACAGTGGCACAATCCCCGCTGGCAGCATCCAGCAGAGGGGGGGTGGAGCCTCGGGAGCAAAATAGTCCTGGGCTGCTTTTCCACCTGGCCATTCCTGTTTGTGACCCTGAGCTTCAGAGCTGTTGGGAACTCCCGAGACCTGGAACATCAGGCCTGTGTCTGTTGCAGAGGCCATGGGTGGAGGAGGGCATACCCTCCAGAGGGCCATCACAGTGGCCACTGGAATGAGCCTGCAGTGTCCCAGTCATCTCCAGGTGTCCCAGTCTATGTGAACCTGGTTTCCAGGAGTGCGGCAGCACAGTGCTTCCCACCCTGGGCCTCGTGGGGGCCTGCACTCCATCAGCGGGAAGGGCAGTAATGATGAGTTATTGATACATTTATTGATCACCAACTGCAAGGCAAGCATTTGCCCAAGTATTGGATAAGAGCACAGGCAGCCACTGGGAGGTCTGGGTTGGAGCCCTGCTCCACCAGCAACCGGTTGTGTGAGCACAATGAGCTCCTTACCCTTATAGTGCCTCAGTTTCCTCATCTATGCAGGAGTCCTGCCAGAACCTGGCTCACAGGGCTGCTAGGAGGATCAGAAGATCTCTGCATGCACAGGGTTTGGAATAGTGCCTGGCACATGGTCAGATCTCAATAAGGGAGAGCTGTTATTGTTGTAGTTGTTCATGGTCCTAATTCCTATAACAACGCTGCAGATACTTGTTATCCTCACCATGGAACAGGAATGCATAATGCCTCGCTGCCTACGTGTGGCTAGCAGGGCCAGCTTTGGGGTCCAAGCCCATCTGACTCCAAAGCTAGGGTTTTGCCCACAGCCTCACATATCTCCTGATGACTTCGCAGGGCTCTCACAGGCTGTTGGTTG
The DNA here is from genome assembly GCF_003255815.1 of Theropithecus gelada. Lineage (NCBI taxonomy): Eukaryota > Metazoa > Chordata > Mammalia > Primates > Cercopithecidae > Theropithecus > Theropithecus gelada. Next base: position 55,230,476 of record NC_037677.1, read on the forward strand.
ACACCAACACCATGCGGCAGTGCATGCCCAAGCAGCAGCACCCAGGAACGCTCAGGACAGGGCTTCCTAAGTAATTTCTGTCTTGGGGACTCTCCTTGGCGGACGAACCTTTGGTGGCCCAACCTTGTGTAGCATGCTGGCACTTCCAGGATGGAGTGCTCGGATGCTCTGCATCTCAGCAGTCTTCAGTCCCCTTCCCCAGACCTTGCCTGGGCTCCTATGAGGCACAGCGCCAGGCCCTTGTTAAGATGCAGTGAGTGGACTGCAGATGCTGCCTGGATATGGGGACAACTGAGCGAAGCAGGCCGAAGCAGACACCATGCGGCCAGTGCTGAGATTTTCGTGCCCACAGATGTAGGGGGTGGAGTGGTCCACCTCGGTGTGCTTGGACCACTTTCTCCCAGCTCCGGGAAGGGAACCAATGTCTATTTGGTGAATAAGGACACTGAGATCTGAAGGTGTCAGTGACTTACCCACACTGACCCAGCCTCTGGGTGTCAAAACCAGGTCTTGATCTTTGTGGCAAATCTCCCAGCTCCATTCTGCTCCCCCTGGGACATGCCTCCCAGCTGGTCTCTAAGTGTTACAACAAAATTTCAGAACCCTGGGGTGGGGTATGTCTGAGGGAGGAAGAGGGATTCGGGCGGGAGGTATCTGGCTTCTCCAGCGCTGAGAGACAGCCCAAAGCTGGTGGCCAGATGATTCCCAACCAAACCCTCAACTCTGTCCTCGAGCCTCTGAGCACACAGGGTGGATAATTTTTGGAAATATGTTCCCATGTGCTGTCCTCAAGGGGCTTTGGCAAACCCTACTCATCCTTGGGACCTAAATAGAGTTCCCTCCTCTCTGAGCCTGCCTGGCTGCCCAAGTACTGGGCTTCCTGACCCTGACACCCTCATCTCTCAGTGGGCCCAGCATGCGACACAGATGAAGGCTCCACACTGTCCTGAGAGTGTGGGGCACCCTCGCTAAAACATGAGCTGACAGGGCAGAGACTACCTGGGGAGGGAGAAGGAGAGGAAATACAAACATCAGTCAGATGGACCTCATTGGAATCCTGGCTGTATCATTTTTAAAACCCATAAACTTGCTGTATAATTTTGAGCCTCAGCTTTCTCATCTGTAAAATGGGCATGACAATGCCTGCCTCGCAGGGCTGTACTTGAGGAATGAAGAGGGTCAGGTATGAAAATCTAGCCCAAGCATCTGGAGTGGTTAGTGCTCGGTGCATCACAGCATCCCATGCCCTAGAGCCCCTCCTTGCCATGCCAGTCAGGGTGCAGGCTGGGCAGAGCCTGCTCTCAACCAGGGCTGCTTTGTGGATGAGTCCTCTCTTCTGTCCTCAAGAACTTGTGGTATGCCCAGTTGCCTGGGGGCATCTTTGCATGTGTCCCTGTAGCTGTGTGACCTCAGGTTGGTTGTTGTCCCTCTCTGGGACTCAGTGTCCTTTTTCAGCAAGGGATAGGTGCTCTATTAGGCTTCCCAGTTTAGACAGTCTATGGTCCCGGATGCAGAGTGAAAGCAACTTGCTTGGGCAGGGGTGGAAGTCTCTGGCCCTTTCTCAAGCCCTCCCTGGTCCAGGTGACCTGCAGGTGCCTAACACTCTGGCAACCAGGTAGCCAAGGTCAGCAGGTCAGAAGTTAATCATTTCCTCTGAACACTGGTAAATGCATCCCCACTCGCATAGTCACCAGTTGCCTCCACAGGGACAATAAAATCACACAACCGAGGCAAGACCCAGGGGGAAGTTTTTTGGGACTAGTTTGACCCCAGTTAGCCAGACGACCTTGGGTAGTTTCCTTCTCACCGTGGCCCCAGCTTGCTCATCTGTAAAATCAGAGTCGGGGACTCAGTCAGGAAAGTGCAAGGGAGCGGCTACAGGGGGCACCATTCCTGGATGGATTTGTGGGCCAGAAATGTGGTCAGAGATGGGGCTGCCTTTTGCCCCACTCCTTCTTCTCCTGGCATAATCTTTTAACCCGTGTGCTTTGGCATGAAGGGTTTGCTCTGCCCAGAGTACCCTGCCCTCCAGTTCTGACCCTGGAAATCTGACTGACCTTGTCCTCTCACCTGACCTCCATCTGTCCTCCTGCTGAGAGAAGCCCGCCATGTTCTCTCAGGCTCATCAGGTCCCTCTGTCCTCTGATCACAGGTAACAGCGAAGGTCTACCCAGCGCTCCACTCAGGTAGCCAGAGGGTGCACAGCCAGACAGGACAGGGGTTCTCAACTTCCACCCAAACTGTGCTTCCTTAGGGCGGGAGCCACGTCTCCCCAGCACCAATCCTTCCATAGGGCCAGTTGTGGCCAAAGCGGGAGCACAGATTGTGCACCAGGATGCGTGCTGCAGGGACGCCATGCAGAGCAAGGAGTCCAGGCAAGACATCCAAGACAAAAGGTGTTTATCCGGGGCATTTGTAAGTGCATGGGAAACGGACTCCAGGAGAAACAAAACATCCCCTTTCTAGGAGGATGCGATTAAATACTAGACTCCTTCTCATAAAAAGATACATTCTATCCAAAGAACAATCAAAGATGCCTCTTAGGGAGAGCAAGGGTCTAGCCCTGGCACTGCCCTGGGCCCCCTGGGTGAGCTGCCTGCCCATTTGGACTTCACATGCCTCATTTTTGTCTGGTGTGGCATGAAAGGAGGTCAGCTCTCAGGCCATGTCCAACTCTCATCTTCAGCACCGTGGGTCTCAGTGTCCTCCCCAGTGGCCATGATGTCTGCTCAGGGTGGAACGTGCTGGGCTTATTCTCTTGCCTGACTCTGCCTGTCCACCTCAGCATCCTCAAGCTTGTTGTGCAGACAACCCAAGGGATCTTTGCTTTCCCACACAGCCTCTTGCAGCAGCTCAGTGGCTCTGACGTCCAGAAAATGTATCATGCTCATTCCCACTGGACTCCTTGTTAGCCTATCCCCAGGGTGAGCAGCAGAGGGGGAAAAAGTTAGATTTTATAAAGCAAGAGAAGCAAGCTTATGGGGAGAGTGCCTGCTGCATGTTTGCCTTCTCTGTCCTCATCCTGGGGCTGGGATAAGGGGAGGTGGATGGAGTGCTGGCTGTCACCACGCAGGGCCTGGCCTGGTGTTGGTCCCAGGCTCTGCCTCTTTAAGAGAACCCTGGGGCCAAGATTTATTGGCTGCTGCAGTCCTGCTGCGTGTGTGGCTTTGGTATTTACAGGCCTGGGGAAGGCTGAGGTCTTCCTTCCCAGACTATACAGCTGAAGTGAGCTGGAGTTTGGGCAGAGAATGGCTGCCATTCATGCTGGAGTTTGCAGCAGAACTTGGTGTGCAGCCCAGGGGAGCAGGCGGCCTTGTACTTATAATAGCCCAGTCCTAGGACGGAAATCCCACCCTGCTGGGTTCAGACAGGGAGGGGAAGGGAGGGGGCACTTGTCCCCTCCATGTGCCTAGGCACCCATGCCAGGGGCTGGCTGGCAGGCAAGCAAGAGCTGTTGCCTGAGGGTCTACCTTGTGGATGCAGGCACTAGAGACGCAGCAGTGAGCAGGGCAGGATGTGCCTCAGGAGCTGAGACCAGGAGTGAGATGCCAAAGCAGGTCACAGATTAAATAATGCAGAGGCCACCCATGCATACTGGGATGTCCAGGGCAGACAGGGTGCCCTTGGCCAGGGCACCTCAGCTCTGAGTCTTCTGCTTACCTGGGGAGTGGTAGGAATGGCATCTACCTCATAGGGTTTTGCAGGGCTGAAACAATGTGATTAATTAATGTAATTAAATAATGTAAATAAATCGTGTAATTAAATAATGCATGCAAAAGGCCTGACATAGTATTCCATAATGGTTCTTATTTTTGCCACCGTCATGGCTGCTAATTGTTAGGGAAGGTAAACTAACACTTCTTCTTAGCCTTGGGGTGCTGTGAGCAGAGCACTGTGAAGGCCTCGTTTCAAATCTCATCCTTGCTCTTTCTGGTGCTGGGACACAGCGCACATCACTCGGGGTTGGAGGGTGCACTGGTGAGTGCCTTGTGATCACAGCCAGGTCAAAGGAACAGGACCTACTGTGTGTTGAGCACTTGTTATAAATCAGGAGCCAAGTTAAGCATGTTACCTGCTTTATCACATTTTAATTTATTATTAACTTTTTATCATGAAAAATGTATGCAAAAATGGCATAGTGAAGGCCTCCCTTATACTCACTACCCAGCTTCAACAACCATTGGCATTTGTTGTTGTTTTTTAATCCATTCCTCCTGCTTTTCTTCTTTTTCTCCTCCTTCCCCCTCTTTTCTGCCTTCTTTTCTTCTTCACTTCATCATTCTTAGCTGGAAAATCTAAAGCAAACTCCTGACATTGTATCAATTCACCTGTAAATACTTCAGTATGTGTTGCTACTATTTAAAATATTTTTAAACTGAAACCAAACATCTATTATCATACCTAAAAAAGTAAGTAATAATTTTTAATATCACCTAATAACCAGTCTGTATATCATCTCATTTAATCCTTCAAGTAACCCACTGGAATTAAAAATATGATTGCTCCCATCTTTCAGATGAAAATTGGAGTGAATGAGATATTTAAGTAACTTGCACACAGTCCCCCAGCTCACATAATAGCCACGCAACACCTGCCTCCGAGCCTGGTTCATTTCTTCACGCCTTCGACAAGTATTTATTCTGCAGCTACTCTGCCCTAGCATTGTTGGAGGTACTTGGGATGCAGCAATGAGTCTCACTGCCTTGGAGTTTACAGGCTACACCCTTGCTCCCCAAAGTGTGGTCCAAGGACCAGCAGCTTGGGCATCCCCTGGGAGCTAGTTAGACATGCAGAAATACAGCCTCGGCCCAGCCTGCTGAATTGGAATCTGTATTTTAATAAGATCCAAGAGATTTGTTGCTATGCACATTGAAGTTTGAGAAGCACTGCTTAAGGCCACAGTTCTCACCCCTGGCTACCCATTAGAATCTCCTGGGATGCTTTTAAAAATACTATGCCCAGGGCCCACCCAGAAAAATGAAACTAGAACCACTGATGATGCTTACAAATTCTCTGTACGGATGGGATTGAGAATTGCCCGCCTAGTATGATTGTTTTAAGGATAAATGAGCTGAGATGAAATCTGTAGCATACTACCTAGCACACAGTAGATGCTAAATTAATGCTATATATTTTTTCCCTTTGCTGTTTCAACCCTGTTCTTAGGACCCCCCACAGAGCTGTGTTCTTGGGTGGTGTGTTGTCTTTCTCTGATCCAGAGACATTCTTTGGCCACATGAGCTTCCAACTAGAGTGTTACTGTTTGCTAGGAAACCCCAGAACTGTAAACACAGGGCCTTTCCGTGGGAAATCAGGCTGCAAGACAGACATAAGCTTCTCCCCCATCATGACCTGGTCTGCCGAGTCGGGCTGAGAGCTGCAAACAAAAATAAATAAATAAGTGAAGGCTCAGCCGTGTGTGCAAAGAGCTTTTCTTTCACTACAGCCGGATCCCAGGCCAGACGTTATCTCATCCAGCTTTCTCCCACCAGGTGACGTGGCATGGGGCAGGTGCCACCAGCTGAGGCTTAAGGGGCAGAGGCTATGGTTTGAGTCACCAGGCAGGCAGGAAGGGCTCTGACCTTGGACCTTGGGACAGAACAGCCTGGGCCTGGCCTGGCCACACTCTGTGGCCTCAGGGACAGGAATGTTTCCATGCTGGTGGCGGGATTGGCAGAATCCCATGGTGGTGGGAGTGGGCCCGTGTGAGGTCCCTGCTCTCCTCCCCTTCTGCAGACTGTCAGGATGCTCTCCATGGGGCTGTTTACAGGACTGTAAATGAGCCACAGCCCACGGGGAAGCTGGAGAGGAGTCAGAGGTCCTGCTATGAGAACCAGCGGGGGTCAGGTCTCCTGAGTAGCTAGCACTTCAGGCAGATTCTCCATTTGGCCATTCATTCAGAGGGAGGCACCATTCCCTATCCTTCGAAAATGGGGAGAGTAAGGTCTGCAAATTAGGAGGGGCTTACCAGGGTCACACAGGCTGCTCTGGAGCTACCAAGGCCTGAGTTCTCTCTGAGATATGAGAGTCAGGGCCCAAACACTGCCTGGGAAAAGTCCATGCATGCCAAGTGATACCCTTGTCCTTAGACATTGGTTACTCTCAGGATGGGGCGAAACGGAGCCAGCAGGCAAAGGAAGGGGAGGGGACTTAGGCAAAACTGGGCTCTGGTCCAAACTTTGGGCCTTCTGGGACTTGGGACTTTGGGCAAGTCATTTACCTCCTATTTTCTCATGTTTTATATGGTGCACTGCATCCAAGCTCACGGTGGGGCTTCAAGGAGTGTGAATAAGAAGGTAGATTGGGAAGAGCTGCCTGGATGACAGGTGCACCCTGCAAGGGATGGTGAGTAGCCTGCAAACTGCATATGCGTCATTGCCACTCCTCACCACCGTGCCCACAGTAGACATCACTAACTGATCACAGCTGTTCCTCTTACTGAGTGAGGATGTCAGCCCATCTCAGTCCACACTGCTCCAGGCAGCCACATCCAGTATAGCAGAGCTTACGTGTGTGTGTGTGTGTGTGTGTGTGTGTGTGTGTGTTCAGACGGAGTCTTGTTGTTGTTGCCCAGGCTGGAGTGCAGTGGCGCGACCTCAGCTCACTGCAACCTCCACCTCCCAGGTTCAAGCAATTCTCCTGCCCCAGCCTCCCGAGTAGCTGGGACTACAGGTGTGTGCCACCACACCCAGCTAATTGTTTTTGTATTTTTAGTAGAGACGGGGTTTCAACGTGTTGGCCAGGTTGGTCTCGAACTCCTGACCTCAGGTGATCCACCCGCCTCGGCCTCCCAAAGTGCTGGGATTATAGGCGTGAGCCACCACACCTGGCCAGTGGAGCTTGTGTTTAAGATGAAGCCTCTTCCATCCCTACATTGCCTGTTGAGAAGCTGTTGCTCCGGAGGGAGGCATCTCCAGGAAGAGCTGGAGCTTGGGTGAAAATGGAACAGGAAATCAGGAGGGGAGTGAGGGAGGAGACCCAGGCAGGGTAAAGGGATTTTAGTACCAAGTGGACCATGGGCAGTGTCTACAGCACCTAAAAGCCCCTGGCAGTGGGCAGGGTGTCCAGATAACTGATCAGAAAGAGCAGGGACCCAGAGAGGAGCCCCAGTTGGCAGAGCCACTGCCTTGCATCAGGGACTTGCCTCTGATATTGGACCATGTGCACAAAGGTTCTGCGGGGTCTGTCATGACCATCGTCATTTCTCATATAAAGGAGCTGAGGCTGAGGAAGGTCGCAGTCAAGAGCATGCAGAGCTGGCGCGGGCAGCCAAGTTTGTCAGACCCTTAAACCTGCCTCCTTCATTCTGCCTCTCAGGCCTCAGGCCTCTCTCCTGAGCAGGGCTGGGGTCACCTGATCCAGCCCCAGCATTCAGGAGCAGGAAGGCCAGGTACCTGCCACATGTAGTGAGCGAGGCCATCCAGGGAGGGCCTGGGCAAGAGGCTGAGGGAGAGGGAGGTGTCCTTGCTGGCACTCCTGGGATGGAAAACAGCAGGGTTCAGATGGGCACTCCAGAGCCACTTGACTTGCCAATAGGTTTGGTTTGACCAGAAAAGATATAAAACTGGGAGGTATGTGAAATTCTGCATTTCCAGCTTCTCTTGAGAATCAGGTACACTGCTGTCACTAGGCCTGCATGGTCCTGGGGACAGTGGCAGGAGCCGAATAGAAGCTTCCTGACCATATCCTTGCATTTCTGCTTTTCAATCCCTGGAGCATATGAGTTTGGAATCCTGGGAGACAGGGCAGGGCAGGGGTGGGTGTCCCACTCTCCCCTCCCTCTTGTAATATAATCCCTGCCCCTCTGGGCCTCAGTTTGCCCATCTCTGACTGAAGCATACGGCCCCAGGAAGCCGTGAGTGTCAGGCTGCAGTCCCCAAAGCACCCACATGGGTGTCATCCAGGAGCTTGTTGGAAGCACCGGATCGCAGGACCCTGAATCATTCTTGTTACATTTATAGAACTCGCAACCCTTGATTTTCTTGCATGAACAATAGCGAGGGTATCCTGTGACTCACCAGGTCAGCACTGAGGCCAGAGTCCAGTGTACATGCTCACTCTGGTTGTTCTGTCAAGAAGCATGAGCAGGAGAGGCCAGGCAAGGCCACTGTCAGGGATGGAAGGGAAGCTTCCCACGTGAGTGACTGTGCAGGCCTGAAATGCCACTTGGGGCCAAGGAAACCTGGCCAGCCTACATGGAGCTCCCAGGCTGGGGCAGAAGGGGCACACAACACACAGAAACACTCAGGACCATGTCCTAGGAATGAGGAGAAAGGGGGATGGAGGCTGCAGGAGGGCAGAGACAAGGGTGGTCAGGGTGGGCCTGGAGACTGGATGCCCTCTCTGGATGCAAAGTATTTCTCTCTGCTGCTCTGCCGGGGCAATCCCAAGGCCCATAGGCATTATCTCCAGGCCCCATCACAGGCAGTAGGGGGCCACAATTAAATTTAAATGCTCATCCATTTTCTCCATAAGCACCAGCATTTTCCATCCCTTTTATGGATTTCTGAGGAATGATAAAATGCAGCTGTTTTGGCTCCTGAGCCAATGAAATAATAAAAGGTGGCCTGAGTCTCCTCCAGGGAAATCAGCTGCTTACTTATTCATTTTGACTCCAAAACTTCTATTCAGGTCTCGTAATGTACAAATGGCTTCCAAACCTGCCCCTCCATCGCCCTGGCCCTCACCTCAACTCATTTCTTGGTGACTTCTTTGCAGACAATCAGAAGCCTTCTAGAAAGGTGACCGTGGCCAATTTTTATGCTTCCCTTTCCTCTTCTGAAAAAACATGGGTATTTTAACCCCAATGCCATGCAGACAGGCCCCATGGCACGGGTGAATGAGATACTGGAGGCCATAGCCCAGCACGACGCCTGGCACATAGCAGGCACCCAGCAATGCTGCTTGCCTGCCTTTAGATTCCCTGGGGGTTAAAAATTCATATAAAGCAAACTGCCTGGCTGCTGTTCTTGCTGTGCCCCAGACATTGCTGTTTTATTTGCCAGGAAAACAGGCCTTGCCTTCACAGGCACAATATTTCTCAGGCCCATAGGTTCATTTAGGCCTCATCATAACCTTGAGACATTAAGAGATTCCACCACGGCCAGGGGCAGTGGCTCGCGCCTGTACTCCAAGCATTTTGGGAGGCCAAGCCGGGTGCATCACTTGAGGTCAGGAGTTCAAGTCCAGCCTGGCCAATATAGTGAAACCTCGTCTCTATTAAAAATAAAAAAAAATTAGCCGGGTGTGGGGATGCACGCCTGTTATCCCAGCTACTCGTGAGGCTGAGGCAGAAGAATCACTTGTACCCAGGAAGCGGAGGTTGCAGTGAGTAGAGGTCACACCACTGCACTCCCACCTGGGTGACCGAACAAGACTGTCTCAAAACAAACAAACAAACAAACAAACAAACAAACAAAGAGTCCACAACAGAATGGTGACGCCCAGAGAGCCAGAGGGTCATACTTCAGGTTACGTCATAAGCGTGGGTTAGCTCCAGCATTTGAAACCAGTGCAGGGACCCTGGGCCAGGACTTTGCCACCATACCGTTAGTCCTCTGGAGGGAGCTTTGCTTCAGAAGGCCTGGAAGCGCTTGTTCACTCTTTGCTTCCCGACCCAGTTTTCTTCATCTCACCAGGAGATGCCTAAAACCACAGAAGTATTCAGGAGAGCAGAGAGGCAGCCTGGAGTGCATACACCATCCTCCCGTATTTCCCCAATAGCCTCGCTCCTCACCCCAGCTCCCTCACACGCTCGCACACACAAGAGTGATGCGATGCCTGCCCCTGCAGGTGCTTCAGTCTGCATGGAAAGCACGTGGCATGGCTGAGCACAAGGTGTAGGAGGCGATCTCTAACCCAGACGGTTCTTGTCATCATCAGTCGCTTAGGCCAAAAACCTGTTTCTGCGTTTCTATTCTGTATCTAGCACCAGAATTGCATGGGGTGGGCTGAATTATGTCCCCCCAAAAGATACGCCTAAGTCCTAACACCCAGTACCTGTAAATGTGAATTACTCCCTTATTTGGAAATAGGCACTTTGCCGAAGCAATTAAGTTAAGAATCTTGAGATGAGATCATCCTAGATGGAGAGTGGGCCCTAAACCTAATGCCTGGTGTCCTTATAAGGAAAGAGAGCTTCGAGACACAGAAAGGCATGGGAAAGCCACAAGAAGATGGAGGGAGAGATCGGAGTGATGTGTCTACGGCCAAGGGATGCCAAGGATCGCCACCGTCAGAAGCGGGAAAGGGAGCAAGAATTCTCCCTGGAGTCTCTGGAGGGAGTGGAGCCCTGTGCTTAGATTTTAAAATCTTGATTGTGGACTTCTGGCTTCTAGACCTATGAGAGAATACATTTCTGTTGTTTTAAGCTACTAAGTTTGTGGTTATTTGTTACAACGGTCCTAGAAAATTCATACACTGCATAAAGAATAAAACATTTAAAGAGACTATCCAAGTGCTTGAGATGTTTACAGTGTGGCCTATTTCCTCAGCCTTCTCCTTCCCACCTCCCACCTGCTTTTGACTTCAGATGTTTTCAGAGATGTTTCCAGAGCTGAGTTTCGCACCATCCCTTCCAGTATACAGAAAGAGAGGAGTCAGGGGAGCTGATGCCTCCAGCCCAAGGGGTGCTGGTTACAGAGGCACAAAGCCTTCCCCTGGACTGAGATATCCAGGGGGACTTTCTGGCAGAGGCAGGTAGGTTTGGCTCCATTAAGCTGGCAAGGGGAAGCCCCAGATGAGTCTTGAGCAGGGGAGCAATGAGGCGCTCTGGGCAGTGTGCTGTAACCATAGGTGGAGGTGGGACTGGGAGAGGGGTGCCAGGGCAGAGCAATACATTATGGAGAGGTGAGGAAGGCCCAGCTGGACATGGTGGACTTGGGGAGCAGGACGAGGGGGAGAGTCAGCTGGAAGATGTGGTGCAAAATGCTTTGTGACCAAAGCACAAAGGGCGGAGGGGAGAGCTCAGGAGTGTGGGCATGGCTCCTGCGTGGAGCCCAGGAGAACCCCCATGATGCTTGAGTGTATCATTTTTTTTGTGGTGGGGCTGAAGGAAAGAACGAAAGACTTAGTCTGCCAGGAGCCTTCCCTGGCCAGAAATATTCCTAGACGACCCCACATATACCACAGGCATACATGCACACATGCAGAGATTCAGGTACACGTACACAACCACACACACACACACAGAAATGCACAGACCAAGTGGCCAGGGACACACGCACACACAGAAAGGCACAGGGGCAAATACACACAGGAGCACACACGTGCAGTGGCACGTGCACCGACACACAGACGTACAGAGGAGCTATGCCCCTAGTCCTCCCCGCCGCCTCCCACTGCCTTTCATTCACTCTCTCCCACCACCTACAGTCACCTTTGACACAAGTTCACTTGGATTCCCCACTAACAGGGAGGGTGGGACCCAGTCCTAGCCAGGGGTGGTGAGGGAGAGACAAGAGCAGAAGTCCAGGCACACAGGGGAGTTCCTACCTCTCTGTCAAAGGTGATGGCAGAGCTGCACACACATGTGGGCAGGAACCCACTGACACTCAGGGACAGATGCCCAGAGAGACTGAGCTCCAGACCCAGCAAGAAACTGAGATTCCAGAGTCACATCATGATGCAGACAGAAAGTCAGACAGGAAAAGATACTCAGGTACACACAGACAAAAACAGATCCACACTCAGACACACATACAGCATGCACACAGTACAGCATGCACACAGTACAGCACACACACCCACAGACACACAGCAACATCCCCTCCCAGACTCAAAAGACACATACATCCACATAGGCGCGCACACACACACACACACACACACCAGCATGCACACAGACAGACGCACACACCCCCCCGACAGAAAGAGATACACGCAGAGGGAGACACTCTGACACCCAGACACATACACGCAAAAATACACAGACACACTGCCAGGTCGACACAGAGGCAGAGCCAGGGAGACAAAGAGGCTTTGAGCGTGGCCGGTCTGCCCCCAGAACCCAGACATCCTGGCTTTGCAGTCCCCCTAGGAACCCTCCGAAACGCCAGGAGAAATTCCTGGGATATTAGCTAAATTTCAGACACAAACATTCCCGTCTCCCTCTCCAGATGTAATGCTCATGAAAGCTTGCACAGCCGCCCTCAGCTGCCCCCACCCCTGGCTCCTAGGAATGCTGCCTGTGGGCTCCAGGAAAGGGGTGGTCCCAAGAGCTGAAGTGACCACACTGGGCAGGGTACAAGGGGCTGCTCTGAGGAGATTCCAGCAGATGGGAAGGGTCAGGCAGAGAGGAGCACTCCCTGTTGCAGGGTGGCGACGCCACCCAAAGCCGGGGCTGACCAGGCCCTGGGGAGAAGTGAGAGGGCTGGAGACTGAAGTCAGAAACCCTGAGTTGGAATGCAGCACCTGGCAGGAAGGCATGGTTCATCATAGGGATCCTTGCCAGGGAATGGGCCTTGCTCACCTCCCTGCCCTCAGGGCCACCTGGCAGCAGCAGGAGTGTTGAGGGACTTCCCACCGCAGGGCTTTTGCACACTCTATTCCCTCTCCCTGAAATGCTCTTCTCTTGACTCTGTCTCAGCCTCAGACAAGTGTCCCCACCCACCTAGGCCTCTTGTTATTTTCTCTTAAAAACACCTTCTTCTTCTTTTTCACAGAGTATGTAGGTACTTCTTGATTTGCTTCTGAGCTAGACCAGACATTCCATGAGGATAGAGACCTGCTTATGACAGTCAGAGCTTAGCAAGTAGCAAGTGCTCGGCAAAGCCACACATGCCATTTAAACATCCTCTGGACTTCAGTTTCCATATCTATGAAATGGGTTGAAACTGCATCTCTCTCGCAAGGTTCTTATGAGAAGAAAATGAGATGATGAATGTGGAAAGGGCTTTGGCGAACATCTTCTCACCTTATGTGAGGGCTGTGTGGTCTTCTTAGATCCTTGATGAGGTTAGGGGCCAGCCTAGATTGAGACACAGACGGTGCTCTGTAAACATGTGCCTCGAAGTGCTTGGTTGCCTAAACAGTATGTTTTTGGAAGTGCCATGAAGTGTCCTAACTGATGATTCCTGGAATTCCACTGTTAGTACCACAAATCTGTGTCAACTCAAATCATTAAAGCATTAATGATTCACCATCAAAGTCAAGAGGTGGCCAGCTAGAGCTTTTCCTGAGTCACAAATGGCCCAGAAATCTGGGTGTTTTCACATCCAGATCAAGTAAACAGCCATGTGTCCCAGCATCTGGGACCTCAGAGCCACAGAGGTGCATTGGCTCTGTGGGCCATCCCAGGACATGTTGAAATTCACACTTCCCATCTGCTCCATCTACTAACCCATTCCATTTCTCTCTTCACATAGGAGAACACTCCGGCTTCTTGCAGAGGACAGCAGCTGCCAGGCAGCTTTGCCTCTTGTGAGAAGAGTGGCCATGGGTGAGTTATTTAACATCTGTGAGCTTCAGTTTCCCCCTACATCCTCTACCCCACACTTCTTCCTTGAGAGGAAAGTGGCTTAGCATATGTGCAGATTCCTGAGAGTGCTCCTGCTAGCAGCCCCTCAGCAAACGGTGATTGTGAAGCTGACAATCCTCACTACCACGACGATGAGGTGGGGAGCTTCCAAAATGATGACGGCATGCGGGTTTGTTGCCCTCGGCAGAGGCTGCTGGGTCTAAGATCTAGGCCTGCCTGTCTCCCAGCTTGGACAATGCCTGCTTTGCAAGAGGCAGCTCGTTATGTGGGAGATGTATGTCCTGTCGTAAAGTGTTTAATATTTTAGCTCCTAATTGCATTACCAGAGACAGACAGCTGTTTATCCTCATCACTCTCCCATCGTTGTCTTTGGCAGGACCCACTGGGCTGCTCCAGGTGTTTCCTCGCCTCCTCTTCTGAAAATCCAGGGCGGTCATGCAGGCTCCTCCAGGCTGTTCGGTGTGGTCAGGCCATGAGTAGTTCCAGCAGGCGGGGGCCTATGTCGGCGCCGCAGGGGGTGCAAGTTAACCTGCATTCCATTGCAGGGGGTGCAAGTCAACCCGCATTCCATCGCCTCCTCCTATCTGCCCGCAGCAGCCTTCTTGTTTATTAGGCATCACCCCGGCAATCAATTCATCTGATCTTCACAGTAGCCCTGCAAGGTAGGCACTGTTACTATTGACCCCATGATACAGAGGAGGGAATTGTTGCTGGGGGAGGCTGTGTCCTTCTTTCATTCATTCGCTTATTCATTCATTCAGCAATATTTTTTGGTAGGAGCAGCATTGTGGAAGGAACTAGGGATATTAAAAGGAGTAAGATCCAGCCTGTCACCCTCAGGGACCCCACAGCCTCACACAGATGGAAGCTGACAGTGGAGCCTCTGCCCCTCCAGGTAGTTTCCACTGCTGGCCAAGTGGTCGTTTTGAGACACAGATCAACCTCAAGTCCAGACCCTGTGGATGGATTGCCCTCCCCAGATTTTAAACTTTCTAGTTAAATTCTTGTCTAATCCCAGCCTCCTTCCACCTTGCTTCACCACACAAGCCACCCCAAGCCTCCTGCTTGACACCCACCCCACATGTGACCACCCGCTCCTTACTTTCCCTTCCAGCCGCCTGTCCTTCCTGGGGCTACAATCCTGATGTTGGTGGGCGGTGGGAAGAAAACTCTTGTATCATGGCCCCTGCCTAGCCCTAGTGTAGATCAATTGTGATAATTCAAATCCCCTTTGCCAGATACTCCCTTAGTCTTCCTCACAGCCAGGGGTGGCAGGTCCACTAACTGAGTCAGTGAGAACCAGGGGAGGTTCTCTGAGGCCTTAGGGGACAGAAAGGGACAGAGAGTTTCCTTGAGTCTTGCCTTTGCCCTTCATCCTGCCTGGACCTCGGTTGCGTACGGATGAGATGCTTGGAGCTGTAGCAGCCATTTTTTGACCATGTGACAACAAACAAAGGGCTAAAAGCCAGGACATGGAGGGAGACCAAGTGGACATGAGGGCTGAGCCTGGGTGTCTGCTGGGGGTCGTTGGGCCTCTGAACGATCCTGGGCCACACTGCGCTGGAGTTTCTGTAGGTGGAGAGCACACGGCTGTCTGCCTCTGTACTCCCTCTGGCCTCTGCAGCGTGCACCAAATGCTTCCTGATGGTACCCGAGCTGGGCCCCTGCATCTCACTGCAGTGCCCTGGTTTTGCTTTGTGAGCTGCTTCTCCTTTTTTAAGGCCTAACCCAAAGTCCCTTTCCAAGAAGTTTCCTTTGACTTCACCTCATCCCACCTTGACCACAGGGTAGGTCATCCACTCCTTTGCATACCCACAGCACACTGTGCACGGTCCTTTGTAGCCCCCACCACACTGATTTGTAATACTCCATTTTCCTGATCTGTCTGTAGACACACTGGGAGGTTCTGGCCTGTGGAGGTGCCCGTCGAGGTTTGAGCGAGGGAGATGACAAAGAAGTGAATGCAGGAACCATCACTGGCAACTCGAGCAAAGGCCCTCCATTCAGTCCTTACATCACTGAATCTTCCCAGGGGCCCGGTGAACCATGACTGATGCTCACCCTCATTTGCAGGTGAGGAAACTGAGGTCAGAGAGTACAGGGTTAGGTCTTTCCAGCATATGGTCTTTCCAAGTTGAAGGGAAGCCTTTAGGCCACACGGTAGGCAGGCTGGCTCCAGCCCTGCTGCCCTGCCTGACTCCCGGGCCCTGCAGGGCCTCTTCCCGCTGTGGGCAAGGCTGCCTGCGATCAGGCGATTTGCAGGGCAGTGGGTGGCAGAGCCAGGTGCTCGGCCTGAGGCAGCAAACAGACCTTGCTTGTCCTGGCACAGCTGCCCTGGGGAAGGTTTCAGAGGCCATTTTATCCACACAGATGGGGCTGGGGCCCATCAAAAAATAAGACCCAAGCAAGGCCTGCCGGGGGATGAAGTCATGTGGAAAAACACTCAAGTCAGAACAAAACTGTCTTTCTGAAAACGACTTCATCACGTTGCCAGAAGCGTCGGATCACTCTGCCTCTCACCTCTTCCAGCCCGCCCACAGGAGCGGGGAAGACCAGTTCCTCGGGTCTGGTTACATCATTTAAGCAAAAATAAGTGTTACAGAGACCCACCCAGGAGGTGCTGGGGAGCCAGTGGCTCCATCCTCCCCCACGGCCCCGGCCTCCTCTGACCCACCAGGCTGGGAAGGCCTGGAGAGCAGGCTTGGGCTTTCTCCAGCTCTGTGTGCCCAGTGTCAAGCGCAGAAACGAAGCTCAGCTTCCTTTTGTCAGAGACCAGAAAAATAAAATAAAATAAAATAAAATAAAATAAAAAATTAAAATAAAATAAGATAAAATAAAAAACAATCAGTGAATGCATACATTCATGCATTCAGCAAATTCTGCTCCTTCTACCAGGCACTGTGCTGGCGTTGGAGATACGCTTGCAGCAAGAAGAAACAAAAGATTGAAGGAGTAAAGGAATAAATTCCTCACTAGGGTGACAAGGCACAACAGAGCAGGATGGGCCCCAGAGAGGTGTAAAGAAAGCTGAGTTCCATTTCCTACTCCAGTGATATGTTTCTACTCAACAGAATTGTCTTGAGCAGAAGATCCTGGGAACATGGTGGCCACCTAGGGATTTAGGGATGCCACTCTAGCACTCTGGCATTGATTGTCCTGGCAGGAGACAGATGACATCAGTTACTGGAGTTCCCGGCTACAATGGAGATACGGCCAAGGTGATGTGGGGCATGGGGGAAGAGGTGCTGGGTGGGCTGGCCAAGAAGGTGGACCTTGGAGAAGAACATACCAGGCTGTCTAGGAAATGTGGGGAAGCTTTGGAGGTGGCATGGAGCTTGGAAAAGGGCAGACAATACCTTATATAGGAATCACAGGGAGCTTGAAGTAAGCAGCAAGAGATGGGGTTGGTGAGGCAGATAGGGGCAGGCGAAGGGGAGAGTGGGCTTCGCTTTATGGGGAATAGGGAGCTATTGGAGGGCTGAAGAAGTAGAGTATCCAGCTCAGGAGTGTATTTCAGAAAAGCTGCTCTAGCCTGGAGGACAGTTTGCCTGTAACAAAGAGGTCTATTAAGAGGCCCTTGGACCACCCCAGGGTCTAGGAGTAGAGCACTGGCAAAGGGGTTGAGAATAAGAGAAAGGATAGATAGAAATGCCCATCACTGAGGGAACTTGGAGACCTGCTGGATGAGGGGACAAATGGAATATAAGGTTATGAGTTAAAATTGTGACTCTAAGGCAATGGCAAAGAAACTTAAAATAATGGTGGCCTGAAGAAGTAAAAGCCCAGGTACCTGGTCCCAGGCTGGTCTAGTAGCTCCACAAACATCAGAGCCTGATTCCTCCTACCTTTTTAGTGATACCCAGCCTTGAACATGTGGCCCAGAATGGCTGTTCCAACTCGCATTGTCACATCTGAAATCCACTTAGTGGAATGAAGGAAAAGAGGGAGGGGGGCGCACTCATTCATCTCAAAGATATGACTTTGAATTCCACACATCTCTGCTCACATTCCATTGGTAGAGCTTAGAGGCAAGACCATACATAGCTGTAAGGGATGCTGGAAATGGCAGGCTGCCAAGTGCCCGGCTAAACATTCTTCCATTGTGGAATGTGGCGGGGGATGGAGCTGTGGAGGGACAACTAGGGAGGTTGTGGAAGCCCAATGGCCACTCTGAGCTTGATATTTCTCATTTACAAAACACATTCCATGAATAGTCACACTGCTTTTTTACCAAATAAATATTAAATATGATCCCTTCTCTGTCAACCACACGCTGTGTTTTCCTGGCAAGTCAGATGCCCCTATTTGGAGACAGCTTTCCCAGCCATTGAAGGAGACATTGGAAAATATCCTCAACATGGACTTTACGGGGCTTACAGAGTGGGCTCTCAGGGTCTGTGAATTCCAAATAATTATATGCTCAATTTGGGGCATACAGTTTTCTTGAGAGAGAGTTTATGGCTTTATGTTTACATGTTTAGCATACAGATTTATGACGGGGCTTACCTTTACTGGGGTTACCCTCGAAAGTTGAAAACAGAATGAAAAAATTGCTCAAGGCCCTCACCACTGATGGTCTATGACTCCTTTGCACCCGCTTTGCAGGTTACACTTGGAAAGGAGGGCAGAGAAAAGAAAAAGGCAACTGAAGGGCTGTGGGTGGTTGCATAACATGGCTTTGATTCATCTGACAGTCCCCCCTGGATGTGGGTGTGGCCCACTGTCACCAGGCCTTCCCCTGAGTCCCTGCCCTGGCTGAGCTGGGATTTGGCTGGGGGCATGCCTGGCACACTCTGCCTCAGGTCTCCCCTGCAGTCCCCAAAGCTCCCTGCCAGAAGCCAGTTAGGATTTCAGAGACACAAGCGAGCTGCTGTGTTTGGCCTGCCAGGTGAAAAGAACAGAGCCTGCATTAAGCAGACGCTCCTCTCGTATCGGCTTCCCTCACCCGCGATGTCTCCAACTGGGAGCAAACCTGTCTCCCTCTCTGGAGCCAGGGATTTGATACTGTCGTGAATGGAGGTTTTCATCCCCCAGCGAGTCGTCTGCCCTCCATGGCGCCTGCTGTCAGTGCCAGGCTTGGCATGGGAGGCCCCAGCTGCGGGAAGAGTGGGTGGATAGGGAAGCGCTGGGCTCAGTGGCTCCCCCACCACCTAGACTTAGTGAAGGCAGAAGAGGCATCATGGCCAAGGAGAAGGAGCGAGAAGGTGGGCACTCCTGAGTGATCACCAGGCAGGATGGGCTGTGATGGACTGGTGGTTTGTACTAAGTGCGAATTTCTCCATAGCCCACAGATGAGCAGGACTCCTAAGAGCAGACTTGCTGTCTGCAATAAAGATGGTACAAATAAAGCTGAAAACAAAGATTTTACTGAGAGGGGAATGGGGCAAGAGATCAGCAATGTGGTGCCAAACAACTGAGAGCAGGGATGAGCATCTTGGAACGTGGAGTGCTGGTGAGCAAGAGGACCCAGCCAGGAAGCAGACAGACCAGCCCTAGGCACCACCTGTAAGCCGGGTTGGGAGTAAAGGAAAGCTGGAGAACAGCAGGGATGGGCTGCAGTGGAAGCCCCGGCATGGGGTTCTGGTGGTAGCAAGTGGCACCTTCAGCCCGAGAGAGCTAGGCCAGCCAGAGAGGCCAGGGCTGGGTGGCGGAGGTGGCCCCATGGCAGGCCAGGGAGCCCTTACCTGCCCTGTGCATCTTACGTCTGCCCTGCGCATCTTACATCTGCAGGCCCTCTTGCCTCGTCCCTCTGTTTGTCCCCTGCCCTGCATATTCACTCAGCACAGGCAGGGCACTTTGTTCTCATAGCCTTTGACTGTGACTGCAGATGTGGGACCAAGGACAGTGGCCAAAGAAAAACAAAGGGAAAGAAGGGAACGGCTATGATTTCTAAGAACAGCACCTGCAGGCCTGCATCCTGGCTGTGAAGCACACACTTGTGCGTTTTCTGGTGGAGGCCTCACAAGCCTGCGTGTTAGGGCCAGCTCTCATAAATATCACCAGGCTGAGGACAGTTTCACAGCAGCATCACTTAGCAGGACGCCACGCGGTGCTAGTCCCTGGGCTGGACATGCTGGAAACAGAGATGAGCAAAACCCTTTCTCTGGCCTCAGAAAGCTCACAGTCTGGTCAGGGTGGGATCGGTATTTGGTGAGAGGTTCCTGAAGGTCAGGGTCACTGCAGCTGGGGCCTACCATATATCACTCAAGTCCCATCCTCATAACATTCCTGGAAGGGGCCGGATCCCCCACTGGAGGAAACAGAGGCTCAGAGATGCTAGGTAAACTGCTCCAGACCACACAGCTGGGTCTTGTGGGGATACATTTTGAATTCCTGTTCTGTCTAACTCAATGTTTGCTTGTTTCTTGAGGAAGAACCCCGCTTTTTTCTCTGGGAGGGCTGCTGCGAAGGTCACTGGGGTGGTTTGAGGCCTGAGGGCAGGCCCGGTCACAGATCCTTCAAATGATTGCTAAAGCACATGCCACTCAGGGACTCCTGGTTAGATGAGCAGAAGACAAAAGGAGCCTCCAGTAGACAGCCACTCGTGCAGGTCTAGATGCCAAGCTCTGGGGAGCATTCGAAGGCAAGTGGGTCAGGCACTGCCCTGTCCCCAAGGAGCTCACAGACCAGTGGGAAACTGATGACAAGTGTGTTAAGACCCACTCCACAGGCACCGAGCCAGGCAAATCTCTGCCACGCCCATTGCAGGATGAACTGAGGTGAGAACCAGGACTTCTCAGATCCTCAGTTTCTTTATCTGTAAAATGCAGATACTAGAACCTAACTCATCACAGTGTTGCAAAACAATGTGTAGGAGGCACAAGGCTCAACACAAAGCAGGAGCTCGGCAGTAATAGTAATCATGACTCTTATTACCACTCCAGCCAGAGTTCAGCAGCAGGGAAGAGCAGGTAAATGTGAGGTGTAAGGAAAGCACAAAGAACATGCTATCAGGATTCATGGGTGGGAAGGGGGCAGGGGCGGAGCATGGAAAAGCCTCCAGAGGCTCCTGTTTGTTCATCCTTTCCTTCCCTCCCTCCCTCCCTTCTTTTCTTCCTTCCTTCCTTCCTCTCTCTTTCTTTCTTTCTCTTTCTCTTTCTTTCTTTCTTTCTTTCTTTCTTTCTTTCTTTCTTTCTTTCTTTCTTTCTTTCTTTCTTTCCTCTTTCTTTTTCTTTCTTTCTCCCTCCTTCCTTACTTCCTCCCTCCCTTCCCCCTCCCTCCCTTCCTTTCTTCCTTCCTTCCTCTCTTTCTTTCCTTTCCTTTTCCTTTCCTTCCTCCTTTCTTTCCTTTCCTTTTCCTTCCTTCCTTCCTTTCCTTCCTTCCTTCCTTTCTTTCTCTCTTTCTTTCGTTGTCTCTCCTTCTTTCCTTCCTNCTTCCTTCCTTCCTTTCTTTCTCTCTTTCTTTCGTTGTCTCTCCTTCTTTCCTTCCTTCCTTCCTTCCTTCCTTCCTTCCTTCCTTCCTTCCTTTCCTTCTTTCTTTCTTTCTTTCTTTCTTTCTTTCTTTCTTTCTTTCTTTCTTTCTTTCTTTCTTTCTTTCTTTCTTTCTTTCTTTCTTTTCTTTCTTTCTTTCTTTCTTTCTCTCTCTCTCTCTTTCTTTCCTTGTCTCTCCTTCCTTCCTTTCTTCCTTCATTCCTTCCTCCCTCCCTTCCTTCCTCTCTCTCTCTCTCTCTCTCTTTCTCTCTTTCTTTCACAGGGTCTTAAGGGTCTTGCTCTGTTGCCCAGGCTGGACTGCAGTGGTGAGATCATAGCTCACTGCAGCCTCAACCTCCTGGGCTCAAATGATCCTCCCACCTCAGCCTCCCCAGTAGCTGGGACTATAGGCATGCACCATCACACCTGGCTAATTGCTGTATTTTTGGTAGAGATAGGGTCTCACCATGTTGCCCAGGGTGGTCTTGAACTCCTAGGCTCATGCAATTCTCTCACCTTGACCTCCCAAAGTGCTGGGATTACAGGTGTGAGCCCCACACCCAGCCCATTTACACTGTTTATTTTTCTCATGCTCTTGTTTGGGGCCCTTTATGCTTATTCCAGGGCATGCAGTCAGCACCCAGTGACTATCTATGGAATGAGCGAACCAAGGAATGATATCTCCAGCTCCAGTGTTCCAGAGTTTCAGATGTGGCTCTGTTTCATCCCCATCCTGGCTGCTGTGGTTCAGAGAACTTGGGTGGCGGACTCACTGCCAGCAGTGGGGAGCAGTCCCTGCCCCACGTGGGCCCAGACTCGAGGTCCCGGAGTAAGCACTTCTTGCTCCAAGCCACCTTCTAGAGAGATGGGAGAAAGGACAGGGAAGCTAGGAGTTTCTACCACCATCTGAGGCACTGTGGATGGAGAGAGCCGCTGGAGAGACAGGAGTGCAAGGGCCTGGCATGGCTCTTCAGCTCTGGAGATGTGGAACAGGCCACTTGCCTCTCAGAGGTGCTGTGGCAGAGCCTACCTCCTTGGCCGTCTCAGAAGTTTGCCTTATGTCTAAAGCTTCCTGGGCCTGCAGCACAGGGTGCCAGTTTTGCCTCTGGGGCAGCCAGCCCTCTACCAATGAGGTTAGAGTTGGTGGTGTACACCCCATTCCTCAGCGAGTGAGCCTGAGACCTGTCCTCCGCCAGCCTTGCAGACAGTCCCGAGGGGGAGTGAAATATAAAGATGATCTATTTACGAATACATCCTTTACTTGCTTGCCTTTGTTCACTGTCTTGATACGGGTGTTCCCACAGTGCCTTCACGGCTTCCTGCCTCCTGTGTTCTTGGCTCCTTCTTAGCCTGGCTGCCTGGCCCTCACCCCGAGCCTGGGGAGAAGTCAGGACTTTTCACTTGCCAGCCCTGGGTTGTACGATGATCTTCTGTCCCCATGATTCAGCCTTTTGTCTGACAGGAGGACCAGGAAGTGAGGAAAAAAATTAAACAGCTTTGAGCTGGCTTTGGGAGGAGTGGCAGGGAGCTCCCTCCAGCCTCCTGTGAAATGGGTGTGCTGGCTTTATATTTCGAGAGAACGCTGTTGGGGGAACGGGGAAAGGGCTGACTCATTAGTTCTTAATGGCACTAACACCCAGCATCTGCGAGTCCTCCTGGGACGTCATCGTGGGGTGATTTGCTTTTCAGAGCTCTGACATCAGAGGCCTCGTCTTGTCTGCTGGAGTGTGTCATGCTCTGGCTCTTCGTAGGAAAACTGCTTAATGCTATGGCAAAAGAAAAGTAATAAAATATTCATTTGCCAAGGCTAGAGGGTGGAAGTTATCGAATCCTCCAGGAGAAGGAGTCCTAAATTAAAGACACTCACAGACCCGGATGAAAGCACATGGCCACACAGCAGACATTCTCAGGAACACAGCACATATAGGAAAAACAGCCTCCCATGTACCCAAAAGCATCTGCCTGTGCACACACAAAGCCCTGCATGTGCAAGCACACATGTACCCATCACACACCTACACAATACACAAACCTGCACTAGGGACACATCCACGTCACAATGTGAAGACACACGCGCATTTCACAAGCCTGTGGAACCCTGCTCCATACGCACGCACGCACACACCTATACCTATTCCCCCACCATTGTAATTCAAAGTGACATCTTCCTAGCTCATCTACTGGGGATGGGAGAGCCCATCAACCCGGCCCTGACTTTTGAACAATAGCTGCCTGTCTGGCTGTCCTGAGGAAGCCCGGCTCTTTCAGGCAGAAAGCAGATGCCATGCTGGGGGAAACAGGGGAAG
The DNA here is from genome assembly GCF_003255815.1 of Theropithecus gelada. Taxonomy (NCBI): domain Eukaryota; kingdom Metazoa; phylum Chordata; class Mammalia; order Primates; family Cercopithecidae; genus Theropithecus; species Theropithecus gelada. The sequence continues at coordinate 55,253,668 of NC_037677.1, forward strand.
TGTGACTCAGAGGTGAGTTACACAACTTGGTTTTGCCTGTCTGCTCTGCCCAGGAGGAGGATGGGAGAAGCTTGCAAATGGGAAAGCTGAGAGGCTGCTGCACTTCTGGAAGCTTCCACATTATCACGCTGGAGGAGGCCCAGGTTCCCTGAGGGCAGCATGAGGAGGCTGCTGCGCTGTCATGAGCAGGAATGCATGTGCTTGATCACACGGGGCGCCTTCCCTCAGAGGGAGGGGTGCTGTGGCTGTCACCTTCTCGCTAAGGTTATAGCCTTCCGCTGACCTGCTCCTGCCCATCTGGCCTGCTGCCCTAGGGCACCACCACGCCTATGTAGACAGCAGGCTGGCCCCAGGCTTGGGTTGTGGACACACAGGTTGGCCTGCATCTATAAAGGTGATGCTGCCTACTGATGGTCCTAGAAGCCCTGATGGAGCAGCTATGACTAGAGGATGGGTGCCTAGACCTGAGGTTTTGGAAACGATCTCAGTTCACAGATTTCATGAGAGAATGACAATGTCCCGGATCCCTGGGATTTTTTTTTTTTCCCATACCATCTATTCTGCAAACATTGACCAAACATTGACTAAAGGCTAGGGCCTTGGGTAACATAGTTGGTTGCTGGAAGGATCTCACAGTCTGTGAGGGAGGCAGGCAAGGGTCAAAAGTGACTGCAATTTGCTCGTGGAGCAGCTGACTCTAACTGCTTCCGGAAGGTTGAGTTGACTGGGCAAAGAAAGAGGTATGGATGTGAGTGGGTGGGAGACGGGAGGATAGGAGGGTGTCAACGAGGGAGTTAAATTCTGAGCAGAGGAGTAGCATTCTCACAAAATTGCTTTCCTACACAGATCACTGTAGATTCGGGTTGGCAAAGTACAGCGCACAGGTCAAATCTGGTTCACTTTCTGTTTCTGTACATGAAGTTTTATTGGAACCCAGCCATGTCCATTCATTTCTTATCTCCAGCAAACTTGAGTAGTCACAGCATGACCCTCAAATCCCAAAATATTTATGATCTGAGTCTTTACAGAAAAAGTCTGTCTATCTGTGTTCTAGACCCAACCATGAGTTTGGGAACCCAATGCAGAATTCCAGAACCGATCACAAAATTTCTACAGCCTACTGTACTAGTCGAGAATCCAGCATGGTTTTCTAGAGCTCCTGGAAGAGTGACATTTGTATAGGGATTTAGAAGTTTACAGTCAGCTTTTGCATCAATTATCCCATTTAATCCTCCAACAAGCCTGTGTGAGGTTAATGGTAATTTTATCCCAATTTTGCAGATGAAAAAGCTAAGACAAAGGGAAATTAAGGGACTTGCTGAAGACTACATGGCTGGGAGATGGCTGAGGTCAGGCAGCCTCATTCTAACATTCCATGCTCTTTCCGCTGTATTATCCTACAGATGTTTCTCCGTCACATACTCCACTACTTAGCTGCCCTCCCTGACAGTCATTTCCCCCTTCTTCCTAACTCCCACTGCCACCGAGGAAGTCTTTTGTCCACTGTGCTGTGTTAGTGGGGAGACAGGGTTTGGAGAAGCATCAAATTTCCTTTCCACATCTGTTTGCTGGTGCCCAGCGCACCCTGGGATGCTAACGAACAGTGACAGCTGATCTTCAATTGGCTGGCATGTGAGAAGAACCATTGGGCCAGGTAATTCCAGTTCACCTCTTCAGAACTGCATCCAGGAGGCAGCCCTGGGTGGCAGTGATAGTCTTGCCGGAGCTGCTGGGCACTCCTGTGGGGGATGTGATGGAATCTGCCATGTCCCTTACCTACCCACCCCAAGCAGGGGCAGGCACCCTGAATGACCCCTTCTGAACACAAGACTTGCCGCCTCCTTGCTCATTGGTATACTCAGGAGCTGCTCTTAATGGAATTACACCTCATTTATTAGATACGAGGACCTAAGATGTGGCTGTGTTATATCAGGCGGATTCTGAAGGCTCCCACCCCTGGAGACACACACACACACACACACACACACACACACACACACACACACACACTCATTTCCTGCAGCTCTGAGGGCTGCTGGCTGGAGCTCTGCATGCTGTGGGTAGCACATTTAACTCGATAAAATATAATATACGACAGGATCATATTTAACAAGGAAAACAGGGCCCGAATGGACAGAGGAGCAGTGTGGCTGGGTTGCCATGGAAACCCCTTGCTCGGAATTTCCTGACTCCTAGGAGATTACATTTTCAACCTTAATGCTGTATTAACATAAGCTTTGGCACTTAATGTCTCTGTTTTTCACCTCCCTTCTCTCCCTCGCTTACAGGCAAAAGCAAGCAGCAGAGATGAGCCAGGGAGGAGGAGAGAGGCTACACTTCATGATCCAGTCAAAACCAGCCATGGCACCCAGACAAGGTGCTCTGCAGCTTTCAAAGTGCATCACATCCATTATCTTCTGTGACCCACAGACAGGTCAGCAAAGCTGGCTGGTGTGAGGTCGCTGAGCCCCGTGCAGGTTGCCCCTCGCATACCTCTTGCATCCACTCCTTCCTCTCCGTCGCATGCCACTGCCCTTGTCATCTCTCACGGGGCTGTTGCAATAGCTTCCTGCCTGTCTCCCTGCTCCCAGCCTGTGCCCTCTGTCCTCTCTTGCTGCCTGAGTGATCTTTCTGCACTGAAAATTTGTTCATCCTATACAGTAGGCTTAACAGCCTCCAATGGCGCTCAGCAGGTACAGAATAAAGTCCCAACTCCTTTGCATTCAAGTGTTTCTGCCTCTCTCTACAAGCTTCTCTCTAGCAGTTTCCACCGTAGTCCCTGCCCTCCAACCCCGTGGAGGTGATGATGTCCTTTCTGAATACACAGAGCACTTCCAGGGGCCATACCGTGAGCTCCTGCCATGAGCTTAGGTTGGGACCCTAGTCTCTGCTGTCTTCCTAAACAACTTTTAAGCTTCCTTTAAGACCCAGCTAGGCATCACCTCTTTTGGGGGTGTTTCCATGCCTACCTCACCACCGGTGTTCCCAGGGTGCTTGTACCGAATGCTGTTGCAGCATTGATAAGCTCCCTCCATCACACGGGGAGCTTATCAAGTCCCAGTGGGGGACATGCCTTCCCTATTGCCATACTTCCACCACCAAGCCTGCTTCTGGAACCTAACAGGTGTCCAACTGGCATTTGTGAAATTGAATAAGTGGTGAGGACACAGGCTCAGAGCGGTAAGTATGAGTCCAATGCTACTGCCTGGTAAGAAGCTCAGGTAGGATTTGTCTGCTGTCACTCACCCTCCCAGCCTCCCTGCTTGCTCTGGGATCTCTGTGCCATCCACAACTCACAAATTGTGTCTGTTTCCAGCACTACACAGGTCTTCTCTCTAACAAACCCTTCCTTCCTTACATCCTCTCCACCAGTTGCCTAATAATCTTGGACCAGCTGGGGCTGGTAGAAAGTTGAGATCTGAAGAATGAGGCTCAGAGACCACCTGAGACACTTCAGCCCATAGAAAAGCCCACACTCCTCCCATGAAACAACAAGGTTCTCAAGGTAGCAAGGAATAGCCACTTGTCCAAGCAAGCCCATGCTTTGGAGTCTTGTAGCAAGGACCAAGGGAGCCATAGTGAGGACTGGAAACTTCACCCTCACAACCAGTGTACTGGGTGGACCAGTGACCCTTACCCTCAGTCATATCTACCTGGAACCACAGAATGGGGCATTTGAAATAAGGGTCTTTACAGAGATAATGTAAAAATCTTGAGATGAACTCATTCTGAATTTAGACCCTGGTGGGCCTAAATCCAATGGCAAGTGTCTTTTCAAGAGACAGAAAAGGAAAAGACACACAGAGACACAGGAGAGAAGTCATGTGATGATCCGAGTGAAGGCGGAGGCAGAGGTTGGAGGATGTGCCCGCCAGCCAAGGAGTGCTGAGCATGGCTGGAGCCACCAGGAGCCAAGAAAGAGGTGTGGATAGATTCTCCCTAAGGGCTTCCAGAGGGAGCCCACTTGGCCGACACCCTGTTTTTCAGGCTTCTCGCCCCCATCAGTTTGGGGTCATTTGTTTCCTTGACAGCCCTAGGAAGCAGATACAGCCAGGCAGCGTAAGAATCTGGGGGAGGTGCCTGCAGGGCTCAGGGGAGGTGAGCATACCAGGATGTGATGTCACTCCCTCTTGTCATGTGTGGCACTCTGCTTCCCAGACTGGCACCTCAGTTACCACGCTGACCTCGAGCTCCCTCCAGCCCACCGCTCCATCTTCTCTGCATGTCTCCATCTCAGGTCCACACGCAGCCTCTGTTTGCTTGTGACTCTGCAGGTTGGGCTACCCTGCACCCTTCTGTTGGTGATCTTTTCACTTGCATTACATGTGCCAAGCCAAGCAGTTGAGTTCCCACTGCATTTAAACTACTCAAGATAGATGATTTGATGATTTAGTTATCATTATCACAAATGGGCAAAGCTTTCACTACAGTCTACCTTCCAGCCAGCAGCCCCTGGCCCTGCTCCTCCTGGTCATGGTCCATCCTCGTGGGTCAGCTGTGTCCATGGAGGTACAGGTCATGGGTTCCAGTGTGGGAAGGAGGTCCTGAGAGATGGGGCTGATGACCAGGGACACCTCCTGCCCGGATGAGGGTATCTTCACTGTTGAGGCTGAACTTCCTGCAGAATTGAGTAATATGTGGTAGGAAGGGGAGAAGGAAAAGGAACGACACATTTTTTATTCCAAAATAATAAGAAGAAACATTTTATATTTTAAAAAACTCCAGAGGGAATTATTTTGCCAATTGAAGCTTTTGAAAAGTCAGAATTGCAGCCCACTTGTCTCTTTTGCCAGAGGACGGCCGTCTTTGATGAGCTGCTGGGAAATGCTTATTGCTCTGGGTCAGCGTGACAATACTGAGGACGCGAGAGGCGGGCAGGGAGAGGCTGGGCAGGAGAAGCTGGACCACAGGGCTCTGGTTGAGATGAGGCCTGCCTGCACACTGCAGGTGTTTGAAGAGTGTCTGGGGCAATGGCCCCGGGTGCACTGGGCTGTGCACACTGCTGCCCACTCCCCGAAAGCTCCCTCGGCACAGCACATGCTGGAGACACTGCACAGATGTCCTCTCCTTCAGCCTTCCCTCAGGCTGCAGGGGGTGAGTGTCCATGTGGTCATGGGATAAGTGACGGAGCCAGGACTCAAATGCAGGTCAGAGGGCACTAGGATGTGAGAGTAGAATGAGTAGTGGGCTTGAGGAGTGGATCCCAGAGTGTGAAGAAGACAGCTCTAAAGGGCAGTGTGGGGACAACTGGTGACATTTGAATATGGAGTCCAGATCAGATAATAGTATCGTATCAATGTTAAAATTTCTGATTTTGATAACCATATTTTGGAGGGTAGGAGAGGTACTTTTAATGGCAAAAGAAGCAATTACTTTTGCACCAACCTAATATAAATGACATCATACAGTATGCACTCTTGTGTGCTTGGCTTCTTTCACCCAGGATCATTCTTCTGAGATCCATCCATGCTATGGTATGTATTGATAGCTCATTCCTTTTTATTGCTGAGTTATATTCCATTGAATGGATATAGAACAGTTAATTCATCCATTCCTCTGTTGATGGACACTAAAGCTGTTTCCATTCTTTGGCAACTGTGAATAAAGCTGCTACAATTATTCAGGTGTTGTATGGACATGGGCTTTCATTTCTCTTCCCAGATATGGAACAGTTGGATTATACAGGAGGTATATGTTTACTCATTAAGATAATTCTCAACTGTCTTCCAAGGTGGTCACACCACCAGCGGTGCATGAGGGTTCCAGTTTCTTCACATCTTCACCTCAAGACTTGGCAATGCTGCCTTTTTGCATACAGTCACTGTAGTGGCTGCACGGTGGGTGTCACTGTGGTTTTCACTTGCATTTTCCTTATGAAGAACACTATTGATGTGAACATCAAGCCATCCCCTCTCTATACTTCCCTGGGCATTGCGCCTCTCTGGGCCAAGAGGCACATGTGGTGAACCTAAGTAGCTCAGCAATTATGGTTTTGCAGCTGCACAAAGGAGAAAGCCTATGTCCCCAACAGAGAATATGAAAGTGGGTGGGTCCACATGGAAGACCATAGCCCCAGTGTGAGAGCCCAGGACACTTGCAGACCAAGGTCCAAGAGCTCAGGTTGGCAGAGACCATCCTTTGGATAGGGTACCCACCAGCTTATTGGTGAAGCCTATGGCTTTCCCACGGGTAATTAGTGCACAAAAGGCATTAGGTCTTTCATTGGTTCACTCAATGATATTTTTTGACTATGTCCCCAACCAAATCTCATCTTGAATTGTAGCTCCCATAATTCCCATGTGTTGTGGGAGGGACCCGGTGGGAAGTAATTGAATCCTGGTGGCGGGTCTTTCCCATGCTGTTCTCGTGACAGTGAATAAGTCTCACGAGATCTGATCGTTTTATAAGGGGGAGCTCCCCTACACAATCTCTCTTGCCTGTCGCCATGTAAGACTCGGTTTTGCTCCTCCTTCCCCTTCCACCATGATCGTGAGACCTCCCTAGCATTCTGAAACTGTGAGTCAATTAAACCTTTCCTTTATAAGTTACTCAGTCTCTCAGGTATGTCTTTATTAGCAGGATGAGAACAGACTAATACCCTCAACACCACCAACTACCTCCCAGGGACCCAGTTCTGTGACAGGCATAAGTAGTTAATGGGCTTTGGTTGGTCTTTAAGTTGTAGGCAACCTTCAGAGTAAAGTCAAAACTCCTAAGCATGAGGTTCAAGGCCTTTCCTGAAGGGGTTCCTAAGACTTTAGATTTTCCCACCACCACCTTCCCACCAGCCCGTGCTCCAGCCCTAACAAATGACTCATTGGCCCCAACTCACCATCTCCTTCTCACCTCTTTGTCTTGATCTTCTCCTGTGCTTCTTCTCTCGGCCAGTAGAGATCTTCTCAGCTAGCTAAAGCACCAATCTTTCCTTCTCTCTTGAAGTCTTCCACCTCTCCACAAGAATAATTTATTGGAGCAAATGCTGTCTGAACTTGTACCCTGTATGTGGTTTACAAGGGCCCTGCTGGACTCCGAGTTCCTCGAGAGCAGGATAATTATTACTCACACCTGGCTTGGAGCATAGAAGGCTCCTCATCAACTAGTCATCCTTGGTGGCATTGGGCTGATTTCATCACTATACCCTCCGTTTCTCCATCTGGGGACTAGAAAGCTCACCCTCTCCACCACATGTGGCTCACAGATCACTCCGAATGCTGGAGGTGGCACCTGCTACGTTCGAGAAAGTTAAATACCTTTGCCACCTTGCCCATCATTACCTGCAAGAGCCATTATCCTTGTGGGAACACATGGCTCAGGAGTTTAAACACTAGAACCAATTAGTTTCTCAGGGTGCGCCATCTTATACACGCCAAACTCAACAAGCTAAGAGCTGGTCCTCGAAGCCTTCTTTTCTTCCTTTTTTTTTTTTTCTTGCTTTCTGTTCCGGCAGCACTTACCCATCTGTACTTCCACTGCAGAGCTATTCCCACTGGAAATGCCTTGAAACCTTTCAAATAAAATATTTAACATGTGGATTGGGTGATTTTATGTTGTGAGTTATGAAATCTTTATTTGGGTCCCACCTTTTATTAAACTTCAGGGTTCTCCTTTGGTCTCTAATGACATTACGTTGCATCAGAATTAGACTCTTTTTTTTTTTTTACAGGGGGCTGCATTATTTGTTGTGACTTGGTAATGCTAATGTTTAAATTTTGAGGCCTTTTACTGCTGATTAAACCTCTAAAGGCTACAGCAGAATTTCCGCTTCACTGCGAGAAGAAAAGAACACGGCGCGGTTCGTGTTGAGGAGATCACTTGAAGAATGTGCGGGAAGGTTGCTGCATTTATGAATAAAGCGAGGCATTATCATTTTTAATAGGAATTAAACAGCTAGAGGGAGAAGTCGGCAATGCTGCGATCAGTGCAAAGGAAAACAATCTAACAATTTTAATTAACTGTATTTTAATAGCTTTAGTTATAATTGAATAATTTAAATACCAAGGGAAACAGTTAAATCTCCTAAAAGCCTTTTTTTATTTACATTTTAAATACAGTTCACGGTGAAGAGATGACAGTATGGTGCTGGGGGAGTTTCTGGGGTGACTCCAGGAGCTAGGCAGGCCCGGAAGAGGCAGGGTGGATGCGGAGGGATCATGGGGTCAGGGCTCACTCGTCTCACCTCTGGGGCTGAGTTGACCTCCTGTAAGGACCAGGGGGCAGAGTGAACAGCCAGGAGTTTCCTGCCTGCCCGGGACCTGGCACATCTGCTATCACAGCCCCTCAAGTGAGTGGGCCCTGGAGTGAGTCTTGATACTCACTCAGTGTTCAAGCAGTATTTATTGCTAGCCTACAGTAACTACCACCACGGCAGTAATAAACTGGTAGAAATAACAGCTGACACTTACTGAGGGCTTCTGGAATGTTTAGGGCTGGAAATAATGGTAAGAGAGACAGAGGTGGTCTCTGCCCTCCTAGAGCCTTTCAACTGGAGGGAGAGACAGACAATAAACAAATAAACTGCCAAAGAAGCCCTGTAGGAATAAATTATGATAAGAGGCCTAAAAGAAACAAAATAGGATGCTGAAATAGAGGATAACAGGATGGTGGGCATAAGTTTAGGTGAGATGGGCAGGGCTGGTCCTGCCCTGGAGAAAATACTGAAGTCCAGGCTTTGAGAAGGGCAGGATGGGAGCTGGTATTGGAGCCTGAGGCAGGTAGAGGTTTCTTGCCAGATAGAGTGGCATGAGCAAAGGCCTTGGGGTGGGGAAAGGCTGGGGAATGTTTTCAAAGAGTCAAGAGCAAGGAGGGTGAGGTGGGGTGAAAAGCCTGCCAGGGCAGGTTGGGCTGGGGGCAGCCACGGGAAGATGGGAAGCAGGGAAATGATGCCACCTGATGAACGATTCTGAAAGATCTTACCGCGGGTTTCTAAGCCTTGTTTGTACTGGGGGTGTGGCCTCTTCCCTCCTTCACCCGTGGGTCTGCCCAGGTACCACTTCTGGGCCCTTCTTTGGATCTGGTTGGAACTATAGCCCCCAACCACTACCTCACCCCTGCTCTGAGCCTGCAGCCCCTCCTGCCAGAATTCCTCATGCTCTGCACGCACCCCCTATCCGGGACCTGGCCTTTGTTCTTTATCCCTAGGTCTTGACTGCTGGACTCAGTGTGGAACTCAGCAGACTCCTCCCAGCCTCTGCCAACCCCCCAATCATGGAGCTGTGACCTCCCTAACTCCATACAGCTCCATTAACTAAAGACTTGCTACTGCATGTCTACCTTGCAGTTGCGTGCAAGGTACCTTGTGGCCTGGGCCAAGGAAGTCCTTGGGTCACAGCGTATTGGCCAACAGCTAACCTCAGGGGGACCAGACCACGGTTCACTCCATGCCCCTTCCTCGCCCTCTCCCTAGCCTGCTGAGAAAGCCCCATGGAGCCTGACAGCCATGCCCTTCAGTGCTAATGGCCAATCCTGGGAGGGGAAAACATCCACCAGGCACACAGAGAGGACACGTGGAGATGAAGGTTTGCTCTGCGGGAGCGGCCAGGGTCATGGCAGCCGCTACTAATGGGCAGTGTTTGGGATTGCCATCCTCCTCCATTAGGAACTGGGCACTCCCGCAGCTCCATGCCGCCCTGCGAAGCTAGTGTCCTCTCCTGCTGGGGCAAGGCTGGGCTGTTTCACTAATGGGGACCCCAGCCAGCTAGAAGAACAGCAGGGGGATGCTGCAGGCTGAGCAATTCATTTCTTCCTCTTGGGAGCCTCACAGGCTCTCTAAAGGGTTTGATAGAGGAGGGACGAGCTCAGACTCCAAGTTAAAGCAGGCAGGTTGCATTGTGAGGTCTGGGCCGGGGAGTTTGTTTGCGAGATGATTTGAAGAATATTCATCCCAGAGGGGATCCAGGCGGGTGCGAGGCAATAGAAAGTTCTGTGGACACAGAATCAGGCAGAACTGACATAACAGTGAGAATGAAAACATACCTGTGCTGGAGTCTGACTGTGTGCCCAGCACTCCACTGTATGCTCGGTCTAATTCAACCCTCGAAACTCCGCTGGAGGTGAGTACTATTATCCCTGCTTTGCAAAGAGGAAACTAGCAACGGAAGGTGCATCAGTTTGCCAAAGGCATATGCCGGCATGTGATGGATAGAGGGCTTGCCCCACTCTGCGCTGGTTCTAAACCACCATGCTGTGGAAACGCTCCAAGCCCTGACCTGGTCTGACACTGGCTGGCCGATGTCCCTCAGCTGCATCCCCCAGGCCATGCACTTACTCCTTTGCCCCACAAACATTTACCCAGTGCCTCTGCTGTGCCTCTCACTAATCTCATTTTACAGATAAAGGACCTGATATTCCGGGACATAAGATCCCGTATGAAGGTGGACAATCATTTACGTCCAGGAAATGTGATCCAGAGGTCCCACACAGCCCAGTTGCTTCTCTGTGAAGAGTGCAGTACCAGGAATTAGTACCAGTACTAATTCCTACGAGGGCTGCTGGGCAATGTCTAGATTCTGAGGCAGGAGAGTCAGGGCAGGGCTGGAGGTCCACTAGGGAGGAGGGCAAAGGAGAAAATGCATTGAGAGACAGAGTCCACAGCCCAGAGAGTCAGGACCTGGTTGAGGGACAGACTCAAATGTGCCTTCCTGCATATAGAAGCCTCAAGCTCAGGGGACATCCTTCTGCAGGGGCAGCCAGGGACCCCCTCTCAGCTCCCAGAGAGGTCCTGGAGGGCCAGAGTTGAGCATGGAGCGTGACCAGTTTCTGCTCCAACCCCCATGTAAGTGTTGTTCCTTAGAGCAGTCTCTGACACTGAGGGAGACTGGAAGAAGGGAAGGAAGAGCTAGCCTGGGCAGGGGGACCAGGAGAAAAGGAAGGCCCAGAACAGTGGGTGGTGATGCCACAGGGAGCAGTGTGGGACAGCCACCAGGTGGGCTGGGCACCCAGGTCTCCCCTGCAGGACTGGAGGACGCTCTCCCCCAGCTGCTGGGAATTGTGAGTGGAGAGCCCTCCATGTCAGCTGTCAGCCCTCTTCAGGAATGAACTAAAGAAAGCTACACTGCCAAGGTCACACTCTTCCCTGGGAAAGCCCGCATTCAGTGACTGGCCAACTGGGAGGTAGAAAGGCCCAACCCCTTTGCCTGAACTCAGGGCCACTCTGAAGGGCCATCCTGCTTCAGCGCTTCCCACAGGGTCAGCTGCAGTCTTGCTGTGACTGCACTGTAGCTGGATTTCTCCCTCAGCTTCTCCCTGCTTTCTTCCCTTTCCCCACGGGTGCGGGTCCCGGGAGCACCCCTCATTAATGTTCTGCACACTGACCTTCTGCTCAGAGTCGACTTGCCAGGGAATCCACCCTGCAACAGCAGCTGACCTCAAACTCTTGCTCATTCCACAAATCTGCATCTCGTTTCCTTTTGGGCCAGACATGTGCAGGGTGCTGGGAGCAGACATCCGGATGAGCTGTGTTCCTTGTGCTTTCCTCTGGTTGGGGAGCCTGATGCTGAAAGGTGGTAGGTGCTGGCACAGGGATTTGCTCCTGGATGGCCTGACCAGGGTGTGCCTGCTCTCCCTGAGTGCAATCCCAGTGTCTTAGAAATGGAAAATGGGGAGTGACCAGCCCCTTTTCTGAGGTTCGACTCCCCAAGTAGTCAGCCCACCTGGCCTTGGGGCCTTCAGTCCTAGAGAGCTCACGTGGTCCCAAGTAGCTCTGCATACGCGAAGTTCATCCTGGTGTCCCTGGAGCTGTCCCACACACACTAGCATCATTCTCAGAATGGACTTGCAGGAAAAGTCCATTCTGCAGTCAGGGAATTTGTGGCAGGGTGCAGAGGCTCGCTCACTGAGAGATGCCCAAGCACATTCAGTAAGGTAAGGAGGCAGCTCCATGCTACACAAATCTGCAGAGAAGCACGGGGTCCTTTTGGTGGACGTGTTTCTCACTTGAGCCTGTTTCCCTTCCAGCCTTGTGAAGTGTTTCTACACATGGAATTCATGCTCTGAGGATAAAGGATACATTTGGAAAATGCTGCAGGACTTCTCAGTGTCTGCATCATTGAAGTGTGCACTGGGAACCTGTAAGACCAGGGCTGAATATGCAACATCTCCCAAAATTGTTGCACCATGGAACACTTTTTTTTTTTTTTTTCGGGACATCTCTGAGGGCCAACGTTCTGGAAACTATATTTTGAAACAAAAATGCTGTTTTCAAAAATTCTCAGAGCTTTCCCTATCTTGCTCAAAAGAGAAAGGAATTCTATCCTGGTGGATGTGCGCAGTGGATATTAAGAGGATACTGGGGAGTGCAGGAGGTGGAGGGAGGAGGGGGAGCTAGGGTGCCCCTTCCTCTCACCTTCCTTAGAGTCATGACCTTGCAGGGTGCCAGGGAAAGGCAGTACGGGACTGTCTGGTGGGGCGCGGTGAGAAGCCTGGGGAGGCGTGGGTGGCATCCGTGTGTCCCTGGCTCTGACAAATGCCATGCCGCAGGCTGACAAAACAAATGCAAGTGTGCACCAGGCTGTCCTTAGTCTCTGCCAGTTCAGATGCTCAGACACCAGGCACTGGCTTCCATCCTCCCTGACATCTGAATTATGGCAAGGCAGGAGGCAGGGCCTGGCCGGCTCTGGAGCAGGGGAAATGGCAAACAGATGTCGGAGGACAAAGGGGCAGGATGTGCTGGAAGGTTTGTGGCATCTCAGGCCTGCTTGCAACAGCCCTTCCCCCTGGGGAACAAAGAGGGGTGGTGAGGCCACAACAAAGAGACGCTGGTGACAGAGGGGTTAAGAGCGTGGGCTTTGAAGTGCCACAGGCCTGGGCATGAATCCGGGCTCTACCACTTGCTAACTGTGTGACCTTGGACAAGTTATTTAACCTCATGTGTCAAGGAGGGAACATAATAGTTCTTCACTCAGAGTGTGGCTTTGGGAGGATTAAATAAGATGATGCATGAAAAGGACTTAGCACACTGCCTGGCGCATAACACTCAACAAATGTTCCTTGTTTATTTTGCTGCTGCTGCTTGGGAAACAGTTCCTGAAAGACTAAATGTTTATTTGTTCAGCAAATACAGACTGTGCCCTGCTCTGTGCCAGGTGCAAGGGCACAAACACAGACAGGCCCTGACCCTGGCCTTACAGAGCTGATAGTCAGGGAGCGGTTGTGCCAGGAAGACACCCTTGACTGCAGAGTGACATCTAGACCCAGAACGCTCTGGGCCTTTCCTAAGATGAGAAGGCTGTGAAAGCAGGGATGGCAAGGAGGAGCATTGAACAACGTCAGGACCTAGCGTTGTTGTCAGCTAGATACACTGTGTGTCTTCCTGCAAGTCCCCTCTGCCCAACAGACTCTTGCTCAGCCTTCAAGATCCAGCCCAAATGCCCCTTTCTCTGGGGAGCTTATCCCACATGACCAGGGCCCTCTTAGCTCTTGGTGCAAGTCTTGGTGGTGGCATTTGCCAAATTCTGGTGGTGTAAATGTCAGTTCTCTCCTTGACTGTGTCTCATTTTGGATTAGAAGGTTCATGAGGGCAACAAATGTTTGGGGAGTAGTACAGGGTGATGTTTAAGGATGAAAGTTCTGCAATCAGTCACATGTGGGTTGGAATTCCTGGATACAGCAGATTTTGTGAGCTTTGGCAAACTCATTGTCATCTCTCAGCTTCAGTCTGTTTACCTACGAAGCTGAGAGAAATACACAGACCTCCTGGAATTGTTATGAGGAGTACAAATGACGCTGGCCAGAAAGGACTCAGCGCAGCGCTTGGCACAGAGGGAGCCATGTACCGGGATGATCTTGTTTCCATCTTTGTGTCTGTCTAGTCTTACCTCCCTACCTAACCATGGTAGGTGCTCTATAATTAGCCATCAGTTGAATCAAGTAAGTTCCCCACTCCAGGATTCAGGTTCCAAATCTGTAAAAAGGAAGGAAATGGCCTCTCCAAGGCAACTTCAGATAAATTCTCTGCACCCAAAGGAGCTCTCAGACTGTCCAAACCCACCTTTTCCCTTTATAGAGAGGGAAACTGAGGCCTATGCGATTGTGCAAGAGCAGCGCATGTGAGTGAAAGCATCCATAGCCTTCCTGGAGAGCTGGAATGTTATTTTGGTTAGTTCTGTGGTATACAGATTCTCAATAGCCAGTTTCTTTCCCATCTGAACTGTTTTTGTAAAGAGGAAATATCAAGGTGTATGATGTCAATGCAGTTAAGTAATCCAGCCAGCTGTGTAAACATCTGGAAGTAGTAGAGACACAGCCCCAAAGCGAATGCAGGGATCAGCGCTTCCAGACGTCTCCGGGAGGCTTCTAACTGTAACCTGTGAGGAACCAACTAGGAGAGGCAGCGCTCTGATCAGAAACTGGAGTGGCATTCTCTCCTTTCCAGGTTCTGAGTTCTGGAGAGCTAAGGAAGAGGACAAGAAAGTCACTATGCCCAGGGTGTGTGACTTTGGAAAATGGAGGTGAGGTTTAGGAAAATCCTGCTAATAACAGGTTAGCAGCAGATGGAAACAATGTTTCAGAATCACAGGGACCTGCTTCTTCTCACTCTTTCCCTGTGGCAGGGAAGGGATGAATGTGACCATGCCCTAACTCTAGATCCTCAAGGGAGAGGGGGTGGATTTGAACGCCTGGAATCTAGGGCTTCAGACTGGGAATCCCTGAGCTGCTTTCTCCTTAGAAGTGACTTTTCACAAACCACTTAGGCCAGTGGAGAAAGGATCTACAGGCGCTTCCATCCCAAAGCTCCAGCTGTAGACAAGGGAATGGAAGCCCAGAGTGGGGGAGGCCATAGGGCCAAGGTCACACAGCTGGGCAGGGAAAGATTCAGGGCTAGGAGCCAAACTGCCAGACTCCAAATCCATGCTGGATTTCTCCATAACTCAATGGCTTTCCCTCATGTAAAATTATATATATATATATGTATATATATTTACAGAAGTAACATTGTCAGAATGTGAAAGACACAGAAGCACAAAATACATTTGTAATAAAATCTCTAGCTGGAGCTAATCACTGTTTCTTGCACTCCCTGCCCCCTACCTCATAAAATACACACATGCATGCACACACATGCACACACACATGCACACACACATGCACACACACACATACACGCACACACACGGTATCCAGCTCCTTTGGCAGACTTTTTCTCCTTTCTTCTCCACAATCCCTTTACAGGTGTGGTCTGTTGTTTCCTGGAACCAGAGATTGTAATTTGCACGTAAAGAGCACAGGGTGGAAGGAGACCTGGCTTTGCTTTATCCCTCACCAGCTATGGGGTCTTCTCTGAGCCTCACTTTCCTCATCTGCAAAATGGGTTATAATATATAACTTAGAGTAAATCAAATTAGATCAAATGTGTGGAAATGCTTTATAAAATCCAAAGCACATTGTCCCAAGAATGAATTCTTGATGATGGTAGTGGCTGGTGCTTGGGGAGGCTGCTGGTTTGTTGGTTTCTGCATCAGGCCAGTTGGATCTCACTCTCTGACTCCTCTCCAGGGCAGCGTCCTTCTTGCTCCCCCATGTCCATTCCCAGCTCTTTGGCTAGTCCCTCCCCCACCTCCTCACCAGCCCCTGACTCCAACAACCACAGCCCCAAAGAAGAGACCTCTACTCTAGAACCCTGCATGGACAGACCGGCTGGGAGATATCACGTGGGCACTGGGAGTGGGCATGGGGACAGGATGGCCCTGCACAGAGGACTGGCAGCTCACCTACCTCAGGTGTCCTGCGTCCTTCCTTGCCCTGACCCCAAAACTGCCATGCTCATTTCACAGATTCATAAATCCAAACATTTCAGGGTTACAGACTGTCCAGCCTTTGTGCTGGCAATTTCTCCTGCAGCCTCTCAGCCTCCTTGCCTTGAGTGGGAGAGGTTTTCATATCTATTTTACAGAGGTGGAAACTGAAGACTCTGGCACTCCAGGTGATTTCCTCTTACAGAAATATTTGCATTTGAAAGGGCTCTTGAGAACCCAAGGTTGCTGATAGTGGAGATTTGGCTGCTGTGTTTGTGCTGCTGCTGGTACAGTGGGCTGTGGGGATCTGCGAGGTCCCATCCTCCTCAATCCAGTTGCAGGCATGTGGGAATTGGCATTGACCTTTATTGCCATCTGCCTCTGCCCCTCATCTGCCCCTGCTCCTCATCTGCCCCGTCAGGACAGAGATGGATGTCACCCCGTCATTCCCCTGGCTACTGGCAGAGAGGCTAGGGACAGACACTGGTGCTGGCTCACACCAGCTGACCACAAAGTTGGCCATGCACATGATTCCACAGGTGTCCATCTCTGGGTGTCACCAGTTCCGAGCCCCAGGCAGGAAAGCTGGGGAAACACCTGAGACCAGGGGGGAGGAGGTGCTGACTATATATCATTATTCATGTCAGCTGAGTTTCAACTTCAGAAGATGGAGGTCAATGTGTGTGGGCCTTGCTGGGAGAGGGGCTCTTCCTCCCAAGTCCACTTGTCTTACTGACAGCCTCCTCCTTAGATGTTAGACAGACAGAGCCTAGTTTCAGCTTCATGCCCTGGTGAGTTTGAACAGATATCTTAACTCTCTCTCACCTCAATCATCTGCAAAATGGGCACAATCCTAAGCCCTACTTGGCCTCCCTATTGGTAACAAATGAAAGACTGTTCAAAACTCTGTTTACGTGTACAGTGGTTTTCCTGCCAGATGGACAGAAGATGGCCACTGGCCCAAATGGCAGGGGACCAGGGGCCAAGGAAGAAGAAGAAAGCAGCAGTGAGACTGTCCTGTGATGGCTCTCTTGGCATTACCCCAGGGAAATGCAGAGTCAGTACCATCAAGGGGCCAGGTCCAGACCCTGGTCCCATCTCCCCATTCCTTTGAGAACATTGCAGCAACCACTTCATGTTCTCTGCATGCCTCTTCCAGCTACAGGCCGTGGCTCAGTGGCTTGTGGGGCTTCCTGCCACGGCTCCATAGGCTGCATCAGCTTTAGGCATGAGGTAAGAGAGAATTAGCGTCTCTTTGTGATTTTTCACAATGTCTTCATTCCACTCTGGAGGTGCCTTTGAACTTGGCTGGTGTGCATGGCACATCGACTCACCCTCTCTATCAGCTTTAAAACTCTCCAGTGGGCACGTGGTTGCCCAGGGAGGAATGCCCTGGCCCAGGGCTTCTCTGTCTGAAGGCAGGTGGTTCTGAACATCCAGCTCCAGAATGCCAGTGGAATCCCAGCTGCGTCCCTTTAATGGGTCTTGTCAAGCCAACTCTCCTCTGGCAATAATAAGGGGGCCCCCACTGCTGGGGACAGCAGCCCGGAGCCAGCCAAGCACTCCCATCTTCTGTTCTCACGGGCAATCACGGGAGTTCAGCACCTTTTATCAGACAGATGTAATCTTCTCAAAGAGCTGCCAAGTCCTCTTCTTCCTGGAGTTCCCTAAGGTAACTGTTTCCCCAGGAGGTGAAGGGGCATTTCCTTCACCATGAAGAGATTCCATCTGTGCATAGGTTTGCACAAAGCTACTCACTTCTAGTGGCAGAGGTTGCAGGTTGCTTTCCACAACATGCATCCTCCTTCTCCTCCTTGATAACAACATGTATGTAGGGCAGCAATGCCCATGGTAAAAGGACTATTACTCTCAGCTTCTTTGGGGACCAGAAGAGGAATAGGTGACTAGGTTTTGGCCAATGAGATATAAGCAGAAGCTGAGTGATAACTTTGGGAAGTCTTTTTAAAATGGATGGTGAAGACCTTACTCCTTATCTTTCTAACTTTTCTGCTATTTTACTACCTGGAATGGAGATGTGATTGCTGGAGCTCCAGCACCTGTTTTAGGTCTTGAGGTGACCTACATAATAGGAGCCATGTCCTGAAATGATTGGTCAGTGAGATCATAGAATTAGCCCCAGAGCCTATGGAAACACTATGCCAATCCTGGGCTGCATGCCTATGGACCTCTTTGCAAAAGAGCAAATAAACTGCCATCTCATTTAAGCCATGATTATGGGTTTTCTGTTACACACTGCTAAATAGAATCCTAACAGATATTCTTTGATTCTGAAGTCTAGCAACACCATGTTGGTTTATTCATTCATTGAAGGACTGATTTTCTTTTTTTTCCAGTCATGCTGCAGCAAATATTCTGTGTACTAGGCAGTGTGCTGGGTGTTGAGGGCCTAATGACGAATGACACTCAGACTGTGCCACCCAAGAGCTCCGAGTCCAGGTTAAGAGTCAGATGTCATCCTTCTGCTCAGTGGCCTTCAGTGGCTCCCTTTTGCCTTGGGCTTGGTGTAATGCAAGGCTCACTGCCCCTTTCCCCCTAATCTCCCTCCTCTCCATGATGGACTCCTTGGTGGTTGGAGGTGCAGCCTAGGAGTGACGGCAAGGGCTGCAGAGTCAGTAGCTTCTGGGCTGAGATCTGCCTTTCACTAACTCTGTGGCCCTGACACATTCCTCAAAAGTGCTAAACTGTTTCCTCATCTGTAAAGCAGAGATAACAGTTCTCCTCTCACAAGACTATTCAGAGGATTCAGTGAAACAATGGTTCATGGCATGTATTACAGTGCCTGGCATCTAATCAATACTCTTTCTCAATAATATGTGATATTACTGTTATCACTCTATTGAACTCACCCTGCCACTCAGTGATAATTACTGTGTATGAAGCAGCTGCCTTGTGCCACACCCTATGTCCTCCCATATGTCCACTCCTTCCACTCTCTCCCTGGCCAGGCCCATTTCGCCTGCTTGCCTCATGTCTAGGCTCTCGGAGCCTGAAGCCCAGCTGCCCTAGTGGATCTTCCCAGTGCACTCAGAAGACTGAGGTCAGTGCCCCTCTTGGCAAGCCCATTCTTGTTCCTTGACATGGCTCCACCTCATGGATATTGCTTTCTATGGGCTGGGGTGGGGGGGTGGGGTCCATGGAAGTCAAAACAGTGCCCTTATTTGACTCTATCTCCCCAGTAGTATCTGGTGCTTAGTAAATACTTGCTGATTGGATGGATGGATGGATGGATGAATGGGTGGTTACATAAATTGAAGAGCTGTCCACAGACAGTGAGGCAAGTGCTAGAATATATGAATGTACAAAATGCCATAAGAGGAAGAGGGAGTTCTAACTAGTTCAAGCAAGGGAGAAGGGGAGGGAGAGGACATTTGTGCTGAATGTGGACGGGTGAGTGTGAATTTCCAAGGTTGGCAAAAGGTCCTACCATCAGTGGGATGACCTGTTTTGTTTTACTTACACCAAGAGCTGGATACTTTCACAGATCTTGCATGTTAAAGCCTCCTTCCATGAGGTGGGGAGGAGAAGGGGGTCCCAGTGTCCCTGCCTTAGATTCTAAGCAATAGTTTGGGCACATGCAGGGCCTTCACCCTTAGATAAACAGTCATGAAACTTTGTCATGAAGGGGATGAAGGCTGGTCTCAGACACATCGAGGAGGAGGGAAACAATGCGAAAGTGCCACCATATCCTAGTGTTAGAAACGCTGACCTCCAAGCCCCTCCCAATGACCAGATGAACACAGTTGCTTACTCTTCCACTTCAGGTGTGCAAACCAGGGCTGGGAACGGTTGAACCATTTCTCCCCAGTACCTAGCTGGTGGGTGATGGAGCAGCATCTGGAACCTCAGAAAAGGAAAGGCTGTTGGGAACATGGGGCTTAGGCAAGGAGACCTCAGTGAGACCTCCTACTTCCCTTACCCTGGAAGTCAAATTTTGGTGTTAATATGCACTCAGCTGTGCACAGGGAGAAAGTTGGCAGGCTCCGTGGGGGCGTACCCTGGCTCAAGCTGCCCACTGTATCAGAGGCTGTTATTTGTCTCCTAATACTGTTTTTCCTTTGTCTCCATGCTAATATAACCCTTATTGTTATCTGCCTGCCCAAATGAAAGATCACATTTCCCAGCTTCCTTTGATGCTTGACTAAGTTCTTGTCAACGACATGCAAATGGAAGTGACCACTTCTAGTACCTTCTTTAAAAGACACTGGACTTGTGCCCTTTGCTCCCTCTTCAGTTTTCCTTCCACCTGCAACCTGGTATTCAGGCATGATGGCTGGTGCTGTAGCAGCCGTATGGGACGTTGAGGTTGTCTTAGGAGTAGCGGCTATGCATGGTGAAATGAAAAGATTGAAAGAGACTTGATGGAAAGAAACCCCCTGTGAGATCTCCAGACTTCCTTTATTCCAGTTGTAATACAAGAAAGAAATAAAAGGGGCTAGTATTTATATGTCTGACACTCGGCTAATCAGCACAGTGCCATCGCTATAGGAGGAGAGATGGCCACAGGAGAGGCACATGCAAATTCAGGCCAGACCTGAGGATGCAGGGAACAGGATGCTTGAGATAAAGGAGTGACCAATCCTAAGGGGCCACAGCCTCTTTCAGCCTGCAGCAAGAAGTACAAGAGAGAGGCTAGGTAGAGATGTGGCTTCTTTATCATGGCGAGCCTTCTCACCTGGACCACTCCCAAGTCAGCGTCTTGGATGTGCGCCAGACTGATTTGCAGGTCCCCTGGAGCAAGTTGTGGGAGAAAGGCAAAGATGGGCTTAGCATGGAAAGGAGGTGGAATTTCTTTTGGCCCAGAGCAGAGCCAGTATAAGAGCAGCTTAACTCTAGGCTACTCCTAACAGGTCTCACAGAGGTTCTTGAATAGACAAACTTTCCATTAGCATGAACCTCGAGGCCTGGGAAGCACTATGGCTAAACCACTGGACCACAGGGATTACAGGAACCAGTGTCAATGTGGTAACAAAAAGTAGCATGTGTGGTCTGACTTGGAGCCATTTCCGGGAATGCACGGAAGTCTGAGAGATGATGTCGCTACGGTGGGATGTTCAGGATATTTGGGTAGCTTATGGGCAATGAAGACAGGCGATAGGAGCATGCATTTGTTGATAAGAACTGGGGCCCTGGGACTGTGACTATGAGGGCCAGGGAGTACTGGCTCCATGGCTGCCAGGACCACCCCCAACCTCCACCCCCGTGGAAGTGAGTGGTGCAGGTGGGTGGGGCAGAGGTTTGCAGGCTCATCTCAGAGTCCGGTCACACCAGGAACAGCCACAGAGTGGGGTGCAGGTACTTACTCCCAAGATGGGTTCTCCAGGAACACATCGTATTTTCCCCCCTATGTAATAAGAGTTAGCAGAAGAAAAATTTCAGGGCACTTGCAGGAGAAATGGCGGGGCTCATGCAGCTTCCTTCTCTGCTGAGGGCATGACCTAAACCCCACTGACCCCTTTTCACTTTGCCCAGTCTAACACTCTACAATACCCACCCCAGGCTCTGGTTGTCTTTGCCTTGCTGTAAATGTCAAAAATGTGAGCTTCACAAAAAGTCAATTGGAGGTTTTTTTGTTCCTCAAGCTGGAAATCTGCACTGGGATCTGGCCTTCTGGCTCTGGGTTTTCTATCTCTGAAGGCCCCATGGTGGAATTTCCACTGAAGTTCTGTTTCCAAAAACTCAAAATGTCCTGTTCCACTCAATGTTTTGGTGTCCTAGACCTCTCTCCCACCTGCTGTCTACACAGGACCAGCACGGAAATCTTGTGTTTGTTAACCCATCCCTCGTGTTGGTTCATTAAGAGAGGTTAACTCATTAACAGAGGACATAATCTGCTGTGACCACCACCAGTATTGTGAAAGCATCAAGTTCCACAACATGGGGTGCCATCTCTGCTGGCCAGTAAGCTACCTCCTGCCTCCTCTTCTTCTCTTTCCCATGGTCAGTAGCTTTCATCATCACCCAGTTCTCAGCCAGTGGAGGAGGAGACAGACAGGAAGGGGAGCTTCGGTGCCAATGCATTCCCCACAGCAGGGTTTGTCAGCCTCAGCACGATTGGCGTTTGGAGCTGAATAATTCTTGGCCATGGGGGCTGTCCTGTGCATGGTAGGATGTTGAACAGCATCCCTGGCCTCTACCCACTAGATGCCAGCAGCACTCTCCTCCCCTAGTTGTGACCAAAAATGTTTTCAGAGTTTGTTAACCATTCCCTGAAGGCAAAATTGCCCTGAGTGGAGGAGCTGTTTACCCAGGAAAGGAGCACGGAGTGAGAGGAGGAGAGGCACAAACCTTGCTGTCCCTCAGCAGCTGAGTGAGACAGTGCAGTTGCAGGGCTATCTCCTGAGAGCAGCCTATCTCCACCACTTATTAGCAGTGTGTCCACAAGCAGGTGACTTCATCTGCCTGTGCCTCAGTTTCCTCATCTAGATATGGGGAAGACACTAGTAGCCCCTTAGCTAGCTTTCATGAGGATTGTAAGTCCTTTAAATGGTGCATGGCGCTTAGTTAGTGCTGTATAAGGCAGACACAGGTGCAATTCTCGTATGGGGAGGTTGTGCCTTTGTATGATTATTTCCATGGTTCCCCTTTGCTTCCACAGTAATATCCACAGCGTGCACTCAAGGTCCTCAAGACCTAGTCTTGCCCTTTTCTCCAGCGTCACCTCTCACCACGCTCCCCCACACCTGAGTGAACCGTGCACAGGTCACAGGAGGCACAGTGTTGTCTCTCACAGCTATGGCTTTGCTCTTGGGACTGGGAAGCCCTGGGCATCGTCCTTCTTCACTTAGCCAACCCCTACACAGGCTTCAGGAGTCACTTCCTCCAGGAATTCTTCCTGACCACCTTAAGATGGGGTTAATTGCCTGTCTTAGCTTGTTCCACTTTCCCCTTCCCACTCCAGCCCCACAACTAGATCCTAGGTCAATGACTTGTATGCAGGTATTTTATTTTGGGAAGTGATCCCAGGGTGGGCAGACTGAAAAAAGTGAAACAGAAAGAGGAGGAGAATAAGCCAGTCCAAGAATGTATTGTCCAACCAGTTACAGCTACGAGCAACTGGGGACGCTCTGAGGAACCTGCTGGAATGTGCCTGAGAATTTTTACACCCTAGATAACAAACACGGGAACATTTCTCCAGCTGTTCATTCATGCCCTCTCATTGGCCCATGGCTGTCAAGGGGATGGTTTTTTTTTTTTTTTTTTTTTTTTGGAGATAGACTCTTGCTTTGTTGCCCAGGCTGGAGTGCAGTGGCACGATCTCAGCTCACTGCAACCTCTACCTCCTGGGTTCAAGTGATTCTCCTGCCTCAGCCTCCCAAGTAGCTGAGATTACAGGTGTCCTCCACCATGCCCAGCTAATTTTTGTACTTTTAGTAGAGATGGGGTTTCACCCTGTTGGTCAGGCTGGTCTCGAACTCCTGACCTCAGGTGTTCCACCTACCACAGTCTCCCAAAGTGTTGGGATTACAGACGTGAGCAACTGCATCTGGCTGCCCAGCGGATGTTGACCTTTCACATGTGCCAGTATGGCTGAGTGACCTCCTTCAGGGGCTCCATCCACCCAGTGGTGGCAGGTAGGCTCTGGGACAGGGAACAGAACATGGTGCAGCTGGGCTTTGGTGCTGTCAGGCCACATCCATGGGCAACTGATGTTTGCAGCAATAGCCGGAGCACACCATGGGCTAGGGAGATGTGGAGTAAGGTGTGGAAATGTTTGCTACATTGCACCTCTTCAATCCCCTCTGTTGCCCACCTCTCCCTAGCCCTCCCTTCACTCGCCACCCAGTGCTGAAACCCCAAGTTAGCCTTGCCCCAAGACTAACTCCTTTTGAGCAGAATCTGTTATTCTTTGCTATGTACCCTGACCCCATGCAGCGGCTGAAAGAGGCTAGGTTTAAATAAATGCTATAGTTGAATGAACAAATGAATGAATGAGGCAGAGGTAGGCTTGGAATCTAGAGCTTTCACAACTTTTGAACTATGATAAGGCCAGTTTATTATATGCAGGAACCCTGTCCCATTATCTGAAAATGAGCCAGGTCTGGAGGGATTTACCGAGTAGAATGATATTAATGTCTGGGAGGCTGGGTTGTGGAGTGTGGCCACTGCTCAGGGCTGCAAATAGCCTTTGCAAAGAATGACCTCAGTAAAGACTTGAAATGGTTACAGTAAGCCACCACAGTTTAGCCCTGTCTCCCTGCAGAGTCACAGGTTCTGGAAATGGTTTAGGCAGCTGGAGTCCTCGGCAAGATGCAGAGGTATCTGGCTGCAGAGTGATAGATAGCTGAGACCTAAGACCCAAGAAGAGACTGCAATGCCCAAGGCAGGGTCAGGGACACTGTCTCTTAAGACTCGGAACTTTATGGGGGGCAGAAGCCTTCACAGGCTACTTATCCGAGGAGACTGTTTTACAGGTATCTTAGGGCCTGCTTGAGCCCCATGGAGCCAGAGTTTGGGCCCTGGGATCCTGACTCCTGGCCCAGCATTCTTGTCTCCTATGTGTATTGTGGAGCCATACTGTTTCTTTAAGAGCTTTCGCATATTATTTTACTTTGGATTCTTCAAACGGTGGATGGTAGCACAAAGATTTGAGTGCTAGTGGTTTATTTAGGAGGTGATCTTGAGAAGCAAGAAAGTACGTTATGAAAGGAGAAAGCCAATATCAGGGTACTCAAATGAGGCCACTGCCATAGACAGTAGAGCTCAGTTTCACTAGGACTTCTTGGAAGCACTGGAGACGCCTCTGAATTGTCTGAGAGAAGGCTAAGAGCCTGGGACATTTATGCACTGACTCTGGGCCCCAAACTCCCTACACCTCGATGAGTGATCCCTTACAGTGCTTGGGGAGGTTAAGGGACAGAATAAGGAGAGTTGCTTGGCTGTGCTGGAGGGGAGATACTCACAGCTCAGGGTGAGTCTGAGCATGCACAGAACTGTCCAAGAAGCTGAAATCCAAGGTGGGCCAAGGGGATGTGATAGAGGACCTCCAGTGTCAGATGTGCAACCTTGCAGCCCCCACAAGAATTTTTACTAAGGTGTCCCCTGTTGGACCTGGCCTATTGCTCTGGAGTCCTTCTCTAAACCTCAGCAATCCAGTACTACAGCCACCCCGCCCTGTGTGATGTCAGGCCTGCCTGCTGTGCCACAGTACCCTCTAATCAGAGCTGCCCACTAACAGCCCGCAGGCTCTGAGTGAGAAGCTTTGTTGGACAGGTTGCTTTGAATGCAAGCCCCAGAAAGAAGCCCTGGTTAACCTCACCAATGAGGAATATGTGGGAGGATATTTAGGACTCAGGATCAATAGAAAAGCCCAGGGTGCAGACTTGGAAATTGGTCAGAACCAAGAAAGGTGGGCTTGATTTGGATCAGTACCCGCCCTGTGGCTGGGTGATCAGAGATCCTGTGAGACTCTATCTAGTAGAAAAGAACCAGTTCCTCAAAAGGAAATTGGCAAAATCTTAAACACGAAGTTACCATCTGACTTGGCAAAAACTTAAACACAAAGTGACCATCTGACCCAGCAACTCCATTCTTAGGTACATACCCAAGATAAATGAAGACACATGTCCAGGCAGAAACTTGTACACAAATGTTCCTAGCAGGATAATCCACAAGAGCCCTAAAGTGCAAGCAACCCAGAAGTCCCTTAACTGATAAACAGACAAATAAAATGTGTATCCACCTGACGGAATACTACTTAGCCTTAAAAAGGAATGAACGACTGATACACGCTACAACATGGATGAACGACTTAGATGAACATATAACGCATTCCACTAAGTGAAAGAAGTCAGACACAGAAGACTGTAATTGGTGTGATTCCATTTCTATAAAATATCCAGAGTAGGCAAATCCATGAGACAGAAAGTGGATTAGTGGTTTTCTAGGCCAGGATGGATGAAGGGGATTGAGGAAGTAAGAGCTAAATGGTTTGGGGTTTCTTTTTAGGGTGATGAAAATATTCTAAAATTGATTGTAGTGGTTATTGCAGTAGTCTGAATTTACTGAAAAGCATTGAATTCTACACTTTAAATGGGTGAATTATATAGCTTGTGAATTATATTTCAATAAAGTTTTTTTTTTTTTTTTTTTTTTTTAGTTGAGACCTGGGTGGTGTTTACATAGGAAGGACACTGTGCTCAATAGTGGCTTTGCTCACTTTTCTCTGTGGGAGTTACACTAAAAATAAAAAGACATCAGGGCATGGCTAGGGAAGGGGAGGGGCTGCTAGACACTCAAAGACCACAAATGCCACTTCTCTCTTTCCTGGCAATTTGTACAATTTATACAATTCTAGATATTTCTACCTGTTAATGCTGGATGAAGGAGAAGGACTCGAGGCTGAGCTCTTTAGTAAATCTTCAGCCCATATGGACTCACTGAAGAGTCATCGAAGAGGCCTTATGGGCTGAGGTCGCAAAGTGCCAAAAACCAGGAGGAGGACACTACTGTCTCCCAGGACAAAGAACCCAAGCGTTTCGATCATGTGCCGTTGACCCATCTTGTGACCCTATTGGGAGGCTGCTATACTGGGAAGGGGCTGGTTTTGGGGAACAAGTGTCGTTTTGGCCTCGGGGAAGGGATTGAAGGTCTTGGTCAACATGTCAGTGGAGGTTGCCGGTGGGAGGCAGTGCCCTGCTGTGTGTTCCTGCTCACTCAAGCACACAAGCATAACCCGGTCACTGCTCACCAGCCCAGGGGCCTCTCTCTCTCTCTGAAGTTCAGGTCAGCAGTGCTCATAATGGTGACTGGCCACTTTCTCAGAAGAGGAATCCAAGGTGCAGAGCAGCTCAACGCCTCGTCTAAAGTCACCCTTCATGCCTGGCCTCCGTTGCATCTAAACCCAGGTGACCGTTTCCTGCAGGGGTGTTTGAAGCAGCTTTGTCATCCATGGGATCCCTATCCCCAAGACCTCTCATCCCCCCTCCCATCCTCCATAGCGGGGCAGCAGCCAATATTACAGGCACGGGCTCAACAGTCCACACCTTGGTCTCTGGAACTGGCTTTCTCCTGGCCCTCCCTGCCTTCCACCCATCTGAATCAACCCGAGTGGCTGTGTCCAAGGAGGATCTCTTCCTATGTAACCTAGGGCCTGTGGGGGAACTAGAAACCCATTCTGCAGTGATGCAGCCGCTGAGGCAGGCAGCATTTAGCTTGGGATGTGCCCATTTGAAGTCTTTTAAAGACGATCTTCCTGCCTGTGGATCCAGTGGCTAATTTGGCTGGAAGCTCAGAGCCCTTAAGTCACCTTTGGTTCTGGAGGTCATCTAGCATTTTGTAGCTGCATTTGATTTCCTTTTTCACAAACTGGGCATATTATTTGCCTTGGGCTCCAAGGGGTCCCAGTGAGTGGACTCTGGACACTGGATAGTTTAATTAGGCACCAGGGTGGGAGGTGTGCCTCGACACAGAGAAGGGTGATGGGAGGGGGCAGCCAGCCACAGCACCAATGCCATCAGGAACGCCTGATCAGAAAATGACTTGGCATTGTGTTGTCATCTGCTAATCTACACCAAGGGTTATTTTTCCTTTTGAATTTCTCAGCCCCATGTAGGTGGGATTGTGGGAAACCTGTCAAAGGCGGAATGGGAGAGAGAAAAGAGAGAATGGCAAGCAATTTATGCAATGTTAAAAATAACTGGAGGGATAAACAGGGGTCTTTGTGAATTCTTAACAAATTGTCTCCAGCAGAGGAAGGTGGAGGAAGCAACTAGCACCAACTGTGCTCCTGTTATGTGTAGATGTTGTGCTCGGTGCTTTGTGGACTGGACTCATTTTGTCATTGTCACACATCTGTGTGGTGACTTTTTTGTTATCCTTATTTGATAAGAGGCCCAGAGAAGTTTATACAGATGTTCAAGAACTGCTTCTATGATAGGCGATGGGAACAGGGTTGGAGCCCAGGTGCAGCTAACCCGGAGGCCAGGCCATTCTGAAGAGACACCAGTTCGCATGTGGAATCTCGCTTCCTCCTCACAAGCACTTTGCGAGGTGGGTGCCACGGCCTCTGTTTTATGGGCGAAAAGACTGAGATGCAGTGAGGTGCATTAGGCAGGCCGCTGGCATTCTTTCCAAAAAATCCAATCTCTCTATTCTTTGCCACTTGTGCGATATGCTAAGTCTAATTTTCAGAAACACTCCTCTCTCTCTCTTTCTTTTTCTCGTTCCAGGAAACTGCTTGAAAGCTTTGCTGCCCTTGACGCAGTGTTCCAGGTCAGCTCACATTCTAGAAGCATCTACGACTGAGGGTATTTTAAGAGCGGGTGAGCCAGGCAGGGAAATTTGGAAAGCAGCCAGTTGCCTGACACTTGTCTGTTTGGAGGGGGAGGGTGGGTGGTGGCTGATAGAGAGAATAGAGATTTTGTTTTTGTTTTTTGCTTTCTTTAGAGAGAGAACATCTCTGCCTCTGGAAATACAGAGTGGGGGTGAGAACAAGAGAAATATTAACAACAAAATACCTCTTCTGCGGGGTGTGTCTCTACCTTTGCTCCTGTAACTTTGGCATCTCAACCATCAACACCACTGGAGCGCCTTAGAGAAATGCAGATCCTATCCTACAAGAGACGGACTAAATTGGAGTCTGTTTCCTAATGTCTCCAGCTGGCAGGGTGAATCGAATGTACTTCCATTGGAGAAGCCCTGGTCTCTGCCATCTTTGCCAAGTGCACATCTGTGAGCCCACCTCACACTTCTGCAGGACCTGCACCACAGCACATTCAGTGGGGGCTGGCTGGCACTGAACTCATACTCTCCCTAACTCTCTCTTCCCTGTGTTCCTGTCTCCATGGTGCCATGTCTACCCATTGCTTAGGGTCCAGCCTGAGGCAATGCTTCCTGTTGCTCTGTGTTGTCCACCCCAAGCCCAGAGGACCCCACTTCCTAAATACGTCTTGGTTGGTGCACTTGTGCTGTCCTCTCTGTCACTGCCCCATTCCACGGGTGCCTTGTCTGGGCTTTCCGACAGTTTTTCACACTGAGGCTGGAGTGCACCTCCCTCTACACAGATCTGAAGACAGCATCCCCACTCCCCAACCAAAGCCCTCCTGCCCCCTACCGCCCTTTGAATTAAGTCCAGGCTCCTCCATCTGGCCAGTATGATTGGGTTTTGCCCAACCCTCCATCTTTTCTCTGGAAACTACTTCCCAGGCCTTTCAGAATGATTTCAAGCTTTTGTTGCTCTCTCTATAAATTATCTTTTTACCCCCTTTGGCTGCTTTACCATTTTTCTCTTTGTCATTGGTTTCAGCAATTTGTTTATACTGCATTGTGGCTTGGTTTCCTTTGTGTTTATCCTGGGGTTCATTGACCTTTTTGGGTATGTGAGCTGATACATTTCATCAAATTTGGAAATGGTCAGCCATTATTTTATGCATTTTTTTTTGCCTCTCTCCCTTTCATGCTTATGTTTGGCTGTTTGATATTGTCCCATAGCTCACTGAGGCTCTGCTGGTTTTTCAATATCTGTGCTTCACTCAGGATAAATTTATTCTCTAAGTCTTTAAATTTACTGAGTTTTTCCCTGGTAGTATCTAATCCATTGTTAATTTAATCTAATGAAATACTCATTTCAGACAGAGCGATTTTTATCTGTGGAGGCTTCTTTTTGATTTCTCCTACTTTTGTCTTTGTTGTGTCCCTATTTTCCTTTAGATGGTTGAACACAATAGCTATTTCAGAGTCCTCATCTGCCGGCTCCACCATCTCTGCTATTTCTCATCTCTTTCTTTTGACAGATTTTCCTTCCAGTTATAGTCCGCACTTTCCTGCTTCTTGGAATGTCTGGTAATTGGTAGTGGATGATGGACATGGTGACTTGTGTGTTGCTGAGTGTCTGGATTTTGTTCCGGAAAGCAGTTGAGCTGCTTGTGGATTATTAGATTGCTTCCAGCCTGCTTCTGGGAGTTGCCAGCGCAGGCCTAGAGTCGCCCTCACTCTTGGGATGGTTTAGGCTGAATGTTTAGGTGCAATTCCTCTGAGGCCCCACTGAATGCCCCAGGTGATCATTGAGGACTCTTCATTCTCCTCGCCAGACTTCCAATGTCTCTCTGTCCTGTGTGAACTCTGGGAGTTGTGTGGTTTACGACTCCCCATTGGCTGTTTGCCTGGTTTTGTGGCATTTCATTTGATGTAAGCAGGCCTAGTACACATCAAGGGGATAGCTCTGCAGAGTTTTGAAGGTTTTTTTTGAGTTAGTTCTTCTCTTCTGAAAATACGTCCTGCAACTTCCAGCCACTTCAGCCTTCCTGAACTTCCGTTTCCATCTCTTCAATTCAGTGAGGCTGTGAAGTCTGACTTCCTCCTGTGCCTCTGATCTGGAGCTCATCTCTAGGCAGAAAACGAGGGGCTCACAGCCACAAGGCCCAGATAACTATGGGGTTCACTTCTCCCTGCCCTACTCTCAGGAATCAGTGCCCCTTGTCTCATCCCGGAAAGTGTTGTTTCATATATTTGTTCCATTTTCCTAGTTGTTTACAGCAGAAGATTAAGTCCAGTCCCTAATATTCCACCCTCCTGCAATGATAGGGTTTTGGTAATATTCCCTCTGGCTAGAACCCTCTTGTTGGACTTTCCCTACCCCGCTCCCCAGTCATTCCCCCAGTGAGTTCAAATATACTACATCATTGGAGACCCTATTTTTATGGACAATTCCCATCATTGGAGGGTTATGCCCAACCTGAGCTATAATCTGATTCCCAGAGTTTGCCACACTCCCAGGAAGAGTTAGAGCAAGGATTGATGCTAAAAATCTGAGCAGCATGCTACAAGAGACTTCCCCTTCTTCTAAAGTTGTTTTCACAAAAGGTTTGGAAGGCAACTGAGAAACAGAGCCTCAGAAAGGCTCAGTTCCTGCTCAAGTAAATGGCAAGGTTGACCAATCAATCCCAGAGCCCATATTTTAGGATTTACTACCAGCAAAACTTAAGTGCCCCTGGTTCTGATCCTCTACTCCATCCCCAGTGACAGAACATCGCGGCAAGCTCTCCTCCATCTAGTTTGCTGCTGCACAGCTTGCACTCTACCTGACAAACCCATGAGCTTCTGTTTGTTGTGACATTATAGCTTTGTTTTGTTTTGGTTTGTTTTCTGAGGCAAACAATTCTGCTATCACAGAAGCATGTTATGACTGTGGCCAGGGAATGAGTCTGTGGTAGGAGCCCAGGAATCACTGGGGAAGGAGCGTCTTTGGCAGCCTAGCCTGTTAAGAGAAGTCATAAAGGATCCTGCAGATGAGATGGTGGGTGGTGAGGAAAGAGCGTCCCTCTGAAGGCACAAGAATCTGTCAGTCACTCAGGTAGGCTACAGCCTCTAATGCTGCCCTCGCGTGTCTAGGGTGGATCAGGAAGCTGTAGTGATGCCTGGAATAAAGGGGATTTTTGTATAAACAGGAAACATTCTCTTTATCAAGCACCCACTCCACCCTATGGCAGAAACTGTTTGAGGAACTGTATCTCCTGTCATTCTAATGGTGTTCTCTTTGGGGGAATTAAGAAAATGTTACAATCGTGTATGCTTACTGAGAGGAAAAAGTATGAACAACCCAAGAACAAAATAAACAAATCATTTTAGGATTAAAGAAAACAACTTATCTGTGTGCTATAGGTCTGCTATAGTTTGGATATTCATGCCCTGCAGATCTCATGTTGAAATGTGATCTCCAGTGTTGGAGGTGGGACCTGGTGGGGGGTGTTTGGGTCATGGGGGTGGATACCTCATGATTGGCTCAGTGCCCTCCCAAGGTAATGTGTGAGTTCTCGCTCTATTTGTTCTTATGAGATCGAGATCTGATTGTTAAAAGGAGCCCGGCACCTCCTCCCTTCTCTCTCTTGTCCCTATCTCATCATGTGACACACCTGTTTCCCCTTTATCTTCCACCAAGAGTGAAAGCTTCCTGAGATCCTGCCCAGAAGCAGATGCTGGGCCATGCAATTACTTTTGCACCAACCTAACACATTACCCAAGCTCAGGTATGCCTTGATAGCAGCACAAGACAGACTAATACAGGAACCTTTCAGAAACACTTAAAAATAGCATATGGAGGTATAATTTACATACTATAAAATCCACCCATTTTAAGTGTACAGCTGGATAGTTTTAGTAAACTTACACAACTGGTAACTTCTCACCACAGTCAAGTTTTAGAACACTTCCATCACCTCCGAACTTTCTCTGTTCGTCCCTTTGTAGTCAATCTCAGCTCCCACACCCAGCCCCAGGAAAACACCGACGTGCTTTCTATCTCTTTTGGTGCCTTTTCTAGAAATTCTGTGTAAATACAATCATAAGACATGGAGACTTTTGTATCTGGCATCTGAAGTTTCTGAGGGTCACCATGTTGTTGCATGTATCAGTAATCCATTCCTTTTTCATTGTTGAAAAGTATTCCGCTGAATGAATGTACCAGTTTATCCATTGATGGACATTTGGGTTGTTTCCAGTTTTGAGCTAGTATGAATAATACTGTGGTGAACATTCTTGGACGAGTCTTTATGTGAACATATGTTTTCATCCCACTTAGGTAGACAACTAAGCACAGAATTATTGGTTTGCATGTCAGATGCATGTTTAGGAAACTATCAAACTGTTTTCCCAAGTGGTTGTACCATTTTATATTCCCACAGCAATGGATGAGGGTTCCAGTTTCTCCACGTTCTTTCCAACGTTTGGCATTGTCAGTGCTTTTGATTAGAGCCAGGCATGTAGTGATATCTTCTTTTAATTTAAATTTATATATTCTTAATACTAACGATGGGAGCCTATTTTCATATGATTATTGACAGTTCATATATCAACATTGATCAGGGGTCTGTTAAAATATTTTGCCTTTTTAAAAACTATGTTATTTATCTTCGTATTAAGTTGTAAGAATTTTTCTTATACGTGTCCTTTATCAGATATGTGACTTGCAAATATTTTCTCCTATTTTGTGGATCATATTGTTTTCTCAATAGTCTTTAGAAGGGCAAAAGTTTTTTATTGTGAAGTCCAGTTTAACAATTTTTCTTTTCAGAATTTCCTATGTAAATATATTTTAATAGGACTGCAAATGTACAATCATGTTTTATTTTATTATTTTTAACTTGATAAATTATGTTAATAGATTTCAAACCTAGCATTACCAGATTACACCCTACTTAATCATACTCCATAATTTTTAATATACTTCTGAAATCTGAAATATATACCTATTTATTTAGAATTTTTAAATGTAAATTCAGTGAAGATATTATCCTACAGATTTATCTTTTTTTTTTTTTTGACAGAGTTTCACTCTTGTTGCCCAGACTGTAGCGCAATGGTGTGATCTTGGCTCACTGCAACCTTTGCTTCCCGGGTTCAAGTGATTCTCCTGCCTCAGCCTCCCAAGTAGCTGGGATTATAGGCACCCACCACCATGCCCAGTTAATTTTAAAAATATTTTTAGTTGAGACGGAGTTTCACCATGTTAGCCAGGCTGGTCTCGAACTCCTGACCTCAAGTGATCCACCCGCCTCAGCACCCCAAAGTGCTGGGATTACAGGTGTGAGTCACTGCGCCTGGCCAATTTATCTTTTATTTATGATTTTTTTCAAACATGGTTAGGTCATTCTTGCGTTGCTCTAAAGAAGTAGCAGAGACTGTGTAATTTACAAGAAAAGAGATGTAATTGGCTCACAGTTTCACAGGCTGTACAGAAAGCATGGCAGCGTGTGCTTCTGGGGAGGCCCAAGGGAGCTTTTGCTCATGGCGATGGCAAAGCAGGAGTAGGCACTTTCCATAGTGAAAGCAGGAGCGAGGCCGTGGGTGGGAGGGAGGTGCTACACACCTTTAAACGACCATATCTCCTGAGAACTAACTCAGTATCTTGAGGACAGTACAAGGGGATGGTACTAAACCATTCATGAGAAATCTGCCCCTGTGATTCAATCAGCCTCACCTTCAACATTGAGAGTTACATTTCAACATGAGATTTGAGTGGGGACACAGGTCCAAACTATACCAATGGTTATTAATCATATTCTAATTTGAAAAAAGAATTGGGTTTCATCTTTTTTAAAATATCCTGTAATAGTTTATATCGCTTGAAAATTACTTATTACCTGAAATTTTGAAGGAAAAAAAACACTATACAAAACTATTTGAGCCTTTTGCTTTTTTAAAAAGATGAAAATTGTTTAGAGCTATAATTCAGTGAATTTTTTTCCCAAAATTATTCCAAGGTTTTGTCTGATAAAATTTTTATTTTTTAAAATTAATTTTAGCAACTTATATTTTCATAGAAAATTGTGCATTTGATTTTGACTTCAAATTTTTTACATTGTTGGTATCTATAGTTTTATATTAGTCTTATAACATCCTCCATGTGATACCAATGGTCATATTCCCTTTCCCAATCCTAATTTTGAGTACTGTTTTATCTTTATTATTTTTCTTAGCTGGGCTAACTGAGTACTTATTTTTCTATTTTGTTGGTTTCCATTTTCTCCACTCCCTTCACCCCCACCCTGGTTTTGATCATCTCATTTGGTTTCTAAGATGGGGCAGTTGACAACATTTTTTAATGCTAATTTGTGGAAGGCACAGCAGTACTTTCAGGGAGTTGTCATTTTGCAGATGAAGATACTGAAGTTCAGAGACGTCACAAAGCAAGGGAAGTGGTGACACTTACATACGCTAGGATTGGATGCAAAGCTAGTACTTCCTCCAGATCATGGCTCACCTCTGAGGAATGATGAGGTTGCTTGGGGGGTGAAATACACCACCAACACACTATGCTATTCATAAAAAAGCTGTGTTAGGACAATGACCCTCATCTCAGAGGGGCATGAGAAATCCCAAATCTGCCTTCCCTATGTATGGTCTCTCATGATTATCCCAGCCTTTCTCTGTGAGGTTGCAGAGCTAGGACTACTAAGTCCCCAAGCTGTAAATATGCATATTGAGGCCAAGAAGTATCAGGCTGCCCTCTTTTCTCTTGCTGTGAAGGATGTGATGTGGGTGTGGTGTGGGCACGTGTAAGCCTGTGTATATAAAAGGAAGGTAGAAAGCCAAGCCTGTGTTGGTCCCCATCAGGTCTGCCCAGAGAAAAGACATTGACCACATCCTTAACAAATGTCATGATCTCTGAGAGATATGCTCTGGTAGGGAGAGAGAAGGGCTATACCACCAAACTCTGCCCTAGACTGCACCTGTCCACACCCAAGACCCCCTCCCAACAATCACATACCCCCATTCCAAGCTCAACTAGAAACCTACCAACTACTACTGTGTTTCCCAAGTTTTTTGACACTTGAATAATGAACAGTTGTGGACTGCTTCTCCCCACTGAGAATGAATACATAGTCCTTGGACTTCTAAAAGAGTCAGAGAATCCCCAAAGCTCCAATGTGGCCTCCTCCATGAAGCTCTTTCAGATCCCCCAGGTGGAGAATCTCATCTCAGCCTTCTTGGGGCTGTTTAGTTTTACCTTTCTGTTGACTCGCCTCAGGGTCTGCCTTGTATTCATTCGTTCATTCTTTCATTCAACATTCATTGAGCTGCAATTGTGCTATGGGACAGGCTACAACAGTGTACAAGGTGGGCACAGTGCCTGCCCCCAGGGAACTTGCAATCCAGAGGCAGAGGGAACATAGCTAGATGAAAAATTGTGATAGGTGCACTGAGGGAAAGCAATTGGGTGGGAGCTCTGTCAGATGAGTTGAGCTAGGAGGACCTGAAAGGTGAAGTGACCCAGCCACCTAAAGTGCTGTGGGAGCCATGCCACGTGGGAGGGCCTTTGGGGAGTGACTGACCACAGGCCCCTGTGGCAGTGAGTGAGGGAGGGTAATGGGGGTGAACAGAGAGGGATGCCGAGGCCAGCTTGTAGCATGGCTGTTGGTCTTGTCCATCCTGCGGCACAACCCTGTCACAACCCAGATTTTGTTAAGAGTCCTCCCCCAACTTGAGAGTGGAAGCTCCTTTGGCAAAAAAAGGGGTTCTGCGCCATCCCCCAGCCCCCAGCCCTGAGCCCAGGTCTGGCTCTGAACTAGACTTCCATGAATGAATGCACAGCATCAGTGGGGATCCACCATCATGGGGGAATAGTAGATACAGTAATGATTTTCCAACCAGATTACAGACTATTTCAAACCCAGTCAGAGCCTACCAGGCCAACATTCCCCAGGCTTGTGCCTCTCTGAGCCTCAGATTGCTCACTGATCAAACGAAGGCAACTCTGCTGGCGTTGCCTGCACCTCAGGGTTCTTTATAAGCTCAGGCTCCAGGTTAGAGCACACATTGAGAGGCTGCTGAACCCCAGAGCCACATATGTGCAACAGAGGGTGGTCCAGGCCCCTTATTCGTCCCCATGGGGTTTGAGAGAGAAGCCTCCAGACCAGCTCAACTTCTCCCTCATCCCACTTAGGCCTTTGCACCCAGCTCTTAGGAGGTTGTCAGGTGACATTGCCTCATTTCTTCTCTCTTCCCCAGAGGGTGATGTGGGGGACACCTGCTCAGACAGGACCTTCATGAGAAACCAGGCTGTGAAGTGTATTGGGGAATGCATAATTGATAGGCCATCGTTCTGAGACCCACCTCGAGGACTGAAATGTAATCAGCAGTGGTGAGCTTGATCACTACAGGAATTCCTTTTACATCCTGGTGTGGCCACAGACCTGGCAAGCAAGTCCCCCTGGTCATTAAGAAGCATCCTGACTTCAGCAGGCCACCTCAGGTCACTGCAGCCGCATACATTTTGGCTGTGGGATTCGAAGTAGGCATTGGGCTTGGATCCGGGCTCTGGCATCCTTGAAGTGTGGGCGGCTGAGTGCCTGGTGCCTTACCCACTCCGGCAGGTCAGCTGGGGAAATCCATCTCTCCCATGGTAAAGGAGTGCATAGGCTTCAAAATGTGAAAATGTGATACGGCTACTTTCACGATGAATTATTTACATATCAAGATGAATTATTAATTTATGCTTTGAATTAATTTTATTGGGTTTCCAAAAAAAGTGAGTATTTCACAGGCAGGAAGGAGATGGCAGGACCCTCCCTTTTCCCCAATTATTAAGGGTGAGACACATAGGCTCACCAATTTGCTTAGAAGATTTCATTTGTTTCTGTGAAGGAAGGTGACTCATGGGCTATACCTACAATTTCTTTTTAATCTTAATAAGAAATTACAATAGTTCTAATTGCCCCAGAATCTTCCCTTGTGGTGGAAGTAAAAATTTCAGATGAAATGACTTGGCTTCTTCCCCATCGTTGGTGGAGACAGCATTGTAGACACAATCCCTTTACACTTGGACATGGAGGAAAGGATGGAGACGGATGGCCCCATCCTGCCTGGCCTGAGCACACCTGCCTCCCTGGCTCCCACTCCTCCTGGCTGGCTCCTTGACAAGTTCATTGCTGTGCTCACCAGAAAGTGGTCAGCAGAATGTTGCTTCTGGAGAAGTTAAAGTGCAGGCCAGCAACTCCTCAGGGGTTCAGTGAATGAAAGGCTGCAAAATAGGGTTTGGAATCGCTTCATAGACAGGGCCCATGTCTACACACACGTCAAAAGAAGTATTGTTTGGGGAAAAAATGTTGTATCGGAGGCTTTGGGAAACAGAGAGGTTTTGCAAGAATTTAAAGCAGTACATAGGAAAGAAAGCATGCAGCCAATGTTAATTGAGTGCATACTATGTGGTAGGCTTCCTGCTAAGCCCTTTTAAGTCACTGCTTCATTGAAGCCTCAGGAGCCTAGTGGACTGGCTACTCTTCCTAACCCACAGAGGGTGAATAAGTCTCCTGAGGCCACCCAGCAGATAGGAGAGCTGAAATCAAACTCAGGCCTGAGTGGGCCTTGTAGCCCGTAATTTTAATCTGTGTGCAGCTCATGTCTGAGTCTGTTTAGGCTGCTACACAAAATCCTTCAGACTGGGGAATTTATAAACAATGGAAATGCATTGCTCACAGTTCTGGAACTGGGAAGTCTCAAGTCAAGCCGCAAGCAGATTTGGTGTGTGGTGAGGGTTCACTTTCCGCCCCAAAGGTGGTGCTTTCTATGTGTCCTCACGTGGCAGAAGTGGGAAGCAGGCTGCCTCTGGCCTCCTTGTAAGGGTTCTAATCCCATTCACCCAATCTCCTAATCACCTCCCAAAGTTCCCACCTCTTAATATGATTACACTGGGAATTCAGTTACAACATACGAATTTTGGAGGGAGACAAACATTCAGAACATAGCAGATAATAAGGATTTGTAGAGAGGAAAAGAATGCAGGTCCACACATAACTGCAATAACGACAATCAAGAACAAAGAACAATTGGAGCCCTGGATTCATGTCTCCACCCTCTCACCAGCTCCCTGGAACACTTTGCAAGTGTCCCTTTGTGGCCTTCGTTTTCTCATTAGTAAGATGGTAGATTGACATAAAAGACCCCTTTAGGCCCAATCCTGAACCTTCTCCTTTTCCCAGTCCACCAATGAAGACAGTTGGCTCAGGAACAGGGTCACAGAATTTTGGGGCCAGTCTGGTCCAACCAATCACAGGGGACTTGAAGTTCCTTGACAGCACACTCAGAAACCCCAAGCCTGCTGTTAAGGTCCCCTACATGGAAATGAATGAGGCCCTAGGCTGCTCATGCCACCTTCAGAGAGGGCTGAAACAAAGTTGGCTCCCTGCTAGCCTGGAGCACTGTTGGTGTTCGATACTTATTTATTGAGCAAATGAAATATTTTTAGCATGACTTCCCTAAGTCCTTGCCACATGCCAGCACTGGCAGCTGCACTGAATTCCTGCTTGTCCGCGTTGAATTCTCTCCATCCAGAGTCACTGGGATACTCTTTGACTCCTACACGCTTGGTCTTCTCTGTCCACGAGATGGGGGGATTCATAGCAAGACTTGACTCGGTTTGGCAGAAAGAAACTTATTTCTATCAGTAAACAGTTGGAGGGAGAGGAAGAGTGTGAGGTGGAATAAATTGCATGCAATACAGTGCCCAGGCATTCGAACAGTTTCTGACACTTATTGGCTGCGTGATTCTAGACAAAACCCCTAACATCTATATCTCTTGGTTTTCCTCTCTGAATAATAGAGATATTGAAATCTAGCTTGTGGAATCAAAGCACCCAAAAGGAAGGGTGTGTGTGTGTGTGTGTGTGTGTGTGTGTGTGTGTTCAGGGATGCTTATTGCACCATTGTCTGTCATGAGGTTAGAGCTGAGATAGAAAGGTGAGTGCCCAGCAGAAGGGGAGTGGGTGTAATCCCAGCTGAACTTCTATTCTATAGTGTGGAAGACTGTGCTACCATTCAAAAAGCATGCACCAGTTGACCTGGAGAGAGGGGTTTCTAATGCAGAGAAGGGTGTAAAATATGATCCCATTTCGCAAAAACAAGAGTAGAGGTACATTTATATACAACAATATAGGAGCCTTGAGGATGGCATTTGGAGGACAGACTTCAGGTTATTAGTACTGGTGGCCTGGGCTTTGGAGAGATGTATTACAAGGCAAAGTCAGAAACCAGGAGGAAAGGAGAGGAGTGGGAGACAGAAATAAGTAAAAGGGGAAAAGTGAATTAAGGTGTCCATATAAGCAAAACAGCATGTTTGTTACGGAATTTGCATGCATATATACACAGAGAGATGGATGAAAGAATGCTTGATCAAATGTGACTTTCCTAAGTAGGCTGCTAATAATGCTTGTCTTAGAGGATTGTCATGAGGGTCAGATGATGTCATCATATGTCAGGATGAGAGAACTGTCCAAAGTCACATCATAAGAGGACATGAAAGACTTAAATTCTAGTCTGCTGACATCCAGGCTGATGTTTTTCCTTCACGCTGCAACTGCCTTGCTAAATAATCATGAACCAGACATAGCTCAGTGATTGACTTGTTGAACATAGGACATTGATTATTAGTCATCCTCTCAGGCTAAGAGCGTGAATCAAAACAGATGACAATCCCCTCACTTTCGGTGGGAGAGTTTCACCCAATCAACCACAAGCACTATAATCATGATGTCAATGCAGCAATCACATTTCAGCTTAAAAATAACTGGGAATGCCCACTTGAAGTAAACATGTGACAAGTGTGAAGCTAACGGGTAGTACCAGTTGGATGATTTTTGACATAAAGCTGTGGTCAGACATGTGAACTCATGCCTGTGAGAGCCAGAATATAGCGGACTTGTGCTAGGTGTTTATTTTGTGCAAAGCATTTTGCATACATTTTTGAACGAACACTATCGAGAACCCCATGTTAGCTTCCCATTTTATAGATCAGGAAACTGAGGCTCAGTGAGGTTGGGTAACTTGCTCAAGGTTTAAAAACAGGTATATGGTGAGATCAGGGTTAAAATCCAGGACTCCAGTACCCACAATTTTAATCCTACACTACGATGGTGCAGCTCCAAATTGGGAGACTTTTCAGGCTTTGTTAATCTAGATTGCTGTGTGTGTCCATAGCGTTTCCAACATAGCTTTTCAAGCCACCAGTGGTAGCTTAATTATGGCATGCCTTCTGATATGGCTGGAATGTAACATTATTCATTGTATCCATCTGCAATGGGATATGACTCATAGGTGTAATTTATGTGTCCTTTGGTGTGTTATTAATGTGTGCTCTCAATGGAGGTTTAATTTTGGAAATAGTTTTCTGTATCATGGTGAAGACTTGAGAGATAGTGGGAGTGGCACCCCTTGAAATGAAAAGAAAAGCACCCTGCTGCTCTCTCAAAGGTCACCAGCGACCCCTGAGATGCCAGACCAGTGGACCAGTCTCATTCTACTTCCTCCTGCACTTCCATGCTGCACAGGACACTGTGGCAGTCTCCTTCTCCTACTGTCATCTCTCCCCCTCCCACCTTGGGTCTTCTGGGAAGGCACTTGTCATGGAGACTCAGATGTGTGGAGGCAAATGGGATCTTGGCATAGTCATGACTTCTCATCACTCGGCCAGTGTTCAAGCCTCCTTGAGGAAACCTCTGATAAGCTGGTGTGGGACATCTGCTGGGATACCTCTGCTTGTGGGGAACTCACTTCCTCATTTCCTTCCAATGCAGTTGTTCCAACTCTCGGCAGCTGTACTGTTGTTCTTTGGCTCAAAATATGGAAAGACACAAAATAAGGAGGATTTGATGCTGATTTTAACCCTTGGGCAGAAGACACTGTGTTTACTCCCTTTCACTTGACTGTCCTTTAAAGAGTTAAAAATAGGAATTGTGTACCTTCTGAATTTTGTTCAAGCTGAGCAGCAAATCTCCCTTCTGCTCTTGTAATTATATCTGAGTATGTTTGAGATTGTCAGTTTTCCTTTTCAATCTTAGAGCTGAGAACTGAATACAAGACTCAGGTGAGGCCTGACTAGGAAGTCCTTTATTGGAACTTTGACCTTCTTTGTTCCGCACTCTCTACTTCTGTTAATGCAACCTCAAGTTGCTTCCGCCCCAGGAAAAGCTAGAGAACGATGTTGGTAGGTACTGAACAGCTGATGACCAAAACTCTTTTCTCTTGCTCAGGCTGCTCCCAAGACATAGCTCTCTCACCCTGTGCTTGTATAATAAAGGTTGTTGGACACAATTGCAGACACTTTTCCTTATTATTATTATTATTTTTGCCTTATGAGTTTTGTTGCATCACCACAGCCCACTAAGGGCTTTGGGATTGGGATTCTCTCATCTGCCTGGTTTGTTGTCCCCTCCCAGTTCAGTGGCATTCACAGATTTGATAAGGAGCTTTCTATGCCTTCATTCAAGTATTCGTAAAATTTGTTTTAACAGGAGAGAGTCAAGGACAAAGCCTTATCTCAGGCCCCTGGAGAGCTCCTGAACTGACAAGCTGAACAGGAATGAATTAATCAGCAAGCCCCGAGTACGATTCTTGAAGTGGTTATAAGTCCACCTTCCTAAATGTATTATTACCTTAGCTAGAATTTTTCATGTTACCCAAAAGGATATCATAAAACTTTACTATATACCTTCTAGAAATCCAAATAGTCTGTGCCCAATTGCACTTTCCTGATCTGTGTAATAGTTACAACACACACTCACACGTGCATGTGCACGTGCAAAAAAAGGATGGAAGGAAGAAAGAACAAAAGGAATAAGGAAGGAAGAGAAAATCAGATTTATGCACCAGGATTAGTCTTTACATGGACACCGTGATTGCTAGAAACCAATAGAAGTTCATGGACAATGCGAAACCATTCCTTTTATTGCTGTATGATTGCTCAGGAACAACATCTGACATAGCTGTTTAAGTGTTGCCCTCATGTCATTTTTGAAATCTAGAATAGGTTGGCTCATCTCCGTTTATCCCTCGAAATTTTTCAGGGACCTGCTCTCTGCCTGGCACTGGGCCAGCAGCCAGGGTTCAGAGGAAAGAGAATTCATGGGCCTGCATCGTGATACTCAGTGTCTTCCTTTCTCTCTTATTTCACAACTCCTTCAACATCTCCAACCAAGGATAAGTGACTCCATGTTCAAGCTCTCCTTTTGCCCAGTGGTTGGAGATCTTGAATTAACATCAGGCTGTCAGTTGGGTTCCTCTTACCTCTCCAGAATCCTGAGCTCTCCCTTCAGTTCAAACAGCATCATCTGGACTGGAAAGACAAAGGTCATTTCCACCATCACAATTGCATTATCTTCTTAATCTAGAAAAGCAGGTTAATTTCTTCTTCATCCTTCTTGCTCTTAGTATGAATTTAAAAATTATTTCTGGCCGGGAACAGTGGTCACGCCTGTAATGCAGCAATTTGAGGGGCCAAAGTTGGTGGATCACTTGAGCCCAGTAGTTCAAGACCAGCTTGGCCAACATAGTGAGACTCCCATCTCTACAAAAAGTACAAAAGATTGGCTCAGTGTGGTGATGTGCGCCTGTAGTCCCAGCTACTGGGGAGGCTGAGGTGAGAGGATTGCTTGAGCCCAGAAGGTCAGGCTGCAATGAGCCATGACTTTGCCACTGCACTCTAGCCTGGGCAACAGAGCAAGACTCTGTCTCAAAAATATAAAATAAAATAAAATAAAGTAAAATAAAATAAAATTCATTTTCTCTAGATCTCATTCTACTCTGGGCTATGGCCCTTCTGATGTTAGTGTATTGGGATTCTTTTATTTGCAATGATAGAGAACCAAATGCAAACCAGCTAAAGCAAAACAGGTAATTAA
The DNA here is from genome assembly GCF_003255815.1 of Theropithecus gelada. NCBI lineage: Eukaryota > Metazoa > Chordata > Mammalia > Primates > Cercopithecidae > Theropithecus > Theropithecus gelada. The sequence continues at coordinate 55,296,521 of NC_037677.1, forward strand.
TTGGCTCTCATAACTGAAAAGTCTGAGGACAGACCATTCTTCAGAAATTGTTTTGTTCAGGGATACACACATCATCATCAGCAACCGATCATTCATTCTATTTCTCTGTTCCCCTTAGCTTTATTCTTAGAGAGCATCTTTGGCCTCCAAGAAGCCGTAGGCTTATATTCTTCACTGCTGTAGAGCACAAAAAGAAAATTCTCCTTCCAGAGCCTGTAAGTAAAAGTTCCAGGGTTAGCACTGATTGGAGCCTTGGCTTGGGTCACATGCCTGCTCCTGAATCAAGCACTCTTGCAAGGCAGCGCTAAGCTCTGATTGGCCAGGAAGAGTCACATGTCCACTCCTGGAGCTGGGGTAAGGGCCAGCTCCACTTTGAACCTAGTATGGCAGGTTTCCAGAGGATCATTTGGGGACTGCCACTGAAAGAAAGAGAATAAATGCTGAGTTGCAAAACAAACAAACAAAAAACAAAACTAAACCAAACATAACAAAAAAGAACAAAACCTAGAAGAGCACCTCAGTGCTTGTAAGGTGCCTGACACAGAGTAGTTATTCCATAAATCTCTGGTGAATTATTTAAAAACTGCTGCCATCCATGATATGCTTCTTCCATGCCCAATTTTTGCTAATGTTTTTACCAATGGTGCCAAAGTTGACGCTTATGGTTGTCTACACAAGAGCCATTCTCCCTTTCTCCCTTATAAATAAAACCTGATTTAGATGAGGTATTATAAGGTCTCTGCACATCAGGGAAGAGGATGCCTGGGGAAAACCAGAGCGAGCTGAACTCATGGTTCTCAAGCTTCAGTGATCTCAGACACACCTCAAGGGTTCATTATAACACAGATTGCTGCCCAGAACAGGGGTCATGTTTTGCAAACCATGTTCCAGAGAGACCACGCTGGTGCAAGGATGGAGGACAGCTAGAAGGTAGAGAGGGCTCAAAGTGGGAAAACCAGATAAGAGGCCATCATCACAAGGTTCAAAGTGAGGGGAAAGAGAAGCAAACCGGAATACTGGCCATGGGATGAACTGAGGGGCACACAGATTTCTATCTTAGAGACAGGGGCAGTTAGGCTTGTCAAAGGATTAGCTATGGAAACTGAGAAAGGAAACAAAGATGATCCCCAAATGTCCACCTTGGGTAAAGGGGAATGGAGAAGCTCATAGAAATAGGGAGCAGAGAGGGAAGAGAACTTTCCATAGAGGTGAGCTCAACTCTGTATATTTAGAATGAGTGGTGCTGGCAGCTACCTCAGTGGAGTTGTCCAGTGGACACTTGGATAAGTGGAGGAGAGTATTAGTTTGTTCTCATGCTGCTAATAAAGACATACCCAGGACTGGGTAATTTATAAAGGAAAGAGGTTTAATTGACTCACAGTTCCACATGACTGGGGAGGCCTCTCAATCATGGTGGAAAGCGAAGGGGAAGCAAGACACATATTACATGGCAGCAGGCAAGAGAGAGCTTGTGCAGGGGAACTCCCATTTATAAAGCCATCAGATCTCATGAGACTTGTTCACTATCATGAGAACAGTATGGGGGGAAGCCATCCCCATGATTCAATTATCTCCACCTGCCCTGTCCTTGACATGTGGGAATTGTTACAATTCAAGGTGAGATTTGGATGGGGACACAGCCACACCATATCAAGGAGAGAGGCCCAGTTCAGATAGATAGATGTGGTGCCAGCAGCCTGTAAATAGCCACTGGGAGGCAGAGATGTTTGAAAGACCAACAAAGGGGTGAAAGAAAAGAAGAAGACACAGAATAAAACACCAGTGGTTAAGCAGCAATAAAGCAAACCATAGAGTGTATATTGTGCCTATAAGGATGGCTTTAGCTACAAGCAGCAGAAAACAAAGTCTGAACGGGCTTGAACAATAAAGCACAATCATCGCCTCCCATGCTAAGTCTGTGGGCTGGGGTTTGCAGGGTTGGCTGATTTCATGTCTCTATGCCACCATCAAGGATCCAGGTGCTTTCCAGATTTTTGCTCAGTGAGCTGACTTGGTCCTGCTAGTTCCCCTCACAGCTGTAAGATGGCTTTAGCAATTCCAGGTATCATATCAGACATGAAAATCTCCAGTGGGGAGAAAGCACCATTTCCTCCTGGGTTCTCTTCTTTAATACTGAGAGATCCTTTCCAGAAGCCTGCAGCAGGCTTCCCTCATGGCACATTCCCATCCTAATCTCATCACTGGTAAGCGGAGTGGGAATTCCATGTAGTATTCTCCAAGAGTGGCCACAGACCAGTGTTACTAGCAGCACCTGGGGACTTTGTAGGAATAATTCTCTGGCCCCACCCCAGACCCACTGAATCAGAGTTGCTGGGATTGGGGCTTTCTAGGTGATTCTGGTGCAGGCTAAAGTTTGGGAACCTCTGCCCTGGAAAAGTCAAACAAGCCAACAAACAAAAAAGCCTGAATTGGATGATGCTAATATGTCTCAGCTAAGAAAAGCTCAGCAATAGCCCTTATGCAGTCATAAAATAAAACCCCACTTTTCTTCATGAGGCTTTCTTGGCCATAGCCTATCTTTTAGCTCCAGCCTCTCCCGTATCCCCGGCATATCTTTTTCCCTGGCCATGTAGAACCATGATTTCATGGATGTAAGCCTTTGCTAGAGTTCTGCCCCATCTTGTTCATCCACTTATCCTTCAAGGTGAATCTTTCCTTAGAATTCCACCCTGGCTCCCTGCGGCAGGAACCAGGGATCTGCCCCTCTCCTATGAAACCTTAAATGGCCAAACCACACACTGCAGCATCATGGTGCGTCTCTCTGTCTGGGACTCAGCTTCTGGGGGCAGAAACACCTGTTCTTCTCCTCATAACCCAGCTCCTAGGGCAGTGCCCAACACTAAGCTAGCCCATACTGGAGATTACTTGAATGAATGAAGTTCCTCTAGAAATAATGTCTTTCATCTGTATACCCTTCACCCTCCTGAGAATAAAAAGCCCTAAATACGGCATCCGAATGGCCACCAAACACCTAAACTTATGCCAGGAATTCCAAGGCCAAGAGCTTCATTGTGAACATCAGACACAACAATATTTGATCCTGGCTCTGCCTGGTTACTAGCTGTGCAACCTTGGGCCAATTGTCTAATTCTGCTAAGTATTGCTATTCTCATCTGTAAGTTGGGAATATTAATAGCACCCAAATCAGTCTTATGATAATGTGAGTTGAGGTGCTGACATGGTTTGGCTGTGTCCCCACCCAAATCTCATGTTGAATTCCCATGTGTTGTGGGAGGGGCCAGGTGGGAGGTAACTGAATCATGGGAGCAGGTCTTTCCCATGCTATTCTCATGATAGTGAATAAGTCTCATGAGATCTGATGGTTTTATAAGGGGAGTTTCTTTGCGCAAGCTCTCTTCTCTTGTCTGCCGCCATGTGAGGCATGCCTTTCACGTTCCACCATGATTGTGAGGCCTCCCCAGCCACGTGGAACTGTGAGTCCATTAAACCTCTTTCTTTTGTAAATTTCCCAGTCTCTGGTATGTCTTTATCAGCAGTGTGAAAACAGACTAATACTGGCACCATGCTTGCCACATAGTAAGGCTCTATAAATGCTGGCTCTTATTATTATTGGTTTCTGACAGCCGTTCAAGTATTGCAAACAAACAGGTGCAGTGACTTGGTCAGTTCTGGTTTCAGTTGCCTCATTTCTAGGAGGCAATCAGCACAAGATGATAATGAGGGCTCACATAATGTGGCCAGAGGCTTCTGAAGCTGCCTGATGTAGCCAGTTGGACCCAAATAAGAAATTGCAATGTGCTGTCCAAAGTTGTTATAAGCAATCTCCTCTTGTGTGTGTTAGGGAAGAGAAGGAACAAGTCACCAAGGAACAAAGACACCTGCTCTATGGAGACCCCTTCTGCCTGCTTGACAAGCTCTACTTCATCCCTCAAAATGTAATCCAGACATTCTCTCCCTCCAGAAGCTGTCCCTGAGTCCTCAGTGGTCACTCAGCTTCAAAGTCTCCTCTGTCCCTGGTTCTGACACTTGCTTTAGCCTCATTGCACTGTGTGCCATGGTTGCTGACCCATCTGTCTTCAGCAGTTGACTATGAGCTCCCTGGGCCTAGCCCAAGGCCTAGCACAGAGGAGAGTGCAAAGTTGGTGGTCTTCCTCCTTCCCTAATGAGCGTTACATCTCTTTGGAGGAGCCTCAATTGACCTACAAAACAACCACAGCAAGCTTTCAGTGGTATGGTGCTTATGACCTCAGCCTGGGCTCAAGGGACCTCAATTCTGTCATCAGTACCCTGTGGATGATGGGACTCACAATCTGGGTGGCAGAGGAGTTGGGCAGCCAAAGGATGAATGCATTTAGCATGGGATCGGAGTCGGCTGGCACAGCCAGGAAGAGAGGACAGCCCAAGAGAGGGCAGGGGAGGGACCCACAGAATAGTGAGAACCTTGGCCTTGTGCCCCAGTGAGGCTGTCCCAGACTGTTGTCACAGCCTCAGGGCAATCAAGGTGCCTATTCCTGCAATATCCCCCAACCCCATCACAAAGGGCCAGAGCACAAATCCTAGTTAAAAATCCCCATGGACTTTGTTTACTGGGCTCTAGTTCTGGCTCTGGCATCAGCATTTTGCATCTCTGATTAGCAACGTTCTTACAACTTCTGTCCTACATTAGAAATGTAACAGCAATGTGGCAAGAATGGAGGCCGCCGTGTCTGAAAGCTTCGTCAGTGCTCAGTGGTGTTGCTTCTTGGGCATGTTAACTCTTCATCCTACAGGTCTAGACAGGGAGGGTGTGCATACAGAAGGAGGAAGGAGAACCGGGAAGGAGTTTCTTATCATGGCAGATCATAATATACCCACCTGAGCCTTTTCCTTAATTCTTCATGCCCTACCTCATCCTTCATTTTCATTTCTAACACTCATGGCTTACGCAAAATTCTGGAAGTCCACACTGCTATAAAAACCAAGAAAAGGGAACAGAAAAACAGGCCATTTCTTCTTTCTTATTAACTCAACAATCCCATGATCCACTGTATGTGTTTTTGGGGAAAGAATCACAGAGGTCAATCCACGTATCAGTGATCCTGATGTTTCTACCAAATGAATCATTTGAAATGGGATCTTCAGTTTATTTGAGCAGAATCACATCAGCGCTGCTCACGATGAAAGGTGTTTATGCCATGTGTTTGGATGTGAAGAAGTTTTTATCACAGCGAAAGTATAAAGGCTTGTATTACAACCTGGTTATCTCAGTGTCTTCCAGCTTTTGGCTTAGTTGGAATCAACTTTGCTTAAAGAGAGGAAACTTATGTATAGCCAACCTAATAAATGAAAGCAGCCCAGCCCAGTTTCCAAGGTGGTAAAGTAATACACCCACAAGCCACAAAACCCCACTCTGGGAAAAAATGAGGCAGACTTTTGGCCTATTGTGCTTTTTATCCTTTTCTTTCCACCCCTCTTTCTTTCCCACACACCAGGGTGGTGAAAGACACAGTGTCATTTGTACGGATAAGCTCTCTTCTTGTAAGTTTCCAGTTAAACATTCTTTTGTAGCTGACACCTATTAATAATTTAAAGTGCTTGCTCTTTTGAACAATGATCAAAATTAAGCTATTACCCACAGGGGGATATTTACATACAGTTAGTCGGCAGCTGTTTAACAGCCTTTTCCATTCAAGATTTCTTGTGACCCTCTCTATTATTAGTAAGCAGAAGAATATTTGATGATTGTATGATTTTTTTTCTTCTGCATATTTGATAAATGACCACTGGGAATCACTTAGGAAGTAAATAAGGTAATTCTTGTGATTTCTGCAGGCTGCTGAAGTTATGAAAGAAGGGCAATTACTTTTAGATCCAGCTACATGCAATTTACTAATAAGCCACAGAAGGCAGAAACATGTAATTAGTAATTACTATAGTATGTAGTGATTCGAGGCTTACCCAGTCAGTCTATGGGCCTATAATCTAGTAGCAGAAAATGAAATGAGTTAGTTCACACAAGCAAGTCCCAGTATATTTAAAGCGAGTTGCTGACAATAAAACTAACTGATGTTTATAGAGACCAGGGCAGAACATCGCGCATTGCTACATCCAGCCTCTTGCCTGACCCCTACCCCTGGGTTGACGTAAAATAGCCTCCTTGCCTCCATTTTTAATGAGAGGCCAGACTCAAAATGTGTGGAGGGGTTTCCTGAGATCACAGGCTAATGAGGGGTGGGCCTGGATCCTGAGCTTCAAGTTGCAGGCCCATTGCTGTCCACAACATCATGATGTCACCTAGTCATGCTGCCAGATCAGTGACTCACATCCTAAGAGTCAGACATATACAGGACTCGGAAGCCAAAGGTGCATATTTGTGATGGAGTTGGAGGCTGTGGAGAGAAGGAAGAAGAACAATGGACATGAGACAAGTGCCTAGTTTTGAGGGAGGGACACTGGACACTTAATGCATATTATCTTCTTGACAATAGCTAGGCATTATTGTGCCTATATTACCTCCTATATTTACAGGAGAGGAAACTGAGCTTCAGTGGGGTCACTTCGTCAGGATCTCTCAAAGTGTTAAGTGGCAGAGCTGAACTATGACGCTGGGTAAGTCTGACTTCAATAGCAGCAATCTCTCTCCCTCACACCTGGTGAGTGTGACTCCTTATTCCAGCAAACTAAGTGTGTCTTCATCAAATATCTCAAAAAGAGTAATTTGGAGCAAATAAGGGAGCTCACAGATAGCAGGATCTTAAAGCTGACTGTTTTCTCCCAGAAATCTCAATTTTAGGAATCTATCCTAAAAAAAAAGGCAATCCAAAAGAGAAAAAAAAAACTGCAGATAAGAGTTTATATGAAGAGATGTTCAACAAAGATGCTATTTATAACAACAAAACCTGGGAAAAGAATTCAAACACCCAGTAACACAGTAATAGAGAATTAAGTTACAGTTATAACTATATGATGGAATATTAGGCAACTGTGAACAATAATATCAATGAAGTGTTTGTAACAACATTGAAGAGGCTTAAAACCTAATGGAGAGTAAGGCAAGATACAATCGTCTGTATAAGTTAGAACTGATTTATGTAAAATAATATTTATGGAAAGAGAGATGTAGACCAAAATTGTATGTGGTAGCTTCATGGTATCTGTATTTTTAAAATAACAGCTTAATTGAGATATAATTCACATATCCAAAAAATCCAACTTTTAATGTGTAATATCTTTGAGTTTTAGTATATTCACAGAGCCATAAAATCATCAACACTCTCTAGTTTTAGGAAGATCCCATAATCCTGTATCTAGTCACAGTTGTTCTCATTCTTCCCACACTCAGCCCCTGGTGAATACCGATGTATTTTCTGTCTCTATAAATCCGTCTGTTTTGGACATTTCATATAAATGGAATCATACAATATGTGACTCTTTGTGATGGGCTTTTTTCACTTAGCATGATGTTTTCAAGGTTCATCCATGTTGAAGTGTGTATCAATACTTCATTCCTTTTCAAGGCTGAGTAATATTCCATTGTATGGATATAACACATTTTGGTTATTCATACGTAAGTTGATAGACATTTGGGTTGTTTCCACTTTTTGGCTGGTATGAATATTGTTGATATGAACATTGATGTACAATGTTTTCAAATTCTCTTGGGCATATGCTGAGAAGAGAAATTACTAGTAACTCTATGTTTAATACTTTGAGGAAATGTCAAACTGTTTTCCAAAGTGGGTGCACTATTCTACATTCTCACCAGTGAAAAATGTGGTTACAAGTTGTCTACGCCCTCGCCAAAACTTATTATCTTCCTTTTTCTTTTGTTATCTTCCTTTTTCTTTTTAACCATGCCAGTGGATGTGAAGTGGTATGTCATTATGGTTTTGATTTGCATTTCCTAAGACCCTACCACTAGCCATGTTGAGCATCTTTTCATGTGTTTATTGAAAATTTGTGTATTTTGTTTGGATAAATGTCTATTGAAATTCTTTGCTCATTTTTATATTTGCAAACATTTTCTTCCATGCTATAGGTTTTGTTCTCACTGTCTTGGTAATATTGCTGACAGCACTTAAGTTTTTAATTTTGAGGAAGCTCAATTTATTTATTTTTCCTCTTGTTGCTTGTGTTTTTGACGTCATATATAAGAAACAATTGCCTAACCCAAAGTGTTGAAGATTTATTCATATAATTTCCTCTAAGAGTTTTATGGTTTCAGGTCTTATGTTTTCATCCATAATCCGTTTGCATATAATGTGAGGTGGGAGTCCAACTTCATTCTCTGGCGTGTGGATATTCAGTTGTCCCAGCGCTGTTAGTTGATTTAACTGTTCTTTCCCAATTGAATTGTCTTGACATATTTGTCAAAAATCGATTGACCATAAATGTAAGGGTTTTATTTATGGACTCTGAACTTTATTCCATTGATCTGTATATCTGTCTTTGTGCCAATAGCACACTGTCTTGAATCCTGCAGCTTTGTAGTAATTTTTGAAATCAGAGTGAGAGTTCTCCAACTTGATTCTTCTTTTTAAAGGTCTTTTTGGCTATTTTGAGTTCCTTGCAATTCCATGTGAATTTTAGGATTGACTTCTCAATTTTCATAAAAAGGCAGCTGGGATTTTGATAAGGATTGCACTGAGTCTGCAGATCTGTTTGTTGGGGATCGCCATCCTGTGAAGGAGGTGGTGGCGGTGCCTACTTTAAATCCTGCGGCTTATTCTGTGCTGTAAGTGAACGCCTTCTTTGCCTGGTAAGAGCAGTGCAGCTCCGTGTAATGTTAAGGCTGGCTTGGAAATGACATGTCTATGGAGAAGACCTATTAGGGCACAGCAGCTGCTGTTCCCCTGAGGCCAGTTCTCGGCCACTCCATATACCATGCGTTTCCTATTACTTAGTCCAGCAAGGCTTTAAATACCTCAGGGCACCCCCCTCTGCCATTTCCTGTGGAATACTATTTCACAGTCTAATAGATCTTCCTAAGGGAATTTCCCTGTTACTTAGTCCACATTTCCTTTTAAGTTTAAGTCCATTGCTTCCTCAGGACCACGCCATTCCAGACTGATCTGCCTACTTGGGATTCCCATATTTCATCGCCCCAGAGGTCGTATTCTTTCCAGGTTGTTGGGTAAACTCTGAGTTTGATGGATGTGGGCTTGAAGAGGAGGTCTCTGGTGAAGGCTGACATAGGGCCCTCTTAGGCTCGTGAAGCCAAGAGCAAATGTGGCCGATCCAAAGAAACCCAGGAACCAAGGCCCTCCTGGCCAAAAACTGGAAGAGCCCTCTCTGCAGTTTAGGAAAGAATGATGTGCCCCAACTTTTGTTGTATGAAAGCTGGGGTTCTAGTTCTCTCCAGGCTCCAGCAAGAAGGGCAAGGTACAGGTGCCAGCCAAGTGCCTGCTTGGTAAGCTCACAGGAGAGCCAGCCCCCAGGGCCACAGGCGCTTCCCTGGTCACTGTAGAGGGAAGACAAGGGAGAATTAGAAGGAACCTCAGAATAGAGAAGAGCCAGACAGGACAAGGTGAAGAAGGAGCATGTCTGAGCGCCTCCCATGTCCAAGATTGGTGCCTGTGTCTTTCCTACATTATCCACTCGATCCTGCATCAGCCCACCTGGCCTAGGGGTCCTAAGGAGGAACAGTGATGCAGAAAGATGAAACCAGCAGCCTGAGCCAAGCAAGCAAAGGAGCAGGCCAGGGGCTCAGACCTACATTGGTTATTCTCCAAAATCTACATTATTTCTGGTGCATAGCTGTGCCTCGGTTTCTTCACCTATGAAATGGAGCTGATGCAATATCACAGAGCTGCTTAGAGGACTGAGTGAGAAAATCTAGGTAAAAAAAACCTGGCTTGATAAATGTTATATTGCTTTCTTCCTTTCTTGCTTCTGGATGGCTGATCAGGGCCATTTCTCCAAGTAATTTAGCAAGGCAAGTGTCTGCGGTCCCTCTCCTCCCCACCTCCTGCCCTGCACTGATAAGTTTTATTAGCAAAGAGGGAAGGGATTTTCTATGACCAAATTTCTTCTGGGCTTTTCAGTAGAAATTGATGGAGCTGGCTGGTCCCTTGGCTGGCACTTCATCCTGGTGGGATTGCCTGGCCTGCGGGGGTGGGGGGCGGGGGCTACGGAAACCTGTCTGGCCTGAGGAGGGAGGGCCGGACAATGTTATTCTTCTGAAGGGGAAAATCATCATTTGGATTCTTGGGTTTATGTACTCTGGGCGCCAGGGAAGCAGCTGGAATTTGCCTGGAAACCACAGTGCTGTCTGTTTGGTTCTCAATGGGCGGTTGGGGACTGCGTTTGACAGTTTCTCACCTGCCTTTCTGTTCTGCATAATAAGAACCAGTTCTCAGGGCGTCTCAGTGGTTCTGCTGAGCTGGGGCTGCTGCTGGGTTTCCTGAAAAAGGGTTGTGTGTGTGGGGAAACATGTATGTGCCTGTATATGTATGTACATGTGTGGGTATGTGTAAGTATGTGTTTGTGGGCGTGTGTGTGAGTGTGCATGTATGTGTTTGTGTGTGTCATTGTGTGGGTGTGTCTGTGTTGGGGGCACAAGTATGTGTGAGTGTTACCTAAATATGTTGATGTGTGTGTGTGTGCATGTTCATTTGTTTCTGTTTCCACTAAATGCCAGATGTGGGTCCCAGGAATGCCCTTCGGGATGCCCCACTCAACCAGTTACCTCAACCTCCCTTGAGAAGCAGTGGGTGCCCTGGAAGCCACCACTCCGAGTCTTGTTCTGCCTCAAACCAGTCATGCATCCCGCCAAGGGCTTCTGTACCCTCACCCTTGATTCCATAAGTTCACTCACTCATTCTTGAAGGTTCAAGTCATGTCATTCTCTACTTCCTCCTGGAAGCCCTCTCATTCTGATTCTCTCCCCATACCTGGGTTGAAATCCTTTCTCTGAGTGTCCATCTGTGTCAGCACTGAAATCTACTGTCTGCAGTAGATTCTACCCTGGGTAGCACATGGCTGTCTACACATCAGCTTCCCACCCTGGACCGTGAGCTTCCTAGGAAGGGCCTAGTGGTTGATTCTTCTCTGTCTCCTGGAGTCTAGTACTAAAAGACACCTCTTAGACATTCAATTTCATGTATGTGGAATGAGCAAATGAATAAATATTATTCATGTCTCAGTGCTCTCACCTGTAAATTGCAGGAACAATATTTCACATGGTTCCTTGCAGGATCACATGGGATGAACTATATGAAAGCATGTTTTAAAATGTCAAGCAACACAGCAATGCAGCTCTCTTGGGATCAGGGACACCCAACAGTTGAACAGGACAGCAGGCAACAGGCATGGTACAGAGATAGCTGACTTTGGAGTCAAAAGGTCCTATTTCAAATTCTGGCTCCACTACTCAGCATCTGATTGACCCTGGATGAGTCACTCACTCTCAGCCTTCATTTCTACAACTGTACGAAGGAGTTATTTATACTTTTCTTATTGGCGTAAGAAACAGCCTATGCAAAGGGCATGGCACCCTGTGACATCCAGTGAAAGTTGCTAAGCAGAAGAATACTCACAAGGCAATCGGTGTTGACAGCAGAGGTGGTGTGTGTGCAGGAGGTCCCAGGGCCTCGAGCAGTGGGCAATGAGTGTGCCCTGGAGGTGGGAGTCTGGAGCCGGGCTCAGGGAATGGGGCTATGGCAAAGCAGGAGTGGCTCTGCGGGGTGAGTCGGTGGGTACAGGATGGAAGAGAGTGGCCATGTGAGTTGGGGGTTGTATTCTATTCATTTGCTGTTGCTGCTTAACAAACTCGCAGAAACTGAGTGGCTAAAAACATTTGTTTGGAAAATCTCATACAGGTCAGAAGTCTGTACAGGACTCAGGTGGGCTTCCCAGTCAGGGTCTCATAAGGCTGAAATCAAGGTGTCAGTCAGGCTGCATTCTCCCCTGGAGGCTCAACTTGGGAGGGATTTGCTTCCAACTACCTTAGGTTGTTGGAAAAAGTCTACTTGCAACTCTGGAAGTGAGGTTTCCATTTCCTTGCTGGCAGCTGGCCGGGGATCTCTCTCACCTACTAGAAGCTGCCATTAGATTCTAGTCTCATGTCTCTCTCCCAACAGAGCAGCCAACCTCTTCCTTCCTTCTTACTCACATTCTCTTTCAGGAAGGGCCAAGTCCTTCTAGCAAGCACCTACACCTGCTTTAGCTAGGCCCACCCAGGATTATCTCCCTTTTGATTAACACAAAGTAAACTGGTTTGGGACTTTAATTACATAAAAAAATCCATTCACCTTTGCCAAATATAGCCTAATTGTAGGAGTGAGAGCCCAACATGTTCGCAGGTTCTCTTTTAGAAAGAAAGGAGATCATGTAGGTCTTGTGTACCGGCGGGGGGGGGGGGGGGGGGGGGGGGGGGGGGGGGGGGGGGGGGCGGGTAGCGGGAAGCGGCCGTCTTGTAATTCTGTGCACCAGAGGGTTATCAAGCTGTTTTTTCTGGCTGTGCTGTGAGGCTAGAATTCCATGAAGGAGGGTTTTGCTGTCTGTTCTCTACCCACCCTCACAGCTGACAAGACCAGCAGCGGAAGGGTGACCATATGTCCCTGCTGGCTTACATAGTCCTGGTTTACGCCTGGTTTTTGGGTGTGATTATCAACAGTACCCTCTTTCACTCTCATAACTGAACCAGATTGGAGGAAAAAGTATACTGTCATTGGGGTTAAAGGAAGCAGCAGCTCTCCAGAGTGTCCCAGGTTCTTTGGGGAGAAGGAAGTTGGAGGCGTGTAAGCTGTTGTCACCGGCGACATGAGTGAAACTGCCCCAGCCAAGGAAAAACCTTAAAAGGAGAAGGTCCAAAGAGATCAGTGTGTGCAGAGGCTGTGCTTCATGTTAGGTGATTGAGATAAGGTCTCTTATTGTGTTCTCACAACAATCCTATGGGAACGACAGTATTGTCCCAAATTTATGGCTGAGGAAACTGAGGCTCAGAAGATAACATTGAGCTGGGCAAGGCCCCAGGTCACACCACCAGGAAGTGGAGGGCCTGGAATTCAAGTTGACCCACCTGGACCTCACATCAAGTTAGCTGCACCTGTCCCCTCCAGCCACCTCCCTCTCTGGGGCCGTCCCAACAACACACACTGGGTACCCCTCTTATGGTCATCTGTTTCTTTCCACAGTGACATTTTCGCCCCACTGACAAACAACAAGTTATAAGGCTGATTTCTGGGAAGTGCTAAACTCATATCGTGGGTGCTGGGACCTGTTCATCCATGGCAAAAATCAACTGGCTCTCAAGCGTTTGATTTTCTCCTGAGAGTGATGTCAACAGACTCTCTGTACCTTAGAATGGGTCTCCAATGCCAGCCCCACAGGAGGGAAAGCTGTGTCTTCTTCATCACTGCCTCCCCAATGTCTAGCAATGCTCTGGTATAGTACATGGTTCTCACTAAATATTTGTTCAAAGGATGAGTGAATAAACCCTTGACTCAAGGGAAACTTAACTTTAATATCAAAGCCAACTTGTCTCTTTGAAAATACATTTCAACAAAGAATCAAGGGTGAGGTCCTGGAGTCCAGCGTGGGCGAATGTGCCGAACGATTCTTCTACCTGTCTGGCAAAACCTTCTGTTCCTAAGACCCAGTGCCACGGGAATGCGATCATACACATTTTAAAATAACAGCTAAGACCATCGCTTTACATGCATTCTCCAAGTCTAAGAGTGAATTAACCATCAATGACCACATCCATCAACTCACGGGGGATTAGTGTGAGAGATTTGCACAGTTTTCTGAACAACACACATGGGCGTGCTAGGTTTGTGCTGACTCAGAAGGCATCACAGTTTGTGCAGTGAGGTCCCCATTAAGCTGGAAAACCTGATGGAGGGACTTTGGGGCAAAGCAATGGTGCTGATTACTCACCTCGCCTTTGAGTTCGCACAGGTTGTCCTGATTGATTGCAGGATGGTGCGGACTACAGCAGAGGCTTCCTCCTCTGCTGAAGTGGGGTGGGGGGGTATCTGATGGCATTTCCCATAAAATCCCTTCTGATTCATCAGGCTGCTTTCTCTGGGAGAGAAATCTGCCTTGAACGGAGTTATCCTAAACTCCGACGCACAATGCAAGTAAACTCTTCAGAAAGTGGGTGCCGCTCCTGGGAAGCCAGGCTTTTTTGTGCTGGGAAACACACTTTGTGAGAAGAAAATACCTGCAGAACAAAGACAAGAAAGCAAGAAAAAGAAAAACTAAAGGAATTCTATTTCCTGTCTCAGGGATTGGGGAAGCCTGTGGAAAAGTCTCTGTAGGTTTCTCGTCAAGGCGATTTTATACCAGGGCAAATGCATAATCCTTGGGCTCTCCTAGGCCCAGACTTGACACCATTTCTAACACCTATTAGCTGTGTGACCTTACAGAGAACTGTAAATGCTCTGAGCTTTTGTTTCCTCATTTGTTAAAGGGGGAAAATCATAACTACCCCAACTCTTAGGGTTTTTGTTGGATGGGATCCTATGCCAAGATGCCTATGCCTCCTCCGTTTGGGGTCTGAATGAATGTTGAAGTCTTCACCCATCAGGCAAACCCAAACAGCAGTAACAAAAGGCATATGTAGTCTGACAAAGACTATTTTAGAAAATAGTTCTAAATACATTTGTAGGAGAAGTCTTATAGCGGTACACAGATGAATTCACATTGAACATGTTATTTTTATCAAAAATAATAGTTTTACAAAACATTCAGAGATCCAGGACACATAGGGCTTCCCAGACCACATAGACCACTCTTCTCATGCTGTGGCCATGTGCTCTCAGACCAATGTCTCAGACATAAGTGAGCCAGCCTTTACCTTTAGCGGAGCCAAACTAGGGTGCAACCAGGCCCTGGGTATTTACTCCTGAAAACCTTGCCTAGCTTCAGGGAAGAGGCAGCAATCAGAACAGGTTCAGGCTCTTCGGTAGGGCTCCCCAGCCTCAAGGTTGAAGTCTTTTTCCTATTGCTTCCCAGTCCCCACTTCTCAGCCAATTGCTGCTGTCTTCCATTTGTGACCCTCTGCCTTCTTGCCTTGAATGTCCTCTTCCTTCTCTGTACTTGACCTTAGCTCTGCCCCTTGGAATACTGCTGCCTCTGGCCCTTTGAGAACTCTGTCTCCTCCATTCAAGGAGAGGAATCAAATAATCAAGGGGTTGTATATCTCTGAAAAGAAAAAAAAAAGCATGTTGCTTTCTGCATTGATCACAGGTCAGCACCTTCTCTTTCATAAGATGAATGAAGCACAGGTCCAAAACCAAGGGAGCCTAGAGAAGCAGCGGGCTCTGTAAAAGGCAGGGTCCCTCCTGGCCCCAGAATATTCACAGCTAAGCCACCCAGATGCCTGCCAAGCAACGGAGTATTTTTTAATCATTGTGTCTTTCTTCTGGGTGGGGGGAAAGAGTCATTTGTAGCCTGGCAACAGAAATCAGTATGTTCTCCCTTCATGCCAAGCCGTAAATACAGCTTTCCCTCTGTTCAGCCTCATGATGCTAAAAGGCCAGTGACCAGGAGAAATTAGGGTGTTGGTGTTGATGGTTGCAGGCGTGGGTGGTACAAACAGGCCAGTAGTGAGTGTCGCAGAATTGGCACCGTGACCCAGGGGCTTTCAGTAGAACCCAAGAGCTCATTAGAAGAGTCCCACATGAAGGGCAAGGAGTTCCTTCTAGACTCAAGGCTGTTTTCTGCACTGGTCAGGGATGAGGTCCTGGAGTCCAGTGCAGGGGAAGTATGCTATGGGGAAGGGCTGTAGGTGGTGGGGGCAGCCTTGCTGCTCCTTCCAGGGGCACCCTCATTGGTTCCTGCTGATGCCGCCTCCTACCTGTCTCCCATGTACCTCTCCTCTGCGTTTTCCTCTGGTGCAAGCACAAACTCTTCTCAGTGTGCCACAGCAGGCTTGAATGGGTCCAAGGAATATGTTCTTGAAACAAAGGAAAAAACAGACCAGAAACACTAACTCAGGTGAGTGTACCCCTGCCCCACCCCCGGCTCCACCCCCAGTCCCACCCCCCACCCCACTGGCATCACTTTAGAAAGATTATATGAAGGAGTGGCTTAGAAGGTGGCCTTGGGGACAGACTACCTAGATGCAAATCCTAATTACCAGCTGTGTGGCATGGCAAATGACTGACCTCTGTGCCTCGGATTTCTCCTCTGCGAGGTGGAGGTAGAAATAATTTCTATAAAATAGAAGTTCATGTAAAGCACTGAACACAGAGCCTGGCAATAGGAAATAAGCACTAAAAGGATGCTAGCCATTATTATTGTTGTTGTTATTATTACTGCTATTTCTGAAACATCTGACTGTAGGCAAGTAACATATTCATTCAGTTTTCTCCTATCAGGGTTGCAGTCAGGTTTAAATGAGCTTGTGCACTGGGCTTATTGAGTACAGTTCCTGGCACTGAATTGGTTCTGTGATCACTGTTTTCTATGGGTTCCCACTGTGGGCTAAACCTGTGAGAGATGTGGCTGTGCCTGCCTGGCAAACTATTGGCCTCTGTTCCCCACACAGAGCCAGGCACACAGCAGGTACTCAGGAGGACACGTTGTTAGTCTACGAGTCTCTCCTTACCAATAACTTACTCAGCACAAAGGGAGAAATAGTGATTTCACAGTGGACAGACCAAGAAGACACCACCCTAACTAAGGGGTCAAAGCAAACAGGACCAACATCAGGACAGACCTGCATGACGTGCCCTGCAATGGGATAACTGAGAAGGACACAGAACTGCAGGGAGATTCCCTTCTGCCACAGACGTGGAGCTCGAACCCCACCTCGAGAAACAACCAGAGGAACCCAACTGAGGCACAGTTTACAAAGCAGCTGACCTGTCCTCAGAAATGTCAAGGTCAAAAAACAAAAAAGCAGACTAAGGAATTGTTCTTGTTCCAGATCACAGGAGATTAAAAGACGTGACAATGGAATGTAATGCATAAACCTGGACTGAACTTGGGCTGGATCCACAACTGAGAAAAAATGGGTATCACCAACATTATTGGGATAATTTATTAAATTAGAATATGGGCTGTGGATTAGATCATATTATTATATTAATGTTACATTTTCTGATTTTGATCACTGAACTGTGGTTATATAAGACACAGTCATTAGTCTTAGAAAATATACATTAAAATATTTAGATATATACTGAAATATTTAAGTGTAAAGGGCCAGGAGTTCTCAAATTCTCAAATAGTTCAGAAAATTGTATATATACACACACACACACATATATATACATATACAGTTAACACTTGAATAACGTGGATTTGAACTGCACAGGTTCACTTTTATAACCAAACATGGATAAAAATTACCGTACTTTCAGATGTGAAACCTGAATACATGAGGAGCTGACTTTTTGGAAATGGATGTTTTGTAGGGTGGACTGCAGGAGTGAGTATACCCAGATTTTGGTGTATGTGGGGGTGAAAGAGGGTCCTGGAATCAATCCCCTGCAGTTATCAAGGGATATAATTATATATATATAATTAATATATACTTTTTTCTAAAGCATATATTTAGTTCAGAATATATATATGTATTCTGTGTGTGTTACATATAATTTTTTTCAAACCATATATATATAATTTTCTCTGAACCATATATAACATATATATGTGTATGTGTGTGTGTATACACGTGCACGTGTGTGCACGCACACACACACACACACCACATACAGAGAAAGACAGAGGCTATTTCATCCCAGCTATTGTTTTCTTAAGGTTATCTTCCTTCTTTGAGCTTTTTCAGTTTTGCTTGTTTTTGGACTTTATTTAAATGAGATCACACTGGATATATTCTTTGTATCTTGTCTCTTTTTCTCCTTTTTCTTTTCTTTTCTTTCTTTTTTTCTTTTTTTTTTTTTTTGAGACAGAATCTCCCTCTGTTGCCCAGGCTGGAGTGCAGTGGCACGATCTCAGCTCACTGCAGCCTCTGCCTCCGAGGTTCAAGTGATTCTCCTGCCTCAGCTTCCTGAGTAGCTGAGATTACAGGTGTGCACCACCATGCCAGGCTAATTGTTGTATTTTTAGTAGAGACAGAGTTTCACCATGTTGGCCAGGCTGATCTCAAACTCCTGACCTCAAGTGATCCTCCTGCCTTGGCCTCCCAAAGTGCTGGGATTACAGGTATGAGCCAACGTGCCCAGCCTGTATCTAATTTCTTGGCTCAACATTACATTTCTGAGATTCATCTGTGTTGCTGTATAGAGAAGTGGTTTGTTCATTTCCATTGCTATACAGAATTCCATTTTTTCTGTATCCGTTCTCCATTGGTGTGCATTTTGGCTGTTTTCTCCTTTTAGCTATTATGAATGATGTAGCTGTGACCATTCTTGCACATTTTTGGTGAACAAGGTATACATTTATGCTGTGTTGATTCATACGAGTGGAACTGTTGATTTATATGGTATGCATGGATTCCACTTTAGTAGATACTGACAATTTGTCAAGTTTCTTGGACACTTTTTACTTCCACAAGTGGTGTATAAGCTGGTTGCTCCATATCCTTGTCAACACTTGGTATTGTCAGCCATTTGAATTTTAGTCATTCTAACACGTGTATCTTATTGTGGGGTTAATTCACATTTCTCTAACGACCATTGAAAGTGAGCCCCTTATGTTTATTGGCCATTTAAATATACTGTTTTCTGAAGTGTTTATTCTAATCCTTTGCCCATTTTTTTCTGTGGGCTATCATTTCTCATTGATTTGGAAGAGTCCTTTCTATATTCTGGACAGAAGGCCTTTGTCAGATATGCTTATTGTGAATGCTTTCTCCTGCTCTGTGGCTTGGCTTTTCAGACTTTTCGTAGTGTCTCTTGATAAGGAGAAGTTTTCATTTTTGTGAGGTCCATGTTTCCATTTTTTTTTCATAAACTCATATTCCAACCTTTATTCTCCTAAATAATTGAACTGAAAAGACTGTGAAGGTGAAGGGTAAAATCAGGAAGATTCCAGTTCCAGGTCCCAGCTAGAAGGTCCTACCCAGGAGGTCCCAAGTTAAACTAGCTCACCCTCATCCTTCCTCAGGCCCTGCCAGGTATGTGTGTGGTATCGAGGAGTGGTGTTTAGGGAAGACTGGTGGAGAGGGACAACTCCTCCAGGCAGGTCATAAAATACAGGGTTCAGAAGTCCAGCCTCTTTCTCCCTTGACCCCCCATCCCAGGGCTCCAGGACCATTCTTTCCAGGCTCAGGCACAGTCCTCCCAGAGGGATCCCTCAGCATGGACAGAGATGCAATCTTGCAATTCATGTCACAGGGTCATCTGCAAAGGTGGATGCTAAGTGGCTTGGGACCCAGAGGATGAGAAATCACTCTATTGGCAGGAGGTCAGGAAGAGGAGTAGATCAGTGAAGGCTTCACAGAGGAGGGGATTGTTGGGATTGGTTTTGTTGGGTGTACAGGAACCTGCCAGATAGACAAGAGGAAGAAGGGCATTCCAGGTAGACAAGCATCCAGGGCCCAGAAGGAGTTAAAACACTTGGGAAAACTGTAGGGTCCAAAATAGGGTGTGAGGAAGGGAGCAGCCATGGCCCTCAATTTTCCCATCTGCACATGGGATGTTTGAATCAGCTGATCTCCCTGCTGAAACCTTGTTCATTCTTCATTGGTAAGTGTGATGGATGTGAAGACTCAGATATAGGCTCTGCCTTTGACAAGGAGAAAGGAAGGGGCACAGATAATAGGTCTGAGAGTTGAGGAGGTAGAATCCTGGAAGACTCCACTGGAGCTAGGGCTTGAAAACTCTCCTATGCCCTCAACTGTGAAGGATGAATCAGGGGGTCTTGCTACAGGTCACTAGAAAATTCTGAGCTGGTCCCCAGTGTGGCAGTAAGGGCTTGGGACTCTCTTCCTGATTCAAAGTCCCCAGGTGGGGACCCAGTGGGGCAGGGGAGAAGTCTGGGTAAGGTCAGGGAGCTGACCTCTGCTCCTCGAAGAGGACACACCCATGGACTATGCAGCCCTCCTCATGTAGTCGTGCAGAAGATGCTTGTATAAATTGCCTATGCAAAAAGGTAGCCTAAGGTTCCAGGTGCTTGGTAGAGAGCTTGCTGCATGGATCCATTCTGATATGCCTCTTACACCTGAGCAGGGAGCCTTCGTGCAGGTCGATAAAAGCAACCTGTAGAAGTCAAATACCAAGCTTTCCTGCAGAACACAGCCCCCACACCTATGTGTGCAAGTGTGCACAGACACAAATATGCACATGCACCTTGCACAGTCTTTCTTCTCCAAGCTTCCTTAAGCAAATAAAGCTTGAAATTGGAGTTGAAATTGAAGGCTACAATGCTTTATCACCCTCTCACCTCTATCTCCTAATGAAGTTGGGTTTAAAAAATTGTGGGTTTGTTTTTGTTTTTGTTTTTACTGTTTTAACAACTCATTTTCAGATGTACATCCTGCCAGCAGAGTGTACTTGTCTGTTTCTCTCTCCTTCTTTCTCTCTGTGTGCGTCTCCCTCTTTCTCTCTGGTTTCCCTCCACGTAGTGGGGACAGGACCTGGCCCTGTTGCAGGTGTGTGATGAGGCTGGCTCATACAGATTTGTGAGATCACTTCTTTCAACTCCGTAGTCAGCAACATCAAGCCCAATAGTGAAAGTGCTTACACCACAGAAATTGGCAAATGCTACGAATCCAGCCTTTTTGTTTTTCTGGGAGAGCTCGTTGTACAAACTTTACCACCTGGCTGGGCTGTCACCTATATTACCAGCAGCAGAAGCTGGGCCCTGGTTTGAGGTCTACCTTTCTGTTCCCTTGTATGTTGCCACCCCAGATGTTTTGGGTTGGCCACAGACCTTCGTGACACCTATTTACTATAACTATGAGTCTCTCACAGGCAGAGGATGAATATGGGAGGGAAAGAGTTGGGGTGACTGATCTTATGGAAGCCCGATTCCCCAAACACCTCCCTGAGCCAATTGAGAACTCCAGGTAGGTCATAAGTAGTGTAATTTCACACCAGTGCTTTTCAAATATTGACTTAATGGGAATTTGGGGGCAAGGCAGAACTCTGCAGGGCAGAGAATACAGGGTGAAGAAGACAGAGGTTGCATTAGTTTCTGGAACTCTCTTGCCTCGTTTTCAGCTCTGGTCCGAACTTGCACACTCTCCTTAGCAGTCATAAGTTCTACTGCTAATGCTGTGCTGGCCCTCCTTAGAAGACAGGGGAGGGAGGATATGTGACTACCCAAGCCTACCCTGGGGGTTCTCTCTGCTCCAGCTCCCCACTGCTCACAGTTGCTCAAAGTTATCTTCCCAAACCACGGGCACTCGCCCCAGGGAGAAGTCCAGGGAGCAGTATTTCCTCTATCTTGTTGCATTCCCAGGGATGGCTTAGGGCTTAGGGCTTAGGGCTCCTCATAGCCATTAGGACAACTCTATGCTGTTGTCCAGCTGGCCTGGCTTTCAAACCTCCCTGTAGTCTCAGAATGGCTGGAGTAGCCTTGCCCTCTCTGACTGAGCCTTTGAATCAGGCCCGCTGACCTGAGACTGTACCTTTCCTCCCTGCCTCTTACTTCCCACTCCATCTTCCATCTACCCACTCCACCCTGCCCGTCCTTCCTGGATTTGTTGACAGTATCAAGCAAGGCTGGGAAGAGCTCCAATCCTGGCAATCCCAGTCCTGATCAGGCCCATAGGCTGACCCCTGTGTCACCTTGGTGCCAGGGGAACAGCCCAGTGTGATGACAACACCCATAGGAGTGAAAGGAACTCAAGGGTCACCATGGCTTAGATTTGAGCCCCAGGAGCTGACTATACACTATGGGCAAGACACCTCGCCTCCCTGGGTCTTAGTTTTCCCATCTGCAAAGTGGGGCTGCGAATTCACCTCTTTGGTTTACCAAGAGTCTTAGATGAAATTATGGCCTAAAGTTGTCTACTCTTTTATTTAATCAATATTTGGGGGCAGCTCTATGTGCCAGGCCCTGAGCCAGGAACACAGTAAGTACCTAGCTGATAATTTGCTTTCCTACGTCCGTTCCTTCATACAAAAAAGACAGCAGACACTGCAAGAAGGAGCTGACAATGACCCTGCATTCTGGTCTTCTGGGCAGTGCTGGAGGGGAAATTGTGTCCAGCATAGCTTTGGTGCCACGGCCCCAAGAGCAAGTGTACATAGCAACATCTCAGGCCAGCACTGGCAGGCAAGAATCCCTTGGGTGGCCCACACCTCTGGTCTCAGCAGCCAGCCACTGGGTTGCAATAAGGCAGGGAAAACAGCCTCAAATTCCTTGAAAGTCTAAACCCTCAGCCAGTGCTTTACCAGCAGGTTAAGATCTGGCCCAAGTTCAGAATGGGAAGTCTAGGCAGGTTCCTGGGTTTGAAGGCTTGAGGGTGGGACCTGGTGGGGCAGAAGATAGGTGAGAAGGGAAGCGGTGCATGGAGCATATCAGCACCACTCTTGGGGTTTCTAAATAGCCCTGGGGCCCAGGCTGCAAGGGGTGGGAACATTTACTGTGCTCTGCACTTTCTGCATGCTATTTTAGCTAATCATAAGCCCATTTTACAGACAGAAAAGCTGAGGATCAGCTGGAGTCAACAGCTTGCCTGACATCACCTTGAGGGGCAGAGATGTAATAACTCAAGTTGGCCAGCTCTTCTTCCTATTCAGCACTGAACCAGGTCATTGGCAAGTGTTCCATTAGCACCTTAACAAAAACTGGACTCTGAGCCAAAACCTAGAACAATCCGTAGCTAGTGAAACAATGAGAACAGAACCAGCCCCTGTCCCTCCCCCCACAGCCTAATTAATCTGTGCGGACAAAAACCACTGCACATCACTTATTATTTAACTGGCATATAAGTACTATCAAAGGTACCATAGCCGGGCATGGTGGCTCATACCTGTAATCCGAGCACTTTGAGAGGCTGAGGCAGGAGGATCACCTGGGGTTAGGAGTTCAAGACCAGCCTGGCCAACATGGTGAAACACCGTCTCTACTAAAAATACAAAAATTAGCTGGACATGGTGGCCAGTGCCTGTAGTCCCAGATATTTGGGAGCCTGAGGCAGGAGAATCACTTGAACCTGGGAGGCGGAGGTTGCAGTGAGCCGAGATTGCGCCACTGCACTCCAGGCTGGGTAACAAGAGCGAGACTCTGTCTCAAAAAAACAAAAAACTCCCCTGCTCCCCAAAGAACTGAGGTCAAGTCGATTGGGCTGACATGAACTCTTAAGAGAATGGTCCCGGGGCTGGGCTGGTGGAGAGAAAGCCCAGAGGAAGGAATGCGAGGGGACAGTGTGCACAGGGCAGGGTTGCTGAGCTCAGAACTCACCAGATCTGGGCTCCAAATTGGAACACTGTTATCAGGAAGTTGAAACCCCTGTCACCCAGGCTTTCTGTACCAAGTTGGGCACCAGCATTTTTGTTTAAAGAAAATCACCAGCATGGGCTGCTCCCCAAACCTATCCCCTAATGCACACTCAATCTCAGAGCCAGCTTGGGGCCCCTCTGCCTGGCCCACAGCCGCCTGGGGCTGCAGTTTTCCTAGCCCCATTGCCCGCTGATGCTGGCACCGCTGGCTGGCAGTGGCTCTAGAACTGGAAATCCCAGGAGGATCCAGGATCTGCAGCCTGAAGACAAAACGTTCTCGGGGCTGTTCCCTAGCAACCCAAGCTGCTCGCAATAGCTCCAGTTTCCACAGCTGACGCCCTTCCATCCATTTGCACCGAGGCGTTTGGTTTTAGGTGCTCCGGGATGCTTCCTAATGTCCCTTCAATGATCCACGAAGCCATTTGCTTATAAAATCTTCCTTCCTCCCTCCTCCCGCCCTCACCCCCGCCCTTCTGCCAGCATTTAGTGCAGTGAACCCTCTGCGGCAGAGGCAGCAAACGGAACCCTGGGTGGCTTGTTGAACAAAGCCCTCATTCCATGGTGGCAGCAGCAGCATGGGGTGACGTCCCTTGCGGTGATGTTGCCTGCCGTGGGCTGTGTGGGGAGGGGCAGGAGGGGATGGATGGGATCCAGAAGACAAGAAGCAAAGCAAGCCCAGCACCAGGCAGAGGTGGAGGGGAGAGGGGAGGAGGGGGAATCAGGGAGGAGGGAGAGGAGAGGAGCAGGGAAGAGGGGGAGGAGGAGGAAGGAGAGGAGAGGGAAAGGAAGAGGAGAGGCCACTTCATTTATTTATTATGATGCCAGTTGTAGTGTCGGTCTCATGTGTGGGGAGCAGACTGTATTTTATGTTTTAATCCTCCAAGCTGTGTGTGTGGGCTGGGGATAATTACATTGAGAAATGTGTATAATATGCGGAAGGTTCTTTTTGTGGGGAATGGGAATGCTCCAGTGGAATATGTTCCTCATGGCAACCAATGCCTTTTCCATAAGCCACTCAGAAGGTGCCAGTAATTAGGAGAGCAGTGGACGTGTGGGGCCAGCCCCCCAGTCTGGCCAAGTCCTCCTCCATTGTAGGGGAGGCCTGGGCATCTGAGCAGCAGGGCTGGCACCTTCCCCTTACCCCTGCCTGCCCACCGCCTGGGTGGATGACAGGCAAGATACAAATGGGAGCCCTGATTGCTTTCTTGGCCGCAGCCTTGGGGCCTGCTGTGGAAGAATGCAGGGAGGAGCTGACAGGCAGGCTGCTAGGAGACAGAGCAGCCATGTGTGCATGCTGGCCTGAGTGGCACACATGCACACATGGGCGTGCACACACTCTCAGGGACACAGGCGTGCAGCCCCTGCCCTCACACACCCTCACACATCTACACAATACACATGCGCATGTGCATACACACCTTCACACACACAATATAGCCACATGTTCTCCCCAGGCACTGCCGTCCACACTTACACCCACTCATACACACACCCCTGTGCACGTGCACACACTCACACCTTCACACACAATACATACACAGGCACACATTCAAATGCTTACATTCACATTCATACACACACATGCATATGCACTCACAGACCTACTAACTCACTGTCACATGCACACATGTACAGAAATGCACATATCTCTTGTGCATGCATATGTGCATGCCTTTCCATTCTGTGTCTCTCTCGCACCCTTGTTTGTATGCACACACAAGCACACACACTATTTATTGCTTGTATGGGCTGACACTTGTGAAGTGATATCAGAAATCTTGTCAGTGACATTTTTATTTGGAATTATAAAAAAAGAAATTGACATCTCCTTCCTTAAAAGGCCGCAAAAGAGTATCTTCAACCCTGACATCTTAAATGTTTATTATTTAGCACACATGCTTTACTGACTGCACCACTCACTTAATTTAAGCCACATGGCGAGTGTGCAAACTTTCCTTTGGCTCATGCCGAATGCTGATTTGATGCCTGTTTACCCAGAAACTGCAGATCCAGTGGAAAAAATATTCCAAGCTATGGAGATACCAATTAGTCTCTCTTCCCATGGTGGGCCAGCTTCTTCACAGGACGAAATCTACAGGACAGACAGTGAGGTCCTTGGAAACCCTGGCTGTGATGAATAGGGCTTCTGGCTCCCTTGGGACTCGGCTGGTTATTTTGTAGGAAATTGAATTTCTTGGTAAGTTAGAGATGTGCTAATGAGCCCTAATGTGGGGCCGAGAGGGCTGGGGGTGGACTCCAGTCTAGGCATCAGCTGGGTCAGCTTGCACTTCTGCCTCTGTGAACCCTGGATCCTCCTCTCCCTGTCCTCCATCTCCAGTCTCTGACCACAAAACTGGCACAATTCCACAACCCTGGCATGCTCTTCTCCTCAGGCACTGCCGCCTCGCTCCAGTCCAGACCTTCCTGTCTCTCTCCAGAGAGTCTATGTTGACCCCGAACTTCTCTCTTTTCCTCTGACAACACCCAAACCTTCCATGGGCAAAAGCATTTGAGACCAACATATGGCCTACAGGATTCAGCAGGAATTTCTCAGCCTGATGCTCAGGCCTATTCTCTGTGGCCAACCTGACTGTCTAGCCTCGACTTCCACTAGTTCTCTGCTGTTCCCTCTTTGCTGATCCAATAGCACTGGTCACTGTTTCCTGAACTTGCTCTGGTCCTGCACCTTGGCCTACCCACCAGTGGATCTGAGAAGCTTCTGCACTTTCCATTAGCTCCCACTGCGGTGGAAAGGGGTCCATGTACCTGCGGGATGGGGCTCTGCAAGGCCTAGTGGCTTTGGCTTCCTGGCTGTTCTGAGTTGCTTCTGGTGGTGTTCCTGTTTATCCCCTTTCTCCAGCCACACTGGCTGCCCTCAAATGCTCCAGGCACACCCTCAGAGCAGGGCCTTTGCACTTGCTCTTCTTAATGCCCGGAAAGTTCTCCACCCGGCTGTCCACATGCCTCACTTCCCACCTTGCTATGTCATCCCTGAAATGTCACTTCCATGAGGCCGTGCTTGACCACATCGTTTAAAGTGGCACCCTGGCCCTCCATATCCCCCTTCTCTGGAGCCCTTGCCACCACCTGACCCTGACCCACACCCACTGTGCATGCTACTAGAGAGTGAGCTTCAGGAAGGCACATGCTGGGGCTGTTTGGGTCACTGCTGTATCTCCTGAACCCGACAGAAACCAGGCACTTAGAAGCTACTCCACTTCCCAGCCCATCAAAACAGCCTATTCCCAAGTCCATCTTAGGCTGGCAAAAGTAGCTGAACACTTTTTCCTTTGTACTCCAAACATGTCTTGAGGGTTCTTGCTGCATGTTGACCCAGATAACAAACCCAGATTTCTTTTTATTAGGCATGTTGAACTTCTCATGTGCCCTTAAAGTATTTTACATGCATTATCTGATTTGCTGCTCACAAAAACTGCAATGAAGTTAGAAGATGTGCTAATTAGCCTCATGTGGGGCCGGGAGGGCTGGGGGTGGATTCCAACCTAGGTGTCAGCTGGGTCACCTTCCACTTATGCCTCTGTGGACCCCTGGATGGGGGGGGTCTACAGGGCCTTCTAGAGGTAAAAATAGGTACTATTTTTATCCTTATTTGATAGATGAGCAAACTGAAGCTCAGAGAGGTAAAGTGATTCACCCGGGTCACACAGCCTCTACCTTCCTGTGCCCTTTCTGCTAGACCCCACCACCTGCACTATTTCTACCCTGTCTCGCTAGTGGGTGGTGATCTCTGTTTCTTAGCAAGCACCCAGTTTTTTGCAACCAACCTAGACCATGTCTGAAGCGTGAGCCATAAGCACAAAGGCCCTGCTTGTCGGCCAAGAGAGCGTCATCACATCTGACACCCGAGGAGAGACTTCAATCCCACTGAAGACTGGATTTTCACAGGAGGATCTCTCATCTGACACTTCCTGACCGTGTGACCTGGGGCATATTGTTCTACCCTTTGAGCCTCTGTATCCATATCTATAAAATGGGGTTAATACCTACCTCCAAGGTAGTTGTGAAACAGTACAGTTGATTTGTTCCAGCCTACAAATAATCTTTCTGTAAATAATTTATACATTCCTGACTCAGGGAACTCCAACTCCCTAGTTGACCCTTTATATTCCCCCAGGATTCGTTTTGCTTTACTAGGCAGTCACCCTGAACTACAGACCCACGGGGATTTAGCAGGCAAAGAAAAGTGTCACGCCTTTTCCCTAGAAGCTGTCCTATAGCACGGTTGATTTCCCACCCTGAAAGTGGCTACTGGGTTTGGGGATCTAATCAGGGGATTCCACAACATCCCCGAAGAGGGCTGTGTGAGGTGGTGATGGGGTTGGAATAAAACCCCGACAGAAGATGGGGACTCCGGGACCAAATCCAAGCCAGAATGGGAAGGCAGTTGTAGGGAAAGCTTGCCCTGGTGGGCAGGCAAAGGGGACTCCTCCAACAGGGAGAAGGTAGAGGGCTCAGGGATGAAAGCTAGAGGGAGGTGTATGCCTTCCCAGCCCTGTGCCGGGTTCCCTGGACGTTTCCATGCCGCAGCCTCCCAGCCACTGTGGTGCAAACAAAGCCAGAGGTGCTGCTGCAGACATCGCACGGCGGCTGGGAAACAGGGGCCGTCTGTACCTTTCAATGCTCTCATCTCATTAATCTTGTACCTCTGCAGTCCTTCTGAAGAGCGCACTCACAGCAGCTCATTCATTACGGCTCTAATAACAGCGGCAGGCATTAAAGCACCAGGCTGCAGAGGAACTGGCCTCTGCAGCTGCAGAAAGCCAATACCTTTTTAAATACATTTACACAGCAATAAATAAAAGCGGTCTCAGTTTACCTCTTTATTAAACTCTATTTGCTCGTCGGAGTTAAGGGCGGCATTTGTGTCTTGCTATTCAAATTTATTCGTACGCGTCTCCTAGGCTGGTCACATTTATTCCATCATGCAATAATGGTGGCTGGAGCTTAAGGGGGCCTTTCATCACCAAGCAGCTCTCATTAAGAGCTCTGCTTCAGGCTTCTGGGCTCAATTTGGCCACCAGGAAGACCACCCCCATTATCCAGAGGGGAAAATGAAGGCAGAGAATGAACATGCCTTCATTAGTCTCACTCAGCAACCAGTTGACTGATGACCACAGGCTGAGGAGAGATCAGTGTCCCTCAAACTCTAGTGTGGAGAGATGGTCCCTTAAAGGGGTTGCTGCACCTGACACACCCCCTCCCAACCCCTAGCTCCACAGTATTGAAAAGTCACGGCATGTTAGCATAGTAAAGACCCTGAGAAAGCAGGGAATCTGTTCAAACTGGTTTTGACCTTGGATCTCTCTCTCTCAACACCTGGTCTGTTTCAAGGAATCAACATTCTGTATTTTAGTTTGTGCAAAGTGTGGGATTTACCAATCTGGAAAGTTTTCCCCATTTGATGTATCTTGACTATTCCCATCATGGGCAATTTCTTGCTTCCACAGGTCGTTCAGAGATTGAGATTCTACCTGCCTTCCTTTCTTAAGGGCTTGTCTTCTTTAAGAATCCTGGATTTCCTGAAAAGACCCCAGTGGTTGGGCAGGCATAGTTCCTGGCAATATACACCTGTTCCAAAGCTCATGGGATGTCTACACTCTTCTGATTTTTGTGCACAAAGGCCTCAGGGCCTAGGCCGCTATCCTTAGACTCAGGCTAAAGCAGGTGGGTAGTAGGGTGCTGGCTGGTCATGACCCGAAAACCCAGGTAGGCTGGGACTCCCTGGGCAG
Source organism: Theropithecus gelada (assembly GCF_003255815.1). Taxonomy (NCBI): domain Eukaryota; kingdom Metazoa; phylum Chordata; class Mammalia; order Primates; family Cercopithecidae; genus Theropithecus; species Theropithecus gelada. The sequence goes on from NC_037677.1 coordinate 55,325,541, forward strand.
GTATTGGCCATAGGGTTTTGTGGCAGCAAAGTAGTAAGAGCCCCAGGGGGGTCACTTGAGGGTGCCTGGATATGTGGACCTGGCCACCTGTGGAGACCAGTGGTGTCTTAACCCCCAGCAAGAGCCAGCAGTGAATGAACTGCTCCCCAATTCACCGGGGGAGTTCTTACTCACCAGGGTTCGCAGCAGTGGCTCACCTGTACTGAGAAAGCAGACATGTCAAAAATGCATTACCTCCCATGGAACAGCAGACCCGCGAGGCAACAGGACTTCTTCCGCGTTTCATGGATGGACAAAGTAGGCACAGAGAGGTTGTATGGCTTGCCCAAGGTCACAGAGCTAGTCAGGATTCCAATTCAAGGAATCCACTCTGATTCCAACTCTCTGCACTACTGTCCCTTCAGAAGCAGTTTCAGGAACCATCTTGGCATAAATGGCCTCCAGGAGCCTCTGAGGGATTCCTATGTTGGAGAGTGAGGAGTGCTCTGTGGGGTCAGAGTGCTGAACGGCCCTCAAAGTCCTGCAGCTGCTTCATACCTCCAAATTATATTAAATGGTAGAGTCCTCTTTCCCCAGGATTTTCTACGTCCTGTCCATTCCCTTCCATTCCTCCCGCATTGCATTCCCAAGAGTGACCTGTCCTGGGCGTGGTGGAATGAACAAGGATCAGGAGACTGGCAGGAGAGGATTCTGGCCTGAGATTTGTGGATTTCTGGCTGCACCACTCTGAGCCTGTTGGAGTCAGAACTTGAATCCATTTTTCCTACATTATCCCGAGCCTGGTGCTGTGCTCTCTTTTAAAAGAAAGCACAGGGGATGGCCTCAGGTTGGCCTTGAGTCCTGGCTTGGTGACTTACAAGCTGTGTTGTTTCAGGCAGGCCACTTCTCTCTGGGTCTCAGTTCCCACATGTGGAGAAAGGCTGAGAGAATGCACACTTCACATACCACACAGCATCTGTGTAAGGACTAGACACACGGGAGACACCCAGCAAACAGTAGGGGTGCAATAAATGTAACGATTTTGTTCCCTTTCTTCATCTTATTGTCTGGGCAGTTGGGGCAGGGGAGGGAGTCAGTTCTTTTAAGTTCAGGGAGAGAGGAAGGCAGCCTATCTGTTTACTGACAGCATCAGAACCCAGATGTAACCAGGTCATGCCAGTTAAGTGGCTGAGAGTACTGACTGCTAACTGCATGATGAGAGAAGCCAGGCTGTCTGCTCACACTTCTTTCCCCAATCCTGGAGCTGTGGGCTGGGAGACACTATTCAATAGCTGCTCAAGTTCACTCTCAGTCCCTTTTTCCCTCATGTGTTAGAAATCAAAGTCCTGACTTTCCTAGTTGCCCTTACAGTCACAAGTGGCCACAGGTTCAAGTGTTGGCCAACGAAATATAAATAAAAATTTTTAAATAAATCTACAGGGTGGGGGTGGGATTCTGGAAAAGATTTTGTGGAGGTAAAGAATTTGCTCACCATCTTGATTGTGGTGATGGCTTCATGTGTGCATATGTGTATCAAAACTGATCAAACTGTATACTTTAAATATGTGCAGTTTGTTGTATGTCGATTATATCTCAATGATGCTGTTTTAAAAAACCCTGCCCCAGTCTCTGGGGAAGACTGGTTTTCCTAATCAAAGGAAGCTTCACAGAATGCCTGAAGTCTGCTGGCTCCCAGATAACCAAGAGTAACAAATATACTGGCAAGTTCAAGAGAGTTCCTGAGACGTTGAATCTAACCCAGCCAGAAGTCACCATCTTGCTATAGGAGGAAAATAAACACTTATTTGTTTGAACCCCTGTAAATGAGGTTTCAGATTCCTTGCAGCCCAAAGCTTTCCCACATTTACTTGGGTGCTCAATCAATATTTGTTGAATAAATGCATTAAGGATTTGATAAACCAATGAGATGAGAGGAAGGAGCAGTCTCTGTGGGCTGGAGTGACCAAGAAGTCTTCTCATTTGGGTCTGAGACTACAGCTGGCCCTGGAAGGATGGGTGGAATTTGGCTAGCAAGAGAAGGTGCAAGGAAGGGTTCAAGGCAGGGAGGGCAGCAGGAGCCAGGCACCCCTGCCCAGGTAGACCCGCCCTCTGAGGCAGCAGCAGGCGTCTTACCTCCCTCCATCTTGGCTAATAAGCCAGCCCATAGTTTACTTTCCTCCACACATTCTTTTTTTTCAGTGGCAGAAAATTACAGCTGACAAGTGGCAATTGATCTCTTCACATTATTTTGAAGCAATTATATTGAAACAGGAAACAATGCTTCCAGGAAAGAGCCGATAACAGAGCCGAACACAAAGCTCCCTCTAAGATAGATAGGGGAGGACAATTTGCACTGCATAGAAACTGACCAAATTTCCTTCTCCTGAAACTACAGTTGATTATTGCCTGGAAATCTTCACCGATAACTTCTAATTCCGTCCAGGGGATGGAGGACAGGCCTGAGTCCCCAGGTGCCCTAAAGAGGGGTGAGGTGCCTTGGGCCTGCCAGCAGCCCCCAACGGGGATCCCTTAAACTCCCACACACCAAGAGGGGCTCTATGGACTCGAGTCTGGGCACAGGAAACCAACTGGTGCAGAAGGCATTAGGCTGTAATGCCCCAAACTTAGAACAGCCTAGGACCCTTAAAAGAAACAGATTCCTGCAGACCCCAATATTGACTTAGTGATTGTATTTGAATGCTACTTAAATTTTTACAAACCAAAGGTGGGAATAAACTTCCTTTGCTTACAGTTTATATATAATAGGAAACAAAAACATCATTCCAAATATAAAAATAAGTCATAAACCCAGCAGAAGCAAATTAGTATCGATTTAATGCAAAATATTTAATGCTGCTTTGCTGCACCAAATTTGCACCTGTGACCTGGGTATGATGCCATCACCACAGAGCCAATCTCTGTGTTTTTCATGGCCTGTCACTGTGGCAGTGTGACCAGGGAAATTTCTTGTCACCCTTCTCTTCTGTCTCCTGGAACTTCTGTTCACTTGGCATGCCTGGAGAGGGAGGCTTCAAAGAGCCTGTCTTGACTCTTTCCTCATGAGTCTGCAGCAGCTTATCTGGTGCCAGCATGACTGTAGCACAAACAGGACATGAATGTGTAAGGGGACACTTTGGGGCAAAGTGTCCTCTAGATGAGTGGCTCTCACACTCGGTAGTACAGTGGAATCACTTGGAGAGACTTTAAAAATGCCCATGCTCAGCCATACTCCAGGCCAATTAAGCTGGAATCTTTTAAAACACTCCCTGGGTAATTCTGAGGGGCAGCCAAGTTGAGATCGAATGATCTAGATCCATTTCTCAAGCTTAAGCGTGCCTCAGAACCCATGGAGAATGTGTTTAAACCCAGAGGGATGGGCCCCAGCCCCAGAATTTCTGATTGTGTAGTTTTGGGGATGGGGGAGCCTAATAATTGGCATTTCTCAGAGGCACCCAGGTGATGCTGATGCTGCTGATCAGGTGACCACATTTTGAGAACCATCAACTTAAATCATCAGAATAAGCTTATATTCACTTGCTACAGATTATCATAGAAATGAAAGCATTTGCATTATGAACTCATGGATTCCAGAGAATGCATCTGAGAACCCCAGTATAAGAATGTCCATGTACTGGCAGGACTCAAATCCCTCCTCTACTTTTATACAACTATGTGGTCTCTGGTAAACCATTCACCGCTCTTTGAGCCTCGGTCTTTGATGTAGTGAGATAGGTGTAACATCCATCTCGCAGATAAGCCTGGAAAATGCAGTAAGGTGCAATTCAAAGTCAGACATTGGTAGGTCGGGAAAAGGCTTGGGTTTTGGTTCCAGCTCCACTGCTTGCTGACTGTGTGGCTTTGGCCACTGTGCTTATTAGCATGTTAAAGATGAAAAAATGGCTAATAACAGCTGGCAGGCTTGTTATGAGGCACATATATATGCACTTTTTAAACTGCAAAACACTAAATGGCTTATTTTATAAATTAAGACATATTTCAGAGGTAGTTACAGACACCTGTGAACCTGGCTAGAAAGGAACTGGCCACACTTATCCATCTCTTCTCTCCACCTTTAGGGTTGATTTCCCTAAAGGGAGACCTAACAAGCAGTTTGCTGAGAAGCCCCTGTGTTTGCAAAGCTGGAAAACTATATGAATCCCAAAGATGGGTGCCAGTAGGTGACCCAAAGAAGGAAGCCTATTTAATCTCCCAGCATTTACTCTCAAAGGAAACTGTTGGATGAGCTCCTCTTCACTATCTAGCTTTCAGAGGAAACACAACTTCTAGTTAGCTCACATGGTGTCAGGGGAAAACAAGATTTTTAGAAATGAGGAAAAGTAGAAGGTAAGCAAGGAGAGAGTTACTGGAAGGAGACCTCCCTCAAAGGACAGAGCTGTTGGTCACTCCCTTCTCTGCCCACTTGTAGTCCCTGTCCATCTTCATCCAAGCCCTCAGCCAGGATCATAACAACGGTAACAGCTTTGCTGTCCCAACACCACAAACTCTTTGAACACAGCTCTACGCCTCACCCGCTCGCAGCCCAGCTCTTTGTTTTGTGCTTTATTTGTAACTGATGCTCAGTACAAGTTGAGTGAATGCTTGAATGGAGGAAACCAATTCAAAATTTTAGACATCCCTGCATAGTGCAGTTAACTCACAGCTCACAGTTTTGCTGATGCTTCAGTATTAGTAAGACAGCAAAGGGGAGGGCATTTTATGTATGAGGAAACCAAGAGGAGGCTTGGAAAACCAAGTAACATGATAGCATTTGAATTTTGGTCTAAGGGAACAATTTATTACTTACTTTTCTTCAACTAAGTTCCGGGGGTACAGTGCAGGATGTGCAGGTTTGTTACATAGGTAAATATGTGCCGTGGTGGTTTGCTGCACAGATCAACCCATCGCCTAGATATTAAACTCAGCATCCATTAGCTATTCTTCCTGATGCTCTCCCTCCTGCCATGCCCCTTGCCAGGCCCCAGTGTGTGTTGTTCCCCCACCATGTGTCCATGTGGTCTCATTGTTCAGCTCCCATTTATAAGTGAGAACACGTGGTGTTTGGTTTTCTGTTCTTGCATTAGTTTGCTGAGAATCACAGCTTCTAGTTCCATCCATGTCCCTGCAAAGGACATGATCTTGTCCTTTTTTATGGCTGCATAGTATTCCATGGTGTATATGTACCAGATTTTCTTTTTCCCATTTTTTATTTATTTATTTACTTACTTATTTTTATTATACTTTAAGTTCTTAGGTACATGTGCAGAACATGCAAGTTTGTTACATAGGTATCCACGTGCCATGGTGGTTTGCTGCACCCATCACCCCATCATCTACATTAGGTATTTCTCTTAATGCTATCCCTCCCCTAGCCACCTATCCCCCGACAGGCTCCGGTTTGTGATATTCCCCTCCCTGTGTCCATGTGTTCTCACTGTTCAACTCCCACTTATGAGTGAGAATATGTGGTGTTTGGTTTTCTGTTCCTGTGTTAGTTTGCTAAGAATGATGGTTTCCGACTTCATCCATGTCCCTGCAAAGGACATGAACTCATCCTTTTTTATGACTGCATAGTATTCCATGGTGTATATGTGCCACATTTTTTTAATCCAGCCTGTCATTGATGGGCATTTGGGTTGGTTCCCAGTCTTTGCTATTGTGAACAGTGCTGCAATAAACATACATGTGCATGTTTCTTTACAGCAGAATGATTTATAATCCTTTGGGTATATACCCAGCAATGGGATTGCTGGATCAAATGATATTTCTGGCTCTAGATCCTTGAGGAATTGCCACATTGTCTGCCACAATGGTTGAACTAATTTACACTCCCACCAACAGTGTAAAAGCACTCCTATTTCTCCACATCCTTTCCAGCATCTGTTGTTTCCTGACTTTTTAATGATCAGCATTCTGACTGGTGTGAGATGGTATTTCATTGTGGTTTTGATTTGCATTTTTCTAAAGACCAGTGATGATAAGCTTTGTTTCATAAGTTTGTTGGTTGCACAAGTGTCTTCTTTTGAGAAGTGTCTGTTCATATCCTTCGCCCGCTTTTTGATGGAGTTGTTTGCTTTTTTTTCTTGTAAATGTGTTTAAGTTCCTTATAGATTCTGGATATTAGCCCTTTGTCAGATGGATAGATTGCAAACATTTTCTCCCATCCTGTAGGTTGCCTGTTCACTCTGATGATAGTTTATTTTGCTGTGCAGAAGCTCTTTAGTTTAATTAGATTCCATTTGTCAACTATGGCTTTTGTTGCCATTGCTTTTGGTGTTTTAGTCATGAAGTCTTTGCCCATGCCTATGTCCTGAATGGTATTGCCTAGGTTTTCTTCTAGGGTTTTTATGGTTTTAGGTCTTACATTTAAATCTTTAATCCATCTTGAGTTAATTTTTGTATAAGGTTTAAGGAAGGGGTCCAGTTTCAGTTTTCTTTCTACATATGGCTAGCCAGTTTTCCCAACACCTTTTATTAAATAGGGAATCCTTTCCCCATTGCTTGTTTTTGTCAAGTTTCTCAAAGATCAGTTGGTTGTAGATGTGTGATGTTATTTCTAAGGCCTCTGTTCTGTTCCATTGGTCTATATATCTGTTTTGGTATCAGTACCATGCTGTTTTGGTTACTGCAGCCTTGTAGTATAGTTTGAAGTCAGGTAGCGTGATGCTTCCAGCTTTGTTCTTTTTGAGTAGGACTATCTTGGCTATATGGACTCTTTTTCAGTTCCATATGAAATTTAGAGTGATTTTTCCTAATTCTGTAAAGAAAGTCAATGGTAGCTTGATGGGGATAGCACTGAATCTATAAATTACTTTGGGCAGTATGGCCATTTTCATGATACTGATTCTTCCTATCCATGAGCATGGAATGTTTTTCCATTTGTTTGTGTCCTTTCTTATTTCCTTGAGCAGTGGTTTGTACTTCTCCTTGAAGAGGTCCTTCACATCCCTTGTAAGTTGTATTCCTAGGTATTTTATTCTCTTTGTAGCAATTGTGAATGGGAGTTCACTCATGATTTGACTCTCTGTTTAACTATTATTGGCATATAGGAATGCTCGTGATTTTTGCACATTGATTTTGTATGCTGAGATTTTGCTGAAGTTGCCTAGCAGCTCAAGGAGATTTTGGGCTGAGATGATGGGGTTTTCTAAATATACAATCATGTCATCTGCAGACAGAGACAATTTGACATCCTCTCTTCGTATTTCAATACGCTTTATTTCTTCCTTCTTGCCTGATTGCCCTGGCCAGAACTTCCAACACTATGTTGAATAGGAGTGGTGAGAGAGGGCATCCTTGTCTTGTGCCAGTTTTCAAAGGGAATGCTTCCAGTTTTTGCCTATTCAGTATGATATTGGTTGTGGGTTTGTAAATAGGCATTTAGCCTATTTACATTTGAGGTTAATGTTGGTATGTGTGAATTTGATCCTGTCATTATGATGCTAGCTGGTTATTTTGCCCATTAGTTGATGCAGTTTCTTCATAGTGTTGATGGTCTTTACTCTTTGGTATGTTTTTGCAGTGGCTGGTATTGGTTGTTCCTTCCCATATTTAGTGCTTCCTTCAGGAGCTCTTGTAAAGCAGGCCTGGAGGTGACAAAATCTCTCAGCATTTGCTTGTCTGTAAAAGATTTTATTTATCTTTTGCTTATGAAGCTTAGTTTGGCTGGATATGAAATTCTGGGTTGAAAATTCTTTTCTTTGAGAATGTTGAATATTGGCCCCCACTGTCTTCTGGCTTGTAGGGTTTCTGCCAAGAGATCTGTTGTTAGTCTGATGGGCTTCCCTTTGTGAGTAACTCTGCCTTTCTCTCTGGCTGTCCTTAACATTTTTTCCTTCATTTCAAACTCAGTGAATCTTACGATTATGTGTCTTGGGGTTGCTCTTCTCAAGGAATATCTTTGTGCTGTTCTCTGTATTTCCTGAATTTGAATGTTGGCCTGTCTTGCTAGGTTGGGGAAGTTCTCCTGGATAATATCCTGAAGAGTGTTTTCCAACTGGGTTCCATTCTCCCCATCACTTTCAGGTACACCATTCAAATGTAGGTTTGGTCTTTTCACATAGTCCCCTATTTCTTGGAGGCTTTGTTTGTTCCTTTTCATTCTTTTTTCTCTAATCTTGTCTTCACACTTTATTTCATTAAGTTGATCTTCGGTCTCTGGGATCCTTTCTTCCACTTGATTGATTCAGCTGTCGATACTTGTGCATGCTTCATGAAGTTCCCGTGCTGTGTTTTTCAGCTCCATTGGGTCATTTACGTTCTTCTCTAAACTGGTTATTCTAGTTAGCAATTCCTCTAATCTTTTTTAAGGTTCTTAGCTTCCTTGCATTGGGTCAGAACATGCTCCTTTAGCTCAGAGGAGTTTGTTATTACCCACATTCTGAAGCCTACTTCTATCAATTTGTCAAACTCATCCTCTATCCAGTTTCGTTACCTTGCTGGTAATGAGTTGTGGTCTTTTGGAGGAGAAGAGGCATTCTGGTTTTTGGAAGTTTCAGCCTTTTATTCTGGTTTTTTCTCATCTTCGTGGATTTATCTACCTTTGGTCTTTGATGTTGGTAACCTTCGGATGAGGTTTCTTTGTGGACATCCTTTTTGTTGACATTGATGCTATTCCTTTCTGTTTGTTAGTTTTCCTTCTAACAGTCAATCCCCTCTGCTGCACGTCTGCTGGGGTTTGCTGGAGGTCCACACCAGGTCCTGTTTGCCTGGTTATCACTAGTGGAAGCTCAGTTGGAAATGCAGAAATCACCCGCCTTCTGTGTTGATCTCACTGGGAGCTGCAGACCAGAACAGTTCCTACTCAGTCATCTTGCCAGCCACCTATATGTACCACATTTTCTTTTTCCAGCCTATCATTGATGGGCATTTGGGTTGATTTTGTCTTTGCTATTGTGAACAATGCTGCAATGAACATACACCTGCATGTATCTTTATAATAGACTGATTTATATTTCTTTGGGTATATGCCCAGTGATAGGATTGCTGGGTCAAATGGTATTTCTGCTTCTAGACCTTTCTGGAATTGCCACACTGTCTTCCATGATGGTTGAACTAATTTACACTCCCACCAGTAGTGTAAAAGCATTATTTTTTCTCTGCAACCTTGCCAGCATCTGTTGCTTCTTGACATTTTAGTAATCACCATTCTGACTGGCGTGAGATAGTATCTCATTGAGGTTTTGATTTGCATTTCTCTAATGGTCAGTGATGAGCTTTTGTTCATGTTTGTTGGCTGCATGAATGTCTTCTTTTGAGAAATGTCTGTTCATGTCATTTACCCACTTTTTTATGGAGTTGTTTGTTTATTTCTTGTAAATTTGTTTTAAGTTTAAGAGAACAATTCAAAGTGTCTGCAAGAACTAATGGATTTTGAATTAGTTATAATCTTTGAGGGAAAAAAAAGAGAAAAGATCTTGATGTCACTTTGAACTACTCACAGCTCAATGAAAAAGCCAGAACACAGTGCCCAATTTCATAATTAAAATGTTCAACCTGATTGAGGAAGGGAGAAAGGAGATGGAAATGATTTTAATATCAGCATGAGAAGTCCATCGAGAGAGGAACCCCGATCATCTCCTCCCAAAGATACCAGGACCTAAACCAAAAGGGGAGAGAGTCAAGTCCCAGGTTTGTGAACAGCAGCAGGTTCAAAGACTTTCTCCCTTTTTAGAAAACTGAGAAATAACGGCTGGGAACTGGGTGAAGGGAACCCAAATCAGGCTCCCATTTATCTTATTCCATTGGGCAGAAGCCAACAGTCACTCAGCATGAAAAGCCTAAAATTTAAGGCAGAAAGAGGGAAATCGCTTTTTCTAGGCTATGTCTAATTAACCCTTGGAACAACATGGCAATTTTGTTTTACTGCAATTTCTCGCTTAGGAAGACTCGAAAATAAAGATTAAATATGGGGTGTTCATGAGTGGTTATTCTCACCAGGATGTAACAGCAGAGGCCATCAATCCTCCTGCCCAAAGAAGACAACTGGGACCAACCAGAACATCTCTGCTGCTTGCTAAGGGAATGAGCTTGTTTTCTGGAGCTGCTGCCTATGATTGCAGTGGAGAAAGATGATCTGAAAAGTCAGCCGTGAACTTACTGCTGCCCATTCTCCAAGGTAAATAAAGAGTTTCCTTTGTCTAGTGTATCCTGACAGTTGACCCTTAAACTCCCAAAACTAGACCTTGTAAGTAGACACTCACTTTCTTAAGGTTGTCTTTTTGTCTTTCTTGAGGTTTAAGGAAGAATTTCTTAAATTGTTGGAAAAGTTATTTGAAGAAAAAAAGGCAAGAAAAGAAAGAAATCCTTAGCCCGCAGGTGATCAATTACCCTGGGCGGAAACCCATTTGAAAGTCTTCTCAAATAAGCTGTGGAGCTGGTTTGAATGCTTAAACAGACATGACAGCCCAACTTTCTGGTGAAAGATCTGCTTTGGCTCCTAGTATAAATAGCTGCATTAGCACCACAGGCAGAGAATAACACAATCTCCACCTTGAATATGCTAAATGTCCTCATTATTCAAAAGGCATGCAAACTGGCCAGGTGCTCTGTTTAAATGAAGAGACACTGTGCAAGCCAGCTACATGAGAGTCAATGACAGGCGCTCTTCAGTTTAAGCACATTAGTTTTACAGAATGTCTAATTTTCAGATGTGATAAGGCATGAAACTATTTATAAGGCTTATTTGGACAAAATGATCTTAAAGACCTCTTCTACCCTTAGTATTAGCCCATGATTGTTTGGACTTCAGGCTGTGTGTATCACGCATCAGAAAGTGGCCTCCACTGGTGAGGTATGATATTGCAGCCCAGCTCAAGTAGTCATGGTAATTAGAGCAGGTGTGTTAAGAGGAGTACTTCATATGTATCAAAATATTTGGTTGAGAATAAAAAGTAAAGGCCAAAATGTCTATGCTGAAACAATCCTTAAATGAGAGATATGCTAAGGTCTGTGGAGTTCTGAAAAGGTGGCAAAACATAAACAGCACACCATGACTCAACTTACCACAACTTCCCACACACCAGAGAGAGTAAATGCTGATACAAACTCTTAAAATAACTTTGATTCAGTATTTTGAGATATGCACCATATCTAATTTTGTAATGAAAGCCAATGGAAAAGTGATTTGTTTGGTTATATTCTTATACAACCAACTTAAAAATGTTTCGTTGCATGTAACAGTCACATTGTGTCCTCTGAGTTTTAAAGAGCATACAGTTGGTTTCCAAAGAAAAAAGGCTGACCTGTCAAGATAGTTTAAAACCTTGAGTCAGAAGGATGAGGTGTGAAGCACAGAAGCAGCATATCAGAGTTGGGAGGGTCCTAGAAGGCCATCTCACACAATTTCCTCATTGTACAGATGGAGAAACTGAGGGCCAGAGAGGGGTGGTAATGTCCCAAGAGCCTTTCAGTGAGAGGCTAACCTAGTCATGAGTAGATTCAAAGTTTATTGCTACCAACCCAGGTCTCCTTAAAATTTCATAGCCCAGCTCTTGGATTTTACAAAGAAGTTTCTATTTAAATGGATTGTCCTATAATTCCTTGAAAAGATGATTTTCTATTGGAAATTCCATAAGTTCAGCACCAAACTATATTTCCCAGACTGTCCCTACCCCCAGGAAGTGGAAATTGTGGTTATGGGAACATCACACCCCTCTAATCATATTAATCCAGATAACTGTGTCAACATGACAAGGTGGAAGACTAGGCAAACAAAAGCACTAGAAGGAGGAGACCATCCTAGCCCACTTTCAGCCTTCTTCTGGTAGGAGGAGCAGCTACCACTGCCCAGCTTCCAGAACCTCTTCTAGGAGAGAACTTCAGTGCCCTTCAAGAGACAATTAGAGTCATCTTAAGGAAAGCAGAATTAGATGGAACGAGCCTCCATGGACTCCAGAGCTTCTCCCCTCCCAACATCCCTTATGTTCCTCATAATGAATCCTTTCTTTAAACATTACACCCCTCAATTAGCTCATAATTGCTGTCCGTGCCATATGAATTATGCATTGTGCAATGCAAATTCAGGTTCCCTGGCACTGGACAAATCACAAGCTGTTGAAGAAGCTGGAGTAATTACCAAAACAATCCCAGGAGCCCTGGGGAAAATGAACATTATCTGGTCGACAGCCTGTTCTTCCGCCTTGTCTTCCCCACTTTCAGCCTGATTCATCCCCCACCCCACTCAGCTTCAATACATAGTTACTGAGTTTTAAGCAAGGCTTGCATGCCAACCAAGGTGCTAGCTGACATATATCATGCTTTAACATTTATAGTCTTCACAGTCCTGAGGGGCAGGGGCTACAATTCTACATATCACATGACTTCACTTGAAATACCCTCTCCTCCTGGAATTTCTGAGTTTCACCATGCTGGGGCTTGGGTGAGGTTCACCTTTGTGGTATAAATGAAAAAGAGGGATTATTTCAGCCAGTGACAAATGTCAAGACAAAGGATGGTTAAAACTATAAAAAAATAAAAGGACAAAGAGGGCACTTTGGAAGCACTCAATGTGTTAATTACAAGGCAAATTACATTTACTGAAACTACTTCTTAAATACCTCTAAGGCAGGGTTAAGATATATATCCAAAAGCATTAAAATCACACTTCCTCCCATATATTCAAATTCATGCATGTGGATTCTCAACGGTCTAATCTTTCATACAATTTCCTCAAATCAGTTGGTTAATACTATACATACACACCATACACACACGTGTGTGTAATGATTATGTAGAGTTTAATGGTTATATCAACTTTAATGGTAAGAAGAGGACACGTGTCCCTCCATGATTCCTACTTTCCTTCCACCACCATTTCTAGTTTCTAATTTGGAGAGTAACACATCACTGCAATTATTTTCATATCTAGGCTGCTTCAACAAGATATATCCAGATTTTTAGATCCTAAGCATTTGCAGCAAAACACATTATTCTCTACAAATTCATTCAACTTAAGGAGGTAAATGTTTGTCTCTAGCCGCTATGAGTTTTTGAGATAAACGTACAGCCTTGTCTTTGCCCTGCCCATCTTTCATGAAAATCATGCTGTGCTAACTGCTGCTTCAAACTTTTAATTATTTGCAAATTTCCTCATTAATTTATTCACCCTTTAAATGTTTATTTAGGACCTATTATGTGACAACATATTGAGCTAGGAACTGATTTTGCCAAAGATAAATAAGGCATATGTGGTTTTGTTTGTTTGTTTGTTTCTTTATTTCTTTGACGGAGCTTCACTCCTGTCACCCAGACTGAAGTATAGTGGCACAATCTTGGCTCACTGTAACCTCTGCCTCCCAGGTTCAAGTGATTCTCCTGTCTTACCCTCCTGAGCAGCTGGGATTACAAGCACCTGCCACCACGCCTGGCTAAATTTTGTATTTTTAGTAGAGACAGGGTTTCACGAAGTTGGCTAGGCTGGTCTTGAACTCCTGACCTCAGGTGATCCACTTGCCTTGGCCTCCCAAAGTGCTGGGATTACAGATGTGAGCCACCGCGCCAGGCTGTGATCTTGTTTCTAAGTAGCTCAGGGTGTAGAGCTTATAGAAGGCCACTTTAGCTTGAACCAATTACATGTGTTTAGGGTTCAGTAAAGTAAGGACTCTGAAGTGGCAGGCTTGAGTCCTAGAGGGACTACTTACTAATTATAAGGCTCAGTTTCCTCATCTGTAAAATGAGAGTAAGTGACAGTATAAACATGTGGTATAATAAGCACTCTTTGCAATGCATTTTAGAATCCTTTTATGCTCCTTGAATGTCATGCATGTACCAATTTAAATTTTTACTTTAAAAAATGAACAAGCAAACACTGTTTTGAAATGAATGCTGACATGGAATGGATCCCAGGGACTCCTTTTTCCCCCTGCTCTCTATCCAAGGACAATTCACCTATCTTGTCTGATTCCCACTCTCTTCATCGGACAAAAGGTGAAATTGAACAAGTGGCCTTTAAGGTAGCTTTGATATTGAAAAGTTAATGATTTTATTTGTAGGTAACAAATCATAAACCCCTCTGGTGGTCTTCCTATGGGCAGGAAATAAGATTGGGGTCAGCACAGCGGGGTAGGAGGAGGCTTAGGATGGGTGGGTGTTGCCTAGCGGCTTGTGAGTGATGTGTCCAAGAGAGGCGGCAAGAAAGGGAGCTGAAGCCAGGCATCGAGAGACATAAGATCATGTATCAAACTTGACGGGTGAAATAGAGTTTAAATAGAAGAGCAGCATCACAGTTGGTAGCACATGAGCTCAAGAGATTGATGTAGGGCCCAGGCAGATGAAGCCTGTTTCTTCGCATGGAAATGTGTTCGTTCATTCACTCATCCAACAAATATTTAGTTAGTGCCTGTTGAGCCAGTCCATGCTAAGTGTTTGGCAAGCAGTATGAACAAATAGGCATGGCCCTTGTCCTCATGAGGTTGACAGTCTAGTGAGAGAATCAGACATTTACAAAGAAACACTTAGGACTGTATAATTATCAGCCCTAATGACTGCTCTCACAGACTATCCCAGGCTGTCCTAGAAGCGGAAAAAGCAGACTAGATTTAGTCTGTAGGCAGGGAACCAGTCCAGGAGGAAGTGACATATAAGCCGTGATATAAAGGATGCACTGGAATTAACTAAGTCAAGTCAAGGGAACAACTTCCATAAATGACAGGTCCAGTGAGACTCCATTGTGTACAGATTTTGGTGTTTCCAGCTTAGAGTGGAAAGGAGTGGGGAAATTCCTTAAAAGGGCTGATCAAAACAGAAATGTGACACATTTTGTTTTCATTGATAAATGGGCTTATTTAAATATACAGAGACCATCAAAATATTTCTTGTATCAAAGTTTCCGAGACTGCTGGAGCAATGACTATTTCTCCTGGAGGAAATCAGAGTTGATCCAGGTTCTTGCTTATCGTGAGTGGACTCTCCCAGCATTTTAAGAGCAGCGGGTGAGTCGGTCTTCCAAGCAGAAGCTGGACATGAGCCCTGGTTAGCTTTAAATGGACTCTCTCCCCTCATCCCCTCTCCCTGCCCGTGACCCTTCCGGAAGGCCACTGTTTCTCTGCTCACAGAGAGGGTAGAAGGCAAGACACGAGGGAGACGCAGATTCGTAAACTTTGCAATTATTCTAGTGCTTTCCAAATGTGTTAAATAGCAAAGTCATTTCATTAAATGTTAATAAGTGTTATGTGGGTTCAGAATGCAATAGATCTGGCAAATGGATTAAACAGTTATGCAAGGTTTTGCTGCAGGTCTTATCAGAGCCTTTGACATTTTGTAATATGCACTGTAAGTCTCTAATTGAGGATACAACTGGCAATATTTTCCAAACATATTTGACCACAAAACATGCTTTCCCTGGAGTGTTTCTTGGGTGTGTTATGCTTCAGAATTCATTTTGGTAAATACTGTTTAAATGAGTAACTCAAAATTAGGGTTTAAAAGTCAAATGGATCAGGCCAGGCACGGCTGTAATCCCAGCACTTCGGGAGGCCAAGGCAGGTGGATCAGGAGGTCAGGAGTTTGAGACCAACCTGGCCAACAGGGTGAAACCCCGTCTCTACTAAAAACACAAAAATTAGCTGGGCATGGAGGCGCACACCTGCAATCCCGGTTACCCAGGAGACTGAGGCAGGAGAATTGCTTGAACCCGGGAGGTGGAGGTTTCAGTGAGCCAAGATCGCACCACAGCATTCCAGCCTGGGTGACAGAGTGAGACTCCATCTCAAAAAAAAAAAAAAGGGGTGAAATGGATCTTAGAGGCCACCTTGTCTAAACTTCCACCTAGAGAGGAATATGAATAAAAGCCCACTGAGCTAAATTCATTTCTTTGACATTATTCCAGGCACATCTCTTACACTGTGAATGCTGTTAAGCTGTAGGAGAGAAAAGTGCTGTAAAGGAATAAGGAAATCCCTGCACTTTACCAGGTAACTATGGGCAAGTCCCTACTCTGGCCTTCAGTTTCTCTAGAGGTTCAATGAATACCGTGCATCTTTGGGTTGTGGAAGATTCAATGCTGTATGAAAAGCACCTGGTACTGAGCAAGTTACTAGATTTCCCCCTTCCCACCCTGAAAAGTAAGCATCATGCTTTATATAAATACTGTATGCAAATATTCGATATGCAATATGCAAATATTCAAGGTATTTTTTATAATGATGGGTTTTGTCCTTGTCCCTAAGGGAACATATTAATGCAAAGTAAAACACTCTGTTCAATTCTGCTGGTTTAGATGATGCCTCATTCTCCCAGGAAGCTCTTCCCTTTTATAACCTGGTGTTAAACTTCATTAAATACAAATACTCTGGAGTTTATCATCCTTTATAGGAACCTAAGCTTCAGAATTAGAGCATTTCAAAGTTTGGGCTCCCTTATGTTTTAGAAAAGTGGAAATAGACTCTACAAGGGGAAGTGACTTGTGAAAGGTTACCGCATGAGCTAGAAGCAATTGCAGCCCCAAGCAAGCTAGTCATGTCTAGCCTGGGCCCTTTTCTCCAGATCAGCAACTCCTCATTTCTTTTCTTGGAAACTTAAGCTCCAGCATGCTGAAGTGTTTGCTCTTGAATTCTCTTACCTCTGGAAACCAGGAAACTCTGAGGGATTTTTGTCTTCTCACTTATTTGAGAAGATGCAGTTTGTTGAAAAGAGAATACATGTCAACCATCTGAGTTGGGTGTTTTGTGCCAAACAGAGGATTCAACATGTTTTAGTGGGGTTTGAACTGGAGTCCAAGCTGGGAACAGACCTCTCTCTTTCTGCAGTCAATGAGAAAGGAAGCGAGCATGCTCCAGTCTAGGAGAAAGTCTCCTTTCTGTTGTACACACAGGGGAACAGGTGCCAGGCCATGGCCCTGACAGTTATGCAAATCAGTTGTGCAGATTTTAAAAACAAAAACAAAGGTAAACTGACTTTATCTGAACATAACATTTTATGCAACATGGCATAAATAACAAGATTCTTCGTTTCTTACTCTCTGGTACTCACCCAGGTGACAGCTTGGGCAGCACTGTGGGTGGAGCCATAAGAGACTGGAGCTTGTGGGTCCACCTTCTAAAGCTGCTCCCCCTATGACCTTGGACAAGTCACACTTCCTCCTGTCTGATTCCTCATCTGCTCTGTGGGGGATGTAGCTGCTTGCCTTTTTATAAAAATTAAATGAAAGACTGGAACCAAACATTCACTCCAATATCTTATTGCTACTCCAGGGCAGGAACCAGGCTCAGTGCTGTAGATGAATGTGATGTTCCTTTGCCCACAAGGGACCCCCCGCCCCCGCCCACCCCACCATATTGGGCACTCTCACTCCAGATTCTGTGATAGGTGTGCTCATCACGAATTCCAGCAAAGTCCTTGCAAAACACCACAGATGTGCAGTGCAGGCATTTGTGATTCACTGAGATGAAGTGTGTGTTTGTTCTGGGCCCACATCAGAGACCTGGGTTTTGCAGTCATTGTGTTCTGGGGTCCATGAGCTGAAGAAGGGATTCTGTGAGTGATAGTCTGGTTTGCTTGAGCAAAGAGCCGAGAATCTGCCAGGTAAGGTTTCAGACAGACTCCTGAAACTATTTTTAAGAAGAAGCTACTCTGGTAGTAAATGCTAAGTGAGTGTGTCTCCGGTGGGCAGGTCCTGGGATTGGCCTCCAAATGTGACAAGGAGACTTCAAGAGGCTGTCAGGGGACATGGTGTTACCGTTAACACAAGCAGTACAGTGTTAGTTGAAAGGCCCTGGCCTCCTCACTTCTATGGTGACACCATAGAAGGCAACCAGGTTTAGACATCTCAGAGACCAAATGGTTCTGTAATCACCCCCAAAAGGTGGCTAGAATGTTTCCAGGTTGGAAGACAACCTGGAAAGTAAAATCCTAAATTCAGAAAAGAAGCCGCCCCCTCTTCCCCTCCTCCCCCCGCCCCACCCCACCCAGAGGCAGCAGAACAGGCTTGGAATGGACTGTAGACGTCATCTGGACCATCTCTAATGTTCCAGGTGAGGAAACTGAGGCAGGAGGACTTGCAAGAGGACACACAGGGAGTTAATAGCAGGGCGGGTTCTGAAACCCAAACTTGATTCTGGACACAAGCTGGAGAGGCTCAACCCCTGGAGACTGAGCTCTTTGAACACCAGCCAGTAGGGGGAGCTCTGTCTCATGGGAGGGGCTCAGAGCGTCTCCTGGCAGGGGACACAGTGCCCTGGCTAGGAAGTGGGTTGAAGGCGCATCTGTAAATCCAAGGCTGACAGAGGAGGCCCTGTTGTCCTATATTTCTCCTCTGTAAAAGCCCCTGCCCACCCAACCCAACCAGTTCCTCCTGGGTCCCTTGGAACCATGAAAATTGTCCTGTCCAAGTTGAAGGGATAGGAGTGCCTCCTGAAACTTGTGCATGAGTTTGTTACTCTCGGCTGGAACAATGATGGGGCGATTACCTGTCTAAATACTCTCAGGGAGTGCGTTGGCAGAGTGGCTTCCGGGATACGGGGAGGTGGAATTGAGACTGGGCATGGGAGGGCATTTTTAACCAGAGAAATGTGTCCATTCACCTTTGCAAACATTTACTGAGCACCTACTATGTGCCGGGCACAGGATGTTCACCATCCCAGACATCTGATCAATGCCACGGCGGACAACCTTCTTTCTGAATGTCAGCCGCCCAATCCTGGGCTTTGTGCTGGCTCTCTTTCTTCCTCACTCTCTTTCTTTCTTTCTTAAGCCACCAACAAAACTCTGACCTCTCCCCACACACACAATGCAGGCAGTCACTCATGCATTAACAACCACCAGGCCCCAAAGGTCGTTTCTATGACAACCCCGGGGTCCTTAATGACCCTGGCAGGCCAATGATTTTGTTTTGTTTGAGAGTGAAGGAATAATAAGTCAGTCCAGCTCGCTCGGGCGCTCGCTTCTCTCCCCGTCGCCCCCCTCCGCCGCCTGCGCTGATACACTGTTCATTATCTGGCTGCTGCATCAGCCCCAGAGACGGGGCGGCAGCCAGCTCTGAAAGACAAGAGCCTGGCTGCAGACAAAGAGCTGTAAAGGACCGAGTGTGCCCTGCATCCAGGGTTGCCCGGGGTTCATTAATTCCATCGCCCGCTAGAAAGGAGAGCGGTAGCAAGGGCCCTGGGGTCCTTGGTTCCTAGAGTCCAGCGGTACCCGCATGAACCCCAAATCACCGTGCAGCTCTTTAGAAAGAAGTGTGTGTAGGGCCCTTTTGGGAGACCTCTCTACCCGGGAGGTGTGCCCAACTCGCCGCCAGCCAGCACCGCTCCCGATGGCGAGACCTATCATTTTAATGATGGGATGAACAAGGCAATTAATGTGCAGCCCCACCAGCTTCCATATGGATCATCAGTAACTCGGGAGGCTGGGCCTGATCGCCCAGACAAAGGAGGGCAGCATGGCGTCCCAGCTGATTCCGTCCACTGGCCCCGGTGGGGCGGTTGCCCTCTAGGTTCTCCAGTTCCGGATTTCTGGTTCTACCCTGAGAAACTTCCTGGGGAGGAAGCTTTCATTGTCTTCTGATCTTGGGGCAAATAGGCCTCCAGCTTGTCACATTAATTTTCAAACGTGATGTTCGGCAGCAAGGGATTTTGCTAGCAGACACTTGGAATTATTTTTGTTGTGTGTGCACAACTGAAATCCCCTAGAATAAGTCATTATCCTCTTAAAAAAAAAAAATCAGCTCCTACTGGCTGCCTGGTGGCCCAATCAGCTGACTCATTTTCCATGCTTTCCCTGAAGTAATTAGCGTTTTCATTTTTCCCAACCTGCCTATTAGATAAACTCCAGGATCCCATTCAGGGGAAGCACATTTTTGTGAGTTGACTTGCCTCAGCCTCTCCCCAAGAAACAAAAGAAGAAATCTGGAGAAGGGCACAAAGAGATGCATGATTTAGGCTCCTGTTCTCCGACATGAACTGTTTATTAATCAAGGAGATCGATAAAGGGGGGTGTGCTGTGGCCAGGGTGGTGGGCACTGTGGGTGGACACCAGCATCTGCTGTTGACCCTAGCGCAATATTGGGCAAGGGTATTTGGTCGTTCAGTAAACAGTTACTGAGCACCTCTTGGAGCTCACAAACCCCAGGGTGCAGCCACACGGTGCTGCTTTTAACAGTGGCAGCACCCACTCATCCCATGCCCTCTCTAGGGTTCATTTCTCCTCTGTTGAGTGAGGGGCTGGCTCTAGACGAGAAGTGGAAAACTCTGGGGTCGCGTGGACCAGCAGACAGTGTCAATGGGGGTGTGCAGTGGGCCTGGGCATGAGGACTCGGGCAGGCTGGAGGGCATTAAACCTGTCTAAAATGGGCAGCCACGGGTCAGCTCCAACACTTGCTGTGTTTCCGCATGTAGGGGCAGGGTGGCCACAGCTCCTGAGGGTTTCAAAAGAAAACAGAATTTGGAATTATTAGAATGTGAAATCTGCACATTTTTAGATGTTTTCAAGTAAATCTAATTTTTTAGAAGATTATGCTGGTCAAAGAAACACATTTGGATGAAGCAAGTGGTGCCAGGACCACCAGTTAGTTGCGGTGCTCTAGACTTTTGTGATTTCAAGTGCGGTTGAGTGAGCAGATATAGCAGCAGCCGCTGGAAGCTTGAGAGGCATGAGGATTCTCAGCCCTTGCCCCGGATCCCCAAAATCATAAACTGGATTCTCCCTATTCATGTTAAAGTTTGGGAGGCAATGCTGTGAACCCTCAAGGTCTTTGAAATGGGCTGAGACATCTCTAGCATTTTCTCTGAGTACAGATTTTCTCACTGTACCTCCTGTGCACACCTTTCATTGCATTCCAGGAAAGAAAAAAGTCCCATCAGAGTATGAGAGACCAAAGTATGTGGGCTCAGCCGAGGGGCCCTGGGAGCTTGTCTGTTTGAACCTCTCCCTCAGCAAGGGGAGAGTTCAGCTGTCCAGTACAGAGAGCTGTTTATTCTCTTCTTCAGGAATGGGGCTGTTGAGTCTCATCATAAATGTAATATTTTTCCTTTCCTCATTTCCTAGAATTTGCAGTCATTGGCGCAACTGACCATGGTTCTTTCCTGAAATTCCCTCCTCCAATGGGTCCCTCCTCCAATGGTCCCTAACTATCATCGTGGTTTGTAGCCCAATTATTCTAAAGCCTTCAGTCTCCTCTCATGTTTCTCCTTCCTTCTCTAACATTCTAAATGCAGGCTGTTCCCCAGGTCTTCTGCTGTCTTTTTCTGTCTCCATCACAAAAGTGTTCCTCTAAGCACTTGGACTTCCAAATCCACTCTCTTGACTTCCATCTCTTTGAGAGGCAGTGGACTTTTCAACTGCTTGGTCCCTCTTCAGGCTCAAGTAATCTAGAAGGAAAACATTACCTCGCCCCAGAGTTCATTCTACTCCTGGTTGCATGCTCACTTTTAGTAGCCCCGTCACTCAGGTTCCAGACTGGACAACAGCTAGGCATAACAGAAGGAAGTGAAGTCTTTGCCTAGTGCCAACCATTCAGCCTAAGTTTCACATGGACTATTCTAGGAGTAAGTGATCTACAAATTGACAGGTCAGCAAGTTGATTTTATGAGCTTACCTTGTTTCCAACTCTCTTATTATTAACATTTATTTTCCACCTTTCTCTGGTCCAAATCCAAAAGTTGCCAAATGTAGTTGATCCGACTTCCTGGATCTCTCTTGCCATGTGCCACCTCTGTTGTCCTAGGCTGCATCCTCACCTGCCTTGCTGCAATCACTTCTAGGGTTGAGCCTCTCCAGGGACCTCCAGGTTACTCTGCCCAAGGAATAGTACTAAATGAAACTCTGCTTGTTTAAAACCACCAATGTGCCCTCATGCCTCCTCAAGGAAGCCCAGAGTCTTCATCTTGACTTTCAAAGTGCTTCACAACATGACCTCAGTGTGTCCTGCATGCTTCTGCATCACGCACGCTAGATCCTCCAGACAAGTGAAAGCTGTGAGTTTTCGTGCTGCCAGCTGGCCCAGGACACTTCCAATAGCTGGAATGTTCTGCTACTATCAAGTTCACCTAAACACCTGCAAGTTGGTTCTGGCTCCCCCAGGGAGCAGATATCTCCACTCCTCTGAGTTCAGTGCTACTTTCTTCCTTCCCCCTGTGTCACATCATGGCCATTGGTATTAGTCAGCTCTGGCCACTATAACAAAATACCACAGACTGGGTGAGTTAAAAAACAGGGGTTAATTTTCTCCCATCTGGAGGCTGGTAGTCCAAGAACAAGGTTCCAGCCAGTTTGGTGTCTGGTGAGGCTCTCTTCCTGACTTGCAGACAGCCACCTTCTCACTTTCCTCAGTGCATGCTCAGTGGGGTGTAGGGTAGGGAGCATGCTCTGGTGCCTCTCCTTATAAGGACACTAATCCTATGGGATCAGAGCCCCACCCTTATGGCCTCAATTAATTTTATTCACTTCCTTAGAGCCTCCATCTCCAAATACAGCCACACTGGGGGTTAGGGCTTCAACATATGAATTTGAGGGAAGCATGAACATTCAGTCCATAACAGGCATGTTGCATTGGTTGGTTGTGTGTTCATCTTATTTCCCCTTCTAAGCCTTAAGCTTTCCAAGGACAGCGTCTGTGTCTTGTGTATTCAATGATACCATTCATATAATAGGTGCTCAGCAAATATTTGTTGGATGAATTTGCCAACAAACTCTCCACCACCCTCTTCTGCATCATCTAGACCCGAGTAGTCACCTGAATGGTGCTAGGGCTTTTTACTTCAGTGCCTTTCCCATTATGCACCTTCTCTGATCACCCAGAATGCAGGAGTTAGCTCATCCAACACTTCTTTTAGAAACTCTACCTGACTCTATCAAGCACATTGAGGGATTCTCATCAGCCTGGTGAGCACCTGCATCTCTGTATTTATTGCTCATATGCAATATATGATCCATCTCTCCAGGTGAGTTCCTTAAGGGCAGAGATTGGGGCTTTTTATTCTTGTGTACCCAGCACCTGGCATGTTGCTTGACAATGAATAATAGCACAATTAAATATTCATTGAAAGAAGGAGTGAATAAAAACAGGAAGTGTAGAAAAGATTTTCCTATCATTCCTATAACCTACTTGAAATTGCCTTTTAAAAGCAAATTTATTATAACATTTCAGACAATTACTTTACATGGATGTTCACAAGATATTCTTATTTCAGATCCCATGACAATGGGAAAAATGATTAGTATACAGAGAAGATGAAAGAAGGGAAATTGGAAATGTATATTAAATTTGAAAAGAAAATTTTCTAGTAACAGTAACTCCTTGCCATTCATGAGAAATATGTTATAAAACCATCATAAATACTCAAGTTCACTTATTCCAGTGCAGCATGTAGTTTTCATCCAGAAGATTGTGGGTAAAATGTATGTGACTCCATCAGCTCCATAACAGTTCTATTAAGAGTAACCATAAAGGATAATATTAACACTTGTGCTAGGCACTCTGCTAAACCCGATTAACATATTCCCATTTAATGTCCACGACTGTCACAAAAGCTCAAAATGATTGTTATTCCCATTTTCCAGTTGAAGAAACTGAGATCTGAAGAAGTCAAGTAACTTGCCCAAGAACATGAATCTTATACATAGCAAGGGTGACCAACCATCTCAGTTTGTCCAGGATATGGAACTTTTGGTGCTAAAATTGGGAAAGTCACCATGTAGGTGACAGAGGATGAATTAAAAGCCAGTGTCTGATGTCAGATCTTGAGCTATTAATATCTATTGAATATCTGTTTGGTAAATATTTCAGCTACCATGTTTATAAACTAAGATGAAATTTTTGAAGAGGTCGGTTAAAAAGTGCTATCTAGCATTGTAAGGTATACAAGTTTACATGCTGAGACTGAAACTCCCTGAGGGCAGGGACTCTGTCTTGTTTCTCCTCCTTTATTTCATGGTTCCAATATGAGACCTTGCACAGAGCAAGTGTTTAAGAAGAACTTGTTCAATGTGAAGTTCTTTCCCTACCACCAAAAGACAAAACTCCAACCCATCACTCGGCTCATGTGCCATACTCCATTTCTGTTCTTTCTCTCTCTTGACTTTTCTCCCAATGTGCACACTCAAATTGCTGCATTTCTCCTCATTATTCCCCCAGGCTCCCCAGCTTCTCAGCTACACTGGAGAACATAGTCCCTAGAGAACGATTCCACCCTTGCTTTGCCCCTTTCCTTTTTAACTCTGTCCTATAAACTCCCTTTCTAGTCCTAGCTTCCGCTTTGCCCTCCCAGACCCCTCTAATGGGCAATTATTTATTTGGTGTGTCCACTCTGGGTGCCAGAAACTTCACGGCAATTGCCAATTAGTGTGCAGGTCAATATATGATGACGGCTTTGTGTTTTCCCTTATTTAGGACTTTGTGACTAATTAGTCAACATGTCAGACTACTAGTTGTCCAAGATTCATTTCCCCTTGTCCCACTGGATTAGAATGTTTATTAGGGTGCGTGGCTGCTCTGAATCGGGACTATGCTTCCCAGTCACCCTTGCATGACCATGTGACTAAGTCCTGGCCAGTGGGAGGTTAGCGGAAGTGCCTGTCCTGTGATAACTTCAAGGACCTTTCGTTAAGAGACCTGAAGTGCACCCTTTACCTCCTTCTTCATCATTTTCTCTCTCCTGGAACATAAATGCCTTGGACTATGAGAGCGGAGGCCACACTGCAGAGATGGTGAGATGGAGTTCTAGAAGGTTCCTGCGTCCCTGACTCAAAGGGACCAAATATTAGCCCTTGATCTGCCTGCCCAGACTTTTATATAAAAAATAAACAAGCTTCTCTCTTATTTAAGCCATGTTCTTATTTTACCTTCCAGTTAGCTGCAGTTTTAATTCCCACTAAAATAGTTGTGAATGATGGAGGGTGCTGCATGAGATGGAGTATGTGTTCCCTTGTGTTCAATTGCACAGAGGAAACACAGAAATATTGACAGCTCCAGGGTTAATGTTGTAGAGATAGAAAAACAAAAGACCTCAGGATGGCCATGGGATTGTCTGCTTCCCATCTTCGGTTTGGTGTCATCTTCTCATCCCCTGTACCCCTCGCTGTCCCATGTTCCCTGATGCCTTGTGTTGGAATGGCCGTGTCTGGGTTTTTACTCCAACTGCAGATGGCATCTTCAGCTGTTATCACACACAGTTTACACATTAGGTGGAAGTTCTCCACCAACTCCATGTCTCTAACCCTGGCTATCCCCATTCCTACCAGTTAACATGCGTCATCACCATCAGATGTGGGAACCAAGAAGACTTACCCTTTGCGACACAGTTCACTGAGTGTATATATGAGGAGCAATTTCTCTGGCTGAGCCCCTCTCCCTTCTCCACTCGCACTCTGCTGTACTTCCAAGCTACATTACAGCAGAAGAAAAGATGTTTGTAGATCCTGAGTTTTTAATGCTTCCCCTTGGGAAAGAAGCAACTTCCAAGGTGAATACCACCTGAAAAGGCCTTCCAAAGGTGCTACAGTAAAAAAAAAAAAAAAAATCTGCCCTCCATCCACCAAATCATCCTGGACTGGTGGATTCTGTTCCAAGCCCACATAAGTGACCCAAGTTCCAGATGACAATAGCCTGGCCTCTAGGAGTATTGAGTACACAGCTAAGTGAGCTGCCTCTGAGTCAGGGCTTGGATCCTGACTATTATCCTGTCTCTCATTTCTCCTCTCTTGGGCACATGCTGTCTCTTACCCTTTATAATATAAAGCTTATATTAGCTTTAACCAGTAGTTTGTTATGTAAAATGTTCCACATGACAGCTCAGCTTTGCCCTGATTCCCCCATTTCCTGCAACCTCTTAAAGATCTTTCTTAATGTCCTTGCTCTGTAATCCATTAATTTCTATTTTATGAGTAGAGACTTCCCTTGATATTTCTTTGCCACTAATCTTCTTTCCCCCTTCTTTCTTGGTCTTTTTTTCCCCTCGTCTTGACATCCTCTTTATCAAGCTCTGCTCCATATTTGATCCAAACCTCTCTTGTTTTCATTGAGGTCTGTTGCTCAACATTTCATCCTCCTTGGAAATGAACAAAGCAAATGATCAGGATGGCCTTCCCAGAAACAACCCAAAAGCCAAGGAAAGTTTTCTTCCTAAAGCCTGAGCTCAGGGTGGGACCCAGCTAAAAATGCCCACTTTACTTTCTCATACCTTTTTCCTTCCATTGCCTCCCATGAACTGCATGACCCTCTTTGTCCGTCTCTCCTGGTGCCGATAATGTGGATCGAATTTAATCAGGTACTCCCTTCACCTCCCCTACTGTGCATTGAGCTCTGTGTAATCAGGCATCATGTCTGGCACTTTTTTCTCCTTGGGGCCAAGCAGCTCCTGGCACATAGTAGGCTTGGCGTAAACGTTGAATTATTAGATACTCTAAGCCACTCAGCTTTCTTTGTTTTAAATCAATAATCTTACAGTTATGAAGTAATAAACTGATAAATGGAACTTCAGCAAAATTAAAAACTTCTGCTCTTTTTCTTAAGAAAATGAAACAAAAGGAAAACAAGGCACTCACTTGGAGGAAATATAGAACTTGTATCCAAATATTTGAAGAACTTCCAAAAATCAATAATAAGAAAACAACCCAATAAAAAAACTGAGGAAAATATTTGAAGAGGGGCTTTACCAAAGAAGATGTATGGATGGAAAACAAATGCATGAAAAGATGCTCATCATCATTAACAACTGGGGAAATGCAAATTAAAACCATAATAAGATACTGCTGTGCATTAGAGTGGGTAAAACTAAACCACTGTCGGTGACTATGGGAACCAGAGCCCTCACACACAGCGGCAGGTATGTAAAAAGGCACAACCGCATCGGAAAACAGTTTGTAAGTTTCTTGGAAAGCTAATCATACACACACCATATGACCCAACCATTCAGTCTTTGGTATTCACCCAAGAGAAATTAAAGCACATGTTTATAAAAAACTTGTAAACTAATGTTCATAGCAGCTTTATTAACTATAACCCCAAACTGGGAAAAATCCAAATGTCAATCAACATATGAATGGCATATCTTTGCAGTGATGTATCTTTATAATGGCATACTACTCAGTAATAAAAAGGAATGAATAACTGATACACACCACGGCCTGGATGAATCTTAAAATAATTATGAGGATTAAAATAAGCCAGACAAAAAAGTGTGTATTCACTCAATGATTCCATTTGTATACAATTCTAGGATATGCAAACTAATCTATAGTCACAGTGCTTCAGTGGTTGTGGGGGTGGGGTTAGGAGGGCTATGGAAGAGCCAGAGGAAACTTTGGTGGGAGAGCAGTGGAAATATTCACTATCTTGATGGCTTCACAGTGTGTACGTTTGTCAAAAGTTATTAAATTATTACTCTAAATCTGTGTAGCTTACTGTGTGGCAATTATACCCCCCAAAAACTTAAAATAAATAAATAAATAGGTAAGCAAATAAGTAAATGCTTTGGATTACCATCCTGCATTCTTGAAATTTTGTTTTTCTTGGAGTCCTCTCCCGTCTATCCACATTTTTCTCCATAAAGTAAAGGTACTACTCACAGAGCTACAATCAAGGGGCAGATTCAGCCTTTTGTGAAACTGGTGGAAGGGTTTCTTGACTTTGCTGTTAAATAATGTGTCTGGGAAGATGTATTATTGCGGATGTGTATCTCTCATGTTTTCCTCAACTGTCCTGTCTTTAGCCACTGTTAGGAACAGGAAGGTGGAAGGGAGGGAGCCTGCAGCTGAGGCTTATTTTGAGACCCTAGGTGCTTGTAATAAATGCATGAATGATTCTGATAAACAGAGATCGCTATGAAGTCATAGCCTGGAACAAGTAAATTGCCGAAAGTGAGGAGAGCCACCTCTATGGCTTGTTGGCCCCTTCTTGGGGCCAGGTTTCAAAGATGAATGAGCATTGTCCAACTCTCTGGGTGCTGGCTGTGGCCAAGGGGTCAGCCTTAACACAGAATTGCAAAGGCAGGTGTGAAGGAGATCGAGAAGGGAATCTCCTTTTATAACACAATGAGCTGGTGCTGCAGTGGAAGCAGAACACAGAGTGGAGGGAACCTGGGACAGGCAGGGATGGCAGTGAAGATGGCATCTGCTGTGAGTGTTGACAGTGAGTTGGGTTGATAGGGAGGGGTTGCTTTCTAGGCAAAAGGAATATCATGGCAGCAATGAACGGTGCAATGATGAACCCTGGTGAGCAACGCGAGGTTGCTGGAGAGGGAAGGGGTTCAGGAGTGGGAAGGTCTTCCTATGGCCTCTGTGCAGCCTCTGGGGGTGGGAGGTCCCTCCGCTGCTAGGTGGGAGGAGCCTGTCCCGTCTGAAGCCCTGCCCATGAGCCACACTGCCATAACCACTCAAGGCTACCTGGGGGCTGCTTCTCTAGTCACTGGCATTTGACTGGGGGCCTTTGCCAAAAAACAGTGACAGCAGACTCAGGAGATGGAAGGAAATCTATGTGGAAGGAGGAGTGTTTGCAAACGAAAGTGTGACAAGTGCCAACAACTGAATTCAGTGTGCAGGGACTTCTGTCCCAGCCATCCTCTCTGAGGTCTGGTGATGGGATTACATGTAAACATGTCTCCAGTCCTAGGGCTGCTGCTGACTCGTTTCGTGAATTTGAACAAGCTGAGGAACTGCAGATCCCGCTTCCTCATAAGTGAAGTGGGAATTGTAGGGTGGTGAGGAGTAAAGAGAGACTCACAGTGCCTATGCTTTGAAAGTAACTGGTGGCAGGGACCTTCTTCCTCACTCTGTCCCTTATCTCCCCAAACACACCCAGGAAGGCACAGTTTGTACTTCAGAGTGGATTTATTTCTGATTCCAGCTAAGCTGAGGTCAATACATATCTGGTGAGTGACTTGCAGGAGGCCCTGCAAAGACAGCCCCAGTCAGTCGTCAGATTGCAGTAAGCCAGACAGGGATCTGAATGGAGTTATGTTGCTGAAGGGTGGATCAGTGCGGGCTAAAAGTCAAGGAAGACTTCCTGGAGGGGATGGGAATATAGCTGGGCCTTGAGAAGGGGTGGAGAATAGGAGAAAAGGGAAATGGAACAGGATCCATGAAAAGCAGACAGGAGTTTGGCCCAGAAAGGGATGTACCAAGCATAGGTCATCAACTGAATCAATGGATCAGTGAGTGAACAAATGAATGAAGCCTCCTTTGGAGACCCTTGAAGACTGTACTGAGTTGAATAGTGCCCCCCAAACCCCCAAAAATATGCCCAGCTAGACTCTGTGAATGTCACCTTATCTGGAGTAAAGGTTTTTGTAGATATAACTAAGGTAAGGATGAGATCATCCTGGATTATGCAGATGGGCTCCAAGTGCAATGACAGTCCAATGTCCTCTTAAGAAAAAGAGGAGAAAAGACAAAACAATGGAGAGAAGGTCAAATGAGGATGGAGGCAGAGGTCAGGTGATGCAGTTGCAAGCTAAGGATACCAAGGATGGCCAGCATCCCCAGAAGCCAAGAGAAAGGCCTTGAGCCCTCTATCACAGAGCCTCCAGAAGGAGCCAGCTCTGCTAACACCTTGATATTAGACTTATGGCCCCCAGAAGTGTATGAGAATGTACTTCTGTTGTTTTAAGCCACCCTGCTGGTGGTCATTCATTACAGCAGTTGCAGGAATCTCACACGAAGACCATGCCGTGCAGTTGAGATTTATCTTGTGGAAAGCAGGGAGCCATTGAAGGTGTTTGAGCTCCAAGCTGAGGGGGTTGTATTCTGAGATTGTATGTGGGATGGACTGCTCCCAGGCTCTGAATGAGCCAAGAAAAGCTGGAGGCCAGATCAAGGGGTACCTCTCAGAGCCATGAAGCCGTACTGATTACATGTCAAGCATGACCCCCTTCATCTGCTCCCTAGGCTCTGATCAAGGTGTGTTTTTTTTTTCATGCCAAATTGAAAATAGCACAAAAGTTACAAAGGCAGGTGTGAAGGAGATCTGGAATGGCATTTTCCTTTCCTTTCACCCCAATCCCTGTATGGTTAAAATGGCATCTCTGCCAGCAGGCCCAGCTCTTGGGGAACAAGGGGAAGGAGGACCTGTGATCTGGCTAACTTAGGGGACCAGACCCTCTGAGATCTAGGCCCAGCAAGAGAGGCATCCCTGTCCCCATGGCCTTCTTGTCTACTTTGAGTTTCCTTTGGCTGTTTGAATGCCGTGTAAATGCGTCTGCATCTTCCCACTTCCCCATGAGCTCATGGTTTCTTCTTTCCAGCACCCTCTCTCCACTGGCTTCTGTGCTGATATGGCTCAGACCAATGCTGCTAGCAGGCAGGTGGCCTAGGTGGCCCTGGTTACAATGTGGGTCTGTCTAAAAGAGCTTCAAGCTGGACTCCAGAGAGCACAGGTCCGTCAGATCCAATCAGATGGGCATAGGGAGGAGTGAGGGTGCTACATGAGCAAAGGCCTTTCTGTGTCCTTCCGGATGCTTATCTGATCATTCTTTCCTCCCCTGTTGCTCTAGGGTATGTGGATCATTAATAATATACAGCAGTGGATCTCAACCAGGGGTGATTTTGGCCCCCCCCAGGGGACATTTGTCAATGTCTAGAGACATTTTTAGATGTCACAACTTGAAGTTTGCTACTGGAGTCTTGTGGGTAGAGGCCAGAGATGCTGCTAAACATCCTACAGTGCACAGGACGGCCTCACAATAATTCTTCAACCCAATATGTCAGCAGTGCCAAGGTTGGGAAACCCATACACAGTGAGGCCTTATTGACCAGAGGGTGAGAAACAGCAGTTATAAAGCCCATGCATGTGACTCCAGATAAGAGGTGAGATGTTTCTTCCCATGGACACTCAGTTGTTGTGAAAAATATTAAAGATAAGAGCCCTGAAGATTCGCCAGAAATGACAGCTAAGAGCAGAAAATAAATGTGGGATGATTATTTGTAAATATGACTGTGAAGGAATTAACTATGGCCAGTGCTGTGGTCTGAATGTGTTACCCCTAAATTCATACGTTGAAACTTGATCACCAATGTGGTGGTATTAAGAGGTGGGGCCTTTAGGAGATGATTAAGTCATGAGGATGGATCCCTCATGAATGGGATTAATGACCTTATAAAAGAGGTCTAGGGAGCTATCTGTCCCTTGGTCCTTCCGTCCCTTCCACTGTGTGAGAACACAGCTGCATACTCTTCAGAGGGTGCAGCCACAAGACACCCTTTTGGAAGCAGAGAGCAGCCTTCAGCAGGCACTGAATGTGCTAGTGCCTTGATTCTGGACTTCCCAGCCTCTAGAATGTGAGCAATACATTTCCGTTCTTTGTAAATTACTCAGTCTAAGGTGTTTTGTTATAACAGCGGGAGTGGAACAAGACAGCCACTGTCTAAGGATAGAATGTCTTCTAGAAATAACTGATATGTGCACAGTACTTAATAGCCCTTATGAAGTGCTTTGTTACATCTGATCAAAAACATTGAAAACATTTTTTAACCAAAATAGCAACATCAACAACAAAACCCTGTGGCATGTAAAAGTTTAGTTAAATTTAGCTGGAACATAACTAAGACAAATGCTATATAAATATATTGGAGTTTTCTGCATTGTTAGGTGACAGAAATGACTACGTAAAAATCATTTGGTTTACTTGAAAAACTTGTATTTATTGTGTTCTTTGGCAAGTGGTGCAGGATATTAATGGGGATATTGCATAATACATGCAAGAGAAAAAAAGGAAGAAACTCATCATTTACATATCTAGAGAGAAATGCTGCCAACATCTTGGTGAATATAATCGATACCTTTATTACACATGGCTATCAATTACACGTATATCTTGTGATGCTTCAATATACATATACATATATATACATATATAAACATCTTCCCACCTGGCTAAGTATTCATGTACAACACCACATCAGTTTTGATGACAGAATGGCAGAGCTATACTTTGTAACCATTTTTATTGTAGTCAGTGGTGTGGTGAACATCAGGTGTTGTCTTTAGATAATGTAAACGTGAGAAACCGACTGTGGTTTGAGAAAGGCTTTTGGTGGCATTTTTATTGTTCTTCTTGGCAAGAGCATCCCAAGTCCCTCCTGCATACTGTGTGCCCTGTCACTGGATAAGAGGCTTCCTGGTGTGATGGTTAATGTGTCAACTTAGTTGGATCCAGATATGTGGTCACATATTATTCTGGATGTTCCTGTGAGGGTGTTTTGGATGATATTTATATTTAAACTGGTGGACTTTGAGTAAAACAGACCACCCTCCATAGTGTGGGTGGGCCTCATCCAATCAGTTGAAGGCCTGGGTAGAACGGAAGACTGATCTCCCCTGAGCCAAGGAGAACTATACCAGCAGAGGCCTTTGTTCCTCATCTACAACATTGCTGCTGCCTTCTTTCCCAGCAGATTGCCTGTGGACTCAAATTGCCAAACTTCCCCGAGTCTCCTGCCTACTGACCTCCCTGACCAGATTTTGGACTCAGAATCACATTAGCCAATTCCCTAAAATAAATCTGGTTCTATATACCCACACATGCTATTGCTTCTCTTTTTCCGAAGTGCTCTGACTAATGCACTGGGTAAGGAGCACTCCTCTTGGTCTTGGCCCCTCTATTGGGCTGTGACTCTTAGGAAGAGCAGGTCTGCAAGACTGGCCAGCCCTGTATTCCTGGCACTGTTCACAAAAGGATGGTCTTTCTTGCTCAGTGGTAGTCATAGGATCCGGATGTCAGCAAAGTCGCTGGTATGTGCTGAGACTCACCCCATGCTGGTCATCTCACTTGAATTATGTCACTGACAGTGAGTGGACCATTCATTTTCCAGGTGGAGGGACAGGCTTAAGAGACGAATGGCATAAGAAAGATTGTGGGCACCAAAGCTGCCTTGTCCTGCTCCCTGTCTGATGATCTACCTGCCACACCAGCCTCCATGATGCATTTGGGTGATGCTATTTTCTCCTGAAACATCCACAGAGGAGAGTCCTGGGTAGAGTGTGCCAGAAACCCTGCCAGAGAGGACAGTGCAGATAGTTGAAGGGACCGGAGCTATTTGGCTTAAAGAAGACAGGTATAGAAGAGTGGGTAATGTTTTCACCAATGGGCTTTTTACAGGATTGGGATTTGGTTTATGGGTTGCAGGAGGCAGATATAGGAACAGTGGGTAGAAGCCATAGGAAGGAAATTTCACATCATGAAATGGGGCAAGTCAAGAGTTTCATTTGATAGGAGGAATGTAAGAGAGACAATTTGCAGAAAAAAATCCAGCCTGAATTAGACAAGATTATCTTTCACTTCCTTTCCAGCCCTGGATTCTGGGACTTCACAGATATAGCCTGGGTGCAGAAGAAGCTACCCACTCCCTGACCAAGTTGGATAATGAATAATTAAACAACCACTATGGAAAAGGCATGAAATTAGCTAAGGTGTTGCTAAGGCAAGAGGGCCATCTTTGGCCAGGCAGTCATGAGGTTCCTGGTTCTAGGCCACTGGGACATGGGTTGCCCACTCGCCCACAGGCACTTCTGTAAACAAGGCTCCACTTGGCTTGTGGGCCAAATGGCCTGTGCCTTGTGATCCGTGGGCCTCCAGGCGCCCAGGGTCTGCACACATTTACAGTGCTGCCATGCTCCAGCCAAGTGGACAAGTAATTGGTGACAAGGCCCTGAATGTCAGGAATTAAACTGAGAAAACTCCCTGAAACTGATTTGAGTTCATTGCAGCTTAACTCTCAAGCTGCAGCAGGTCCTGAGAGGATCCTTCTCCATCAGTTCAGGGGCGAGAGGCTCTGAGACAAGTGGTATACAACTGACCTGAGAGGGCCCAGCCTGGCTTCCACTTCCCAGGGACTGGAGGGCTCCTACATAAATGGCTCAATCCCTGCTGCCTGCTTTGGAGATGGTTTGCGACTGTTTCCCACTCCTAGGAACACTGGCAGATAAGAGTGGTTAGAAGGTGTAGACTTTTCTTTCTTTCAAATGCCTCAGACACTTGGGAATCTGAAATTTCAGGAGTGCAGAGGCCTGGTGTAGTGACAGCATGTGTGAGAATGCCTTCGGTTTGTTTGGGGCCAGCTTAGGATCAATGTGATTGATGTTCTGTGGTTCCAAAGAGCTCTCACTGCATGGGACATCAGCAGTGTCCAGGGAGAGGGCAGGAACAGCCCTTTGCTGTTCTGCTCTGATGGATGCACCTGTACTATTCTGTTTTTCTCTGGGCATGTGAAGCAGGAGAAAGATGGAGCCGACCCAGTTTGGTGGAGCTGCAGGAATGACCCAGAGCTGAGCTTTTTAACAGGGGTGAGAGATGGCCAGCAACAACGGGATGTTTAGCACTAACAGAAAAGACATGGGAGAATGTAAGAGCACTTTTCACACCTCTGAACAGCTGTCAGGAAGAAAAGAGGAGTATTCAATTCTGTGTGGCCCTGGGGGCCAACAAGCAGAAGTTAAGAGAGAGTGAGTTGACTTCTTATAAAGAAATTCAGCAGTTATATTTCCAAATGTGCAGCTGCCTCAGGAAACGGTGAGATCCTCACCCTTGCAGGCATGCAAAGTGCAGCCAACAGACAGAATTACATGTTGGATTGGTGATGTAGGGGAGGTGTTGCCAAGATCAACACTAAAGCTTATCTGGATGTGAGGGGCTGGATTATAAATACCTTTCTAGGTGTCCATATCAGTGAGCTACTGCCACAAAAAGGCAGCATAACAAACCATCAGAAATTCTTAGCCATGACAAAGCATCGATTTAGTTCATGCGTCTGCAGGTTGGCTGGGATGCTGCTCCAAGCTGGATTGGCTAGGAGTAGCTCTGTGTCATATGATCCTCATCCTCCTCCTGGGACCAGTGGGTGAGCCTGGGTTTATTTGTCTCATTGTGATGGCAGAGGGGCAAGAATGCAAGCAGAAAAGTGCACAGTCTGTGGTGACACCATCACTTCTGCCCACTGCCCAAAGCAAGTCCCATGGCTGAACCCAAAGAGACAAGGAAGCCTGCCCCACTCGTGGACATAAGGAAGGGCAAAAAATTGGACCAATACTGTGGTCTACCACTTGGTTATTATGTCAGTTTTGTGGTACACACATCCACAAGATAGGTTTGCAAAGACAGGAGTAAGTGGGAAGCTTCCAAAGAAACAACATTGTTTCAAAAGCAGGCTGGTAAAGAAACCAGTGCTTTCTGAAGAATGCAGAAGTTTTGGTTGTGTTAATCTTTGCTGGGTACAGCGTCAGGTCTTTGGCTTTTATGCTGTACCTAAAAATTTATAACTTACCTGGGAAATGACTCAGGCATCATTCAGCCCAAATATTATCTTATTTCACAGTCTGAAAATCTAGGCCCCAGAAAGGAGAAAATGCTTGCCCAAGCTCACCCTGCCTAGATCCAGCTCTCAACCCAATGTTCCTTCTTCTCCCCTGCAGTGCCAGACGTCAGCTGGGCTTGCTACACTTCTGAGACAAAGGGCAGGGAGTAAAGGTGAATGGAATTCAAATGTAAATGAAGCTTAAGATGACTACCTACATATTTGGTTGTTATGAGAATTTGAGAAGATGACAAATTTGTAATACCTGGCATATAGTAGCTATGCAATGCCCGATGGGTAGTGCCAATATTAATCAATAAAGTATGGTGGCTGCTCAGAGGCAGGAAAGGTGGCATGGTAGGGGGAGCAGGAACCAACACTGGCTTTGGGAAGCCTTTCTCCAGGAGCCAGGACAGGAGGGTTTGTAGGTGGCCTGTGGGGTCACACGGCTTTCTCTGCCCTCTTTGAGACTGGCTCTGATTGTGTGCATTGGCTGGAAACAATGTGGTCCTAAACAAGATGAGGCGGATTTTGCCTGAGTGGAAGGACTGATGAGCTGAGTGCCAGTGCAGCCTAACCCAACAAGCAGGCAGTAGGAAGGGCCTTGCCCACAGCACCACTTACATTTGCTACCTCCCTAGAGAGGGCGGAATCCCCACTGGCCACATCCCAAGAAGTGGCTTCTGTGAAACTATTCATTGCATGTTTTCCAGGCCTTTCCGGTGATTCTCCAGCACATCCCATGTCCTGAGTGTTATGCAATGTGGAGCATTCTCATCCCCAACTTGTCTTCAGGACACACACAGTCTGCCAGGGCACAGAAAACTGCCCAGTCCTGAGGTCAAATCAATGGCTCTTGGATTGCAAGGACACAGAAAAGCAACTCGTTCAATTTCACAATTTCCTAAGTTCTTTCAAAGCAGAGACCATGTTTTTTTCCCCCAGCATCTAGCAGGGTGTCCAGCACACAAAAGCACTCAATAAATGTTGGTCAAATGAATGAGCATTGGATTGGTCTGAGAGGTTACTAAAGTCTCTATGGAGGAGAAG
The DNA here is from genome assembly GCF_003255815.1 of Theropithecus gelada. Classification (NCBI taxonomy): domain Eukaryota; kingdom Metazoa; phylum Chordata; class Mammalia; order Primates; family Cercopithecidae; genus Theropithecus; species Theropithecus gelada. The sequence continues at coordinate 55,361,778 of NC_037677.1, forward strand.
AAACGTGACCCAGGCTGTAATGGGTGAGACTGAAATCCTTGATGGTCAATTACTTTGGATATATACTTGCTTTCCCTGCACTCAATGCTTCTGCCAAAACCACCATGCGTGGACTTAAAGACAACCTTATCCTTTATCATGGTATTCCACACAGTTGCTTCTGGTCAAGGAACTCACCTCACAGCGAGTGAAGTACAGACATGAGCCCTCACTTGCAGAATTCACTGGTCTTGCCATGTTCCTGTCATTTTGAAGCAGCTGGCTTAAAATTAGGTTGGTGCAAAAGTAATTGCGGTTATTGCCAAAAAGTAATCGAGGTTTTTGCAATTAAAAGTAATGGCAAAGTTACTCTAAATTAGCATCCAATACATTGTGCTGTTTCTTCCATTGCTGAGATTCATGGGTCCAGGGATCAAGGAGTGAAAATGGTAATACTAGGAAATGGGACTATAGTGGGAGTGAGGGGTGCTACCCCAACTCCTTGATCTCCGGATCCTCTAAGAGATTCTCCTTGATCCTTAGTGATTCTCTAGCATAGTTTTTCTTTCTATCTCTGCCCCTTTATACTCTGTTGACCTAGAAGTCTTAGTTCCAGAGGGAGAAATGCTTCCGTCAGGAGACATAACAATGATCCCATTGAACCGGAAGTTAAGATGGTCTCCCAGCCACTTTGGGCTACTCATGCCTCTGAATCAACAGGCAGAAAGGGAGTTACAGGGCTGGCTAGGTGATGGGCCCTGACTGCCAAGGGGCAACTGGATTGCTACCACACAATGGGGGTTGGGAAGAGTATGGCTGGAACACAGGAGACCCCTTGGGACGTCTCTTAGTATTACCATGTCCTAGAATCAAAGTCAATGGAAAACTACAATGCTCAATTCAGGCAGTACTGCCAGCAGCCCAGATCCTTCAGGAATAAATATTTGGGTCACTTCACCAGGCAAAGAACCATGACCAGCTGGGGTGCTTGCTGAGGACAAAGGAAATGGGTGATGGGATAAGTTATAAATAGTAGCTAAGATCATGTAACCAGTTGTAGAAATGGGGACTATAATTATGAGTATTTCTTTCTTATTTTGTTATGAATATATCTTTGTATATACGTGTATATACTTGTATTAATTAAATGATTTTGTTTTCTTCTCTCTTATCCTCTTATCATCACACATATATATTAATAGTAGTTAGGTTTATGTCATAGTATTTAGGTTACAGGATATCACAAGAGAAGAGTGGGCATCACCCAAGTATATCACATTCTTGTCTACAGAAGGGTTAGCACATTTTCAGTTGTATGCAGGACAGTTGTGTTATGTTGAATGGGAGTATGACTTTGTTATTATCTTTATTGGGAGATTAAGCATGGGTTGAGGATAAGTATTTAGATTCCAAGTTGACAAAGAGTAGACTGTTTTATGTGATGGTCAGTTTTATGTGTCAGCTTGGCTGGGTTACTGTCCCCAGTTATTCAATCAAATACTAATCTAGGTGCTGCTATGAATGGCCTCGTAGATGTGATTGAAGTCCACAGTCAGTTGACTTTAAGTAAAGGAGATTATGTTAGGCAGTCTGGGTGGGCCTGATTCAATCAGTTTAAAGACCTTAAGAAGAGAGCTAAGGCTTCCCAGAAGAAGAAATTCTGTCTCTGGACTACAGCCCCAGACTGCGCCTGGTGTCTCCAGGCACAGGCTGAGGCTGTAGTCCAGAGACAGAATTCCTGGATAGCCTCTCCTACAGATTTTAGACTTGTCTAGCCAACCTCCAACCTCCAGAATTGGATTAGCCATTTCTTTGCAATAAATGTTTTAATATGTCTCTCCTACTGATTTTGTTTCTCTGGTTGAACCCCACTCTTACACAATATATGGAGCTCAGCCAGTGAAAGGGGCTGGGGAGAAAGGCATGACATATTACGGGGTGGGTCACAGAGACAAAAAATGCAGGACACTCAGTCCAGTTAGGCCAGGACAGTCAGTACCTAACAGTAGGTAATAGTTGGACAGAGCAGTGTAATGCTTTAGGATTAGAATGCCGGGCTAGGGCATTAAAGCTCAATATCGTGGGTAGTGGAAGCCATTAAAGGCTTGCACACTGGTATGGACTGATAAAAATCTAGACCTCAGAAAGATTCATCTGGCTCTTTAGCCATGATGGGCTGGAGTTAAGAAAAACTGAAAGCAGGGAGGAGCCCTTTCATTGGTTCTGTTCTAGAAGGAGCATTAAATGCCGTGTGCAGGAGTTTAACTGAGACTCACTTACAAGAAACAGCTTTGTGCATCTCTGATGAAGGGAGGTGGAGGCAAAGATGTAGGATGATGGCAGCACATTGACTCAAGAATGGAGATGGGACAATGTGGGGAGATTGAAACTTCACATGGTAGATTAGATGCTTGCTCTCAAGTCTTCCTCGCTTCTCTGTACGAGAACACATATCCATGCTCTTTGTCATGAGACTTCTGCTGTTCCTACTAGAGACGGAATCTATTCCTCTGATCCATTATCATTGGGATGACTTTCTTTGACCAACAGAGTGTAGGTAGAAGTGATAACATGCTAGTTCTGAGCCAAGGCCTCAAAAGGCTTCATATTTCCACTCATTATTGTGTGCTTCCTTTGTTTGCAATAAGAGTCTTCTAGGCTCTAGCCTGAGTAACAGATTGAGCACTTGAGCCACTTGCATTCCAACCCTCAGCCTGGAGCCAAGTTCAGCTAACCAGCATTCCAAAGGAGGCCTGTGCAGCCAAGTCCAGCCTGGGTCACTCAATTCTCTGTTCATCTGCAGACCCATGAACACGAGGTTATATCCTTGCTATTGTAAGCCCCTGAGTTCCAGGATGGTTTGTTACATAGCACTGTTGTGGCCATTACTGACTAATGCATCTTGTCCTTCGTATTAAGAGAGTGTAGTTGCCTCCACCAACATGGTGCATTCTCCCATAGTGCTTGTGGTCTGTGATGACTCAAGAACTCCTGGATCCATGGGAAGAATCTGTTCAGCTGTGGACCAGAGCTAGGGGTGAGGTTTGAGAAGCTGAAGGGGAGTAGAAAGAACACTCTACTGGGAGTCAGGAGTCCCAAGTTGCAGACTCAGATCTGTCATGAATACTCTAAGTGATGTTTGGCTGATCACTTTCCCTCTCTGGGCCTCAGTTCCATAACCTATAAAACATGGTGGTCACACTAAATGCCTCCTGGTTTAACTGCCTCCCAGTTCAGATATTGGAAGCTCGAGTTTATTGAATGACTATATTAGGTATTGCAGTGTTTCACATCAGAATTCCTTTCCTATAGCTGATAAAAATGTTTAACCTCACTTTCAAACTCAAACATTGGTTGTGGTCATCTAGAGCTGCCTTGAGAAAGAGACAAAGGCTATGTCCAAGCTTGGCAAGAACAAGTGCCGTGGTTGATGGCCCCAGGGCTTAGGGAGTGGGGGCACTGTGATTTGTTCCCCTGAGGTAACTGCTGTCCACTGGGACAGGTGCGTGCAGTGTATGTGACCATCATGCTTGTGGGTTGCCTGTTTAACAGGTATCCCTGTGGAGTTGAGGCAGATGCTTTTGGCTGCTCCTGGCACTGAGTTTTCTGCCCAGTTTCAGCACACCTGACACCCAGGAGCAGATCCTCTGCTATTTTACAGTCATCACAAAAGCAAGAAGAATGTGGTTTCCTTGGGCTTCTTGGAAGGTACCTGGGAAGCAGGCTGTGTGCATTGCTCACTTCAAGTTCCTTGCAACTTCCCATGGAAGCCCTTGTAATAAGATTACCACTCTGTTTCCCTGAGACCTACAGCTGTGATGGGTTGTGTGGGTGCCCAAAGTCCTCTCAAAGGCTCAGGAGAGCAGCACAGCCCTGTCCTGGAGACACTCAGTCCCAGCTCCAGATCTGCAGCTCCTCATGTGGTCTCGCGACATAAGAACCAGGACTTGGGCTCTGGGGTCTGTTATGGCTGCTCTAAGATGTTCAGTTTCTGTAGAAAAGGAGTTCAGATAGAAGAAGTCTTAGAACTAGTGGCTGAGGCAAGTCCAGAGTCTTTGAGTTATAAGTGACAGAAAAGCTAAGCCAAACTGATTTAATAAAACCAAAAACATTTTGGATCATGTTTAACGATACTTAATAGTATCATTATATTTAATAGTAACAGATCCAACACTCCCTTCATATCTTGACTGTTTTCCCAAGTAGTGACTCTGCTCTCAGGTAAAATTCCTCCATATGGTGGCTGCCGGCAGCTCCAGAATTCCTTATCTTCTAAAACAAAGGCCAGGAGGGAGAGACCTTTATATTTCTCCCTCTTTGTCTAGCAAAAGTTCCAGGGTAGTGTTGGACTGCATAAGCGGTGTTGGACTGCATAGGTCCTCTGTCCATCCTAAACCAACCACTGTGACTGGGAATGAGACTCACTCCCTAAGCCAGGGTTGACCCCATTTCATTGCTAAACACGTGGACAGAGAATGAGAAAAGGGTTATGAAAAAACAGGGGTATGACTGCTGGAAAGATAACAACTGCAGATATCCATGCCATGAGCCAAGGTCTGTGTTTCTTAGCTGACAGCTGACCCAGCCAGGAGACATTCCTGAGGCTAGGAAAAGCAACAAACAAAAAACACCCAGTCACTCATTATCTGGTGCAAAAACACCAGCTAACACGTATCTGGGTGTTTCCTATGTGCTCAGCACCATCCTAGGTAACTTTTAGAATTAAAAAAAGAAAAGTGGCAAATTGCAACATCTTGGTCTTTAGGGACACGCAATGTAGCTGAGGAGAGAAAAATGAGTACCAAACAGTGAACGAAGCTGACTGATTGAGGTCGAAAGTGTTTGGGTCACACTAGTGTTCTGGAAAGTGTGGAAGTGAGAAATTGAGGGGATTATTGTACCTGAACAGTGAGGACAAGAGCCCCAGTGGAGAGACTGGGTTTGAATGGATAAAGGGAGAAAGGTGGAGTTCCGGGCATGGGGCTGGAGGCTGGGAGGTGTCAGGATGACTCACTCAGGGGAATCTGGATGCAAAGGGAGCAGGCTAAGCAGATGGGGAAAAGGCAGGGCAGCCAGCATAGGGCCAGAGTCTGAAGCACCCAGACAGACTCCAAGTAGATTAGATTTACTCTGGCAGCAGCAGGGAGCCATGAATGGCTTCAGAGCAGGTGCAGGACACGGCTCTCACCACTGATTCTGCAAGTTGGCCTGGCACAGCTCAACTCGTGTCCCTAAGGACTCAAGAGTGCCCATGTTAAAAGTGTGCGTGTTAAAATATCAGATAAAAGGGATAATACAACATATATTGTATGATCCCAATTGGATGGAAAAACATTTATGAAGGTGCGATGCTGCCAACCAACACACAGTGAGTACTTGTATTTACTGAGCACTCCTGGTGCTCACTGCAGAGCACCCTCAGTTAATTAGCTCTCACCCTATGACTGAGTATTTTCTTCCCCACTCACAGCTCCAGGATTAAGTTTTATATGGCACAGGTGACTGGCAGAGGTGTGGTGTGACTCCAGGTGTGTCAAAATCCACAGTAGCCCCTGTGCTGAAATGTTGACCGTGATTATGACTCTATGGATGGATTACAAGAGGTTTCCATGTACCTTTTAAAACTTTTCAGCTGGGCGCGGTGGCTCATGCCTGTAATCCCAGCACTTTGGGAGGCCGAGGCAGGCAGATCACGTGGTCAGGAGTTCAAGGGCAGCCTGACCAACATGGTGAAACCCTGTCTCTACTAAAAATACAAAAAATTAGCCAGGCATGGTGGTGTGTGCCTGTAATCCCAGCTACTTGAGAGGCTGAGGCAAGAGAATCTCTTGAACCCAGGAGGCAGAGGTTGCGGTGAGCAGAGATCACACCATTGCAACTCCAGAATGGGTGACAGAGCAAGACTTAGTCTCAAACAACAACAACAACAACAACAAAAAAACACTTTTCAGTAGCTTGAAAATCATCTACTGTGAATACATGTCACTTTTGCCAGTAAAAAACAAATATATGTTTTTAAAAAATTCCTCTAGCCCCTGTGCTGTGGAACCTTAGGCTTCCAGAGAAATTATCTATCACAACTAGCATTTAATTCCCCCAGCACTTTTTTTGTAACAAAGCCAGCTCACAAAATGGTAGGAAGAGGCTTTACTCTCAGACTTGCAGTCACTAAGATTGTCACGGCACCTGTGCCATTTTTTGCCATTTCCTTTCATTGTAAAATTAATTTTAATTGCATAAATAAAATTAAGATAACTGCTCCTTATAAAATATTATAGATAAGACTAAAGTAGTATTTGACCACTGTCCCTCCCATCCAATGGCCACCTGGGAGATAATTGTAAGTATTGATTGGGGTGTGTCCTTCTAGATATTTCCCTAGTATTTACATATATAAATATGTATCCAGAAAAAAATACAGACCTATTGCATGTGTGCTTAACATGATTGCATCTTATTTTATGTATCATTCTGCAACTTGCTTTTTTCATCCACCAGGATGCTACACCCCATCCTGTGAAGCCGTGAAGAACCAAGAAATGTCACGCAAACATTGCACACAAGGTGGTTGTCAGGAAGGAGAAGGCCCTCCAACCAAGCACTCTGTGGCCATGCCTGAGCTTTTGTGCAGCCTTTTCAGGCTGGAACAGTGTCTGTGCAAGGCCAGGACACGGTGTGCACTCAGCAGATGGAAGTTGTTATCCCTGGCCACCATCGGGGAGCTGAAGTCTTTAGTGACTTGAGGAGGGAGTCATGGACACCTGCGTGAAGACCACAGTTCCATCCCTTCTTCTCAAACAAGCTCAGTTTGGTGTAGAAACAAAGAAGTGGAGCTGAAGGGAGGCCCTTCAATATTTGCTTCACCCAGGAAATCAGGAGACACAGGGGTGGAAGTGAGATGGCGGGTACGAGCAGATTTGGCCTTTTCTGAAAGAACTGTGCAGGCTTGGGAAAGAGTCCTAGCAGATGCAATAATAAATTAATAAAGAGGAGGAAATGGGACTGAATTTGCTTTATTGCATTGCATAACCATGGGGGTCTTCCATGAATCAGAGAGTTGTCGGGGGAGCTCTAAGGGGACAGACACTAACTTTTCATGGACCCAGGTGGGCAGGGATGTCAACTGGACTTCATCTGATGTAGAAAAAGATACAGATGAATCATCTTGTGTTCTCAGTGTCATGGTCACTTTCACAATCCCTTTTCATGGTCTCTGGAAAAGAGGCTGCAACAGTCAAAGGATAGAAGGAGAACCCATGGAGGGGAAGCCCAGGCAGAGGGAGGCCCAGAGCTGCCTCCCAAGCTGAGGCAAGGAGAGGCCCAGGAACTTCACGGAAGGAGGCCCCCTCCCTGAGATGCAGACCCTGCACTTACATGACCCCCAAAGTGAGTGCTGAATTAATGTTTGCACCCTCAGACAGGACCTCCCTTGCACCATCCAAGTCCTTGGACGGAACCCATTCATGACAGGAAGTATGATCAAGTGCAGAAGGAGCTGACCCGGGGGTCAAACACATCCGGGTTCAATTACCAACTCTGATTCCTTATAGCTGTGTGGTGTCGTTAGCCTCAGTTTGCCCTGGGCCTCAGTTTTCTCTCAGGTAAGTGAGGAATCATAACACCCACATCACACTCAGTGAACAGGTGCCAAAGAGCCTAATGCAAATGCTCAAAGAACGTTGGTTTCCCTGTGCTTGAAGTCTTTATCCGCACTGATTAGTAACAAGAGGCTCCCAACAGCCCCAGCCCCACACCTGGATTTGTGAGCGGGACCCAGGCTCACAGAGCCTTGCATCATCCTCAGTATCCCCTAGCCTACTGTTCCAGGCCCGGCCGGCCCCTCTTCCATCTCATGCCAATGGGTTAGCTAGCAGGAGATAACAGAAACTTCTCGAAGGGAGAAAGCCTCTCTCTTCTGAGCAGCCTTTTCCTGCTAAATCCGTCCCCACCCTGTTGGGCTGGACACAGTTATTTACTGTGAGATTGCTTTGAGTGTATCTGGAGGGATCACTTAGGGTGATGTTGTTTGTTTGTGAGGCTGATACTGTTACTGAGCAATGGGTCCTCCAGGAGCCTGGGTGCTTCCCTGAGCTGCTTGCTTGGGGCCCAGCTCTCATGTGAGGGGGCACACATCATTCAAATGCACACACATGCCCCTCTGTGGGCCGTGCACTGGGCTTCCAGAATAGTTGCTTATACCCAGTCACTTTGCCCAAATATTTATACAGCTGGGGAGGATGCGAGTGTTGGCGAATAAGATCAGAAACCACAGTTATTGTGAGAATCACTTGGGGAAATAGATGAGAAAGTCTTTTTAAAAAGCCAAGTGCTGAGAATGCAGGATGTGTTGAAGCCACTCACCCCATTCCAGCCTCTAGTCAGAGAGGCCCTTGGTCTGGGAGACACCTTTTCCTAAACCCATGCCTGACTTCACCCCACCGAGAATGGGCCGCCCCTGTTTGGGCTCCCCACACCCTCCCTCACTCCTGCCGTCTGTGTCACAGTCTGCTGCCAGCTTTTCTTTCTGAACTACCACCCCTGATAGAGCTCGAACCTCGCTGGGGCCCATGGGCCTGTGTCTGATTCATTTCCATACTCTGGGTGTCAAACATGTGGCCTAAATCTGAGTGAATTCAGTAATAGTTGATGTTTATAAAAGTAGGTAATTTTTTTTAAAATTGAAAGAGAAAGAGCCCTAACTGAAAGACTGGAATGGAATATCGGGCACTCCCAGGACAGCCCAGCTGGCTTTGTGCTAGCATCACTGGGGCAACCAGAAGCCTGGGAAGGCTCACAGGGTCCCTGTGGGCTTGCTCTCTGGCTTCTGTGAAAGTGGTTCAGTTCCCCCAACATCCACCCAGCCCATGGCTACCACCCTTTTTCCATCTGTGTACTTCTAGTTTCCAAACACTGGTCTTTCCTCGGCCTTTAAACAAACATCCCCTCTCACAAAGCCCAGGTGCACATAGACCATGTTGCTAATGTCTTTGGGGTGCAAGATGTGCCAACAGCCTCAGATACTGGGGAGACACCTTTGCTGGTGGCATTTCCCCATTGCTAACCTCTTTGGGGTGCAAGGTGTGCCAACAGCTTCAGATACTGGGGAGATGCTCCTTGCTGGTGGCGCTTGCCCCTTTGCTAATGTCTTTAGGACGCAAGGCGTGTCCACAGCCTCAGATACTGAGGAGCCACTCACCCCACCCCAATCTCTAGTGCTGGTGGCATTCGCCCAGCTCAGCCTAGGGTCCCCACTCTTCCTGTCTTCAGCCTCAAAGGCTCCACCTACATCTTCCCCCGCATCACCTGGACTCACCTTCCTAAGAGTCCTCCTCCTGTAAACTCAAAAGCCTTTAGGGGCTAGAAAATTATACTATCTTGCTCTGAAACATTAAAAAAAAAATTAAATCCCCTGGGGAGAAGTTCTCCAGTTTTAAGAAACACTGCACAATTTCCTCCTTGGTGAAGACAGAGAAAGGGAAGAATGTTTCCAGCACTTTCTGGCACATCTGTAGCCACCACCACGAAAAAAAAGAGACACTAAGTATGTTTTCCCGTCCGTTGATCTGCATGAAATTTTCAGTCCACCCTCTCCACCCTACCGTCCATCGGAGCAACGCCAAACTGTGGAAGTTGGACTTTGGATAGTGGTCAGCCGGGGAAAGGCCCAGGCCTCACCTTATTGGGCCAGGGATTCCAGACTCAATGTGTCACATAACGAGAATCTCTTCATATGGGCACCCATTGTCAAAATGATTAGTAGAACTTTCTAGGCTTATCATTCTAAAATATGTGTGTTACGATAATGGCTCTCTTGGCTAAAACTCGAGTGAGTACGAATACTTGGGAAGAGGTGGAGAGAAAGTAGCTGAATATATCTGGTGGCACCAACAGAAACTGCAGCTACATTGAGTCTGGTTAACTCAAGAAGAGGAAGAGCATGTCTCCTATCCTGGGCACGTGGGAAGTCAGCCAACTGTACTTCTCCTGTTGCTGGGCCCGATGACAGAGCAGGCGGCTCTTCCTGGGCCAGAAGAAGCTGTCCTGCAATTCTACCTGGGTGGCAGGCCCCCTCAGTTGGCTTGTGTGGGCTCCTGCAGGGTGGGTGAGATTGGGATGCACCCTGGTCCTCTTCCTCATATTATGTATGTCAAAGAGAAGGAAACTGGAAAGTAAATAAATGTGTTTAACTGGAACCTTGACTCACTATGTGAACTCAGGTAGACCACAGCAACAGCATATCCTCTTTTTGGGTGTGGCTGCTTTTTATGTTTGGCTTAGCCCAAAGAGAAAGAACCAGAGAAAAGAGTGTAGCCACATTTAGAACTTGGTGACAGCACAACACTTGTCTAACAGTTGAAAGCTGCAGGGGTGTAGGTGCTGAATAAGAGGGTCTGGGAGAGCCAGGCCAGGCCAGCGAGCAGAAGGCAGGAGGGTCAGGATGGCCCGTGGCACTAGGAGCCAGGGAGAGCAGAGGCAGAGGCAGAGGAAGGGGAAGAGGGGAGAAAGGCCTGGCTTCTGCATGGCTTCTGTGGGTTCTGTAGAAAGTGCAGACCCTGTCCCCAGGGCTTCACCTCTAGTGGAGAGAAATAACCCATGGACAGATAAGTGAGGCCAGGACCCCATGCTGTAGTGGACAGAAAACGGGTCGGACATCAGGGCACTGGTCTTTGCTCCTTGGCTGATGCATCCTGGCATCTTGGAAGAGTCTCCCCGCTTCTCTCAGCCTCAGTTTCTCCTTCTCTATGTGCTCTTAGTGAACTTTAGGAGTCCTTGCTGCCTCAGGCTGTAGTTCTGGAAAGGAAGGAAGTCAGGGTGGGAAAGCGAGTTAAGAGAAGTGGGGAGCCTTGCACGGCCACACAGAGCCTCCTTCTCTGACCTCAGTGCGAGTTTGGCAGCCAACAGGGAAGGCCCCCGTGTGGGTCCCATCACCCAGTGCTCCAACAGAGCCCTGAGTTCACAGAGCTGGGAATGCCAGAGATGAGTGGTCAGACAGAAGTATGAGGAGCAGTCTGGCAGACAGATGGCCCTCACAGGTGAGCAACTCAAGCAGAAACAGGCATTCCCAGCAGTCCCAGCTTCAGGCTTCCACTGAGAGACCCCAAGCCTGGCTGATCACTTGGGGAAAGGGGTCCTCTGCCTGTTCTTGGCTCACCTGTATGCAACAGTCCCTTTCTAGGGAACCATTAGGGAATTCAACACCTCCATCTCCTGAGCAGAAGAGCTCACAGCCCGCAGAGTCATGAGGATTGGAGCCGGGGTCCTCCATGAGCGCCAGGTCAGCCTCCCATCCCACACCCAGCCTACAGAGGTGGGGCCAGCCCACAGCCTCTTGGGGCTGGAGGACACAGGCCTGCTGAAAGCAGAGAACAACAAACCCATTGCAAAGAAGAGCCCACATCTGCTCCTTTGGAGCAAGAAGCTTAGCCTTTTTTCTAACAGGGCCCCCTCCTCAGCAATGTCCCAGGTTAGCAATGAGGGCATGGCATGTGGATGTGTCACAGGGGCACTGGGGACATTGTCTTGCTGATTAAGACGCTGTCTTGCTCTCCCTTCAACCTGAAATTCATGTCTCCTTTTTTCAAATAATTATGTCCTATTTACCCTTTAGGTCAATCATGCCATACCTCCTCCAAGAAACCTCCCCAGGCCACACTAGTTCACACAAGTGTCTCTGGCATTTATCAGACTCCTGTTATAAAATCTTGCACTTAACTTTTCTTCCATCATCTCATACCTGTTAAAACTTTTCTCTGTGTCTAATATGACGTATAGAACCTTATTTATGGTACATTGTTGAAGAGGTTGTTTGAAGGTCACCAACATTCAAGAAGCAGCATCCCATTTTCTTCTACCACTTACAGTCCAGTGTCTTCATTTTACAGACAGGGAAGCTGAGGCTCAAAGAGAGGATATGCTCTTGCTGAGATCTACCTGAATTCACATAGTGAGTCAGTGATAGGGCTGAACCTAGAGCCCCCAGCCCCGCAACTTCAATCCCCAGTCAATTCTGTCTTTTTGGGACTCTTTTTGACAGATGGTTTTCCTCTGCATGAATGCCTCAAGTTCCTGAGAGCTCAACCCTGTGGAAGGCAGTTTATGTAGTGCTGGGCAAAACCCCAGCTTCTTCTACCAAGGAAAAATTTGTTTTATTGCAACCTCTATCCACTGATCCACCTTTGCCTCTTATTCATTTGTGTTATCTCTCATTGATTCATTCATTCATTCACTTGTGCCAGAAGAATTAAATAAGAATGTCTTGCCTCCTGGAGCTGAGACAGTTGCACAAAGTATTAAATGCCTGATGTGAAATACTGAGCTCCAGGAGGGGAGGGGCCATGTCTGTGTTCTCTCCCTGTATCTCTAGGGTTAGCCAGAGTGAGTAGCACTGCAAAAGTGCCAATCAGTATTTACAGAATAAAAAGATATAATAAATGATAATGATATGAAACAGGAAAAGGGTGGTAATAAAGAGAGACCAGCTAGTTGTGCTTGTGTTTGGGTTGGGGAAAGGAACAGTCAAAGTGGGCTTTTCCAAGGAGGTGGCCTTTGAATTAGGTGGGAGAGGGACTGGGGCTTCTGTAGACACGGAGGTAGGGAGGGCCCAGCAGGAGCAGAGACAACACTCAAAGAACAGGGGATTCCTGGGCACTGATAAAACCTTCTGCTTGATGCAATCATAGGGCAGGAATGGGAGAAAGGAAAAAATGAGGCAACTAGAGGTGACTGGGCCATGAGGGGGCCTTGAACTCTAAGCTAAGGTATCTGGAATTGACCTAAGGTGCAGGGGAAGCATCAGTGGGTTTCTACAAGGTAAGTGACAAGATCTGAGCAATGCTTTAGAAAGATCACCATGGTGACCGCGTGTGGAATGCATCCGCCCGGCTCGGCTCACGGTTCCTGTGGGTTCCCATCAGGAAGCTGGCGCATTTGTCCAGGTGAGAGATGATTACAGGGCCGCCAAAAGACCAATCATTTCCCAGTTGAGTGGTAATTGGGCATTCCAAATGCAATCGCAGGGTCACCAGTGTCCCCAACCATAACTTCCTCCCTGCTGCAGGCTCACCCTGCGTGAGCAGCTTAAGCAGCTTACAGCTAATCCTGTGCCGGCTCTTAGGCACCTCCCCAATCACTGAGGTGGCCAGCACCAGGTGGGCAGAGCTAGGCTTCTGCACGAGGACTCTAACATCTTTCTTAGCCCTTCTCTGGGCCACCATTGGCCTCTGCATGGCCCCGAGCCTGCTGCATCAGGCCCCAGAGCATTCTCAACCCCTCTCCAGCCAGCCGGAGTGCGGGGCTGGCAACTTTCTCCCCAAGATGGCCTCCCTGGCTCTCAGGCCCAAATTGATTAATCATCACTTGATTCCAGCTATCAGCTCTGCTGCAATTGGCATATTTATTTCTAATCAGCTCTTAAAAATGGCATCATTCAAAAGTGCTTAACCACATTACTTAATTCTCAGCCTGTATTGCTATTGATTTCAAATATTCTCCTCAAGATATGGCTCATCATTCAATGCAGAAGTCTGTTTATATAATAATCTTATCTGGTTACTAAAATCTGTGAAATCTCTTCAATTGCCTCTAATGCAAGATCGGAGGCTGGTTGCTAAATGAGTCAATTTTACTTTAATTTGGTTTATTTACAGTACATGTTTTAATGCTCCGCATTCCCGTCTTTCGCAGCAATGCTGAGAATAAAGGCAAACAGGCAAGTAGGGAGGCCTATGCTTTTCTTAGTCTGCAGGAGTCAAGGCCGCTTAACTGAGCTCCCTGGCTCTGCGTGCCAGTGGAGGGCCTGCAGTGGTTCTCAAATGCCAGCAGCAACAGTGCAGTGCTATCAAAAGAGAACTGGAGGGGAGTCACACGGTCTTGCTTCAAGTCTGCCATTCACTGAAGATGAGCAGGATGCTCGACATTACAGAGCCTCAGTTTCCCCACCTGAGAAATGGGGATAATGTAATATGCTTCCAGGTGTGTTAGGAAGTCCACCCGTGACTCCAAGTTTAAGTGCACACCATTGCTATTGCACACGTGAGAGTGCCCAGCTCCTTCGGCCTTCATTGCAAAACCTCAGGAACTGCCTTTCACCAGACAGTGCTTATGTCTCTTTGCCAGTCTTGAGGGATGGCTCTTTGGAGCAATTTTTCTAGACGTGGAGCTCTGGAATGCAAAGAACAGGGGCTGACTCCTTTGAGTGAATCTGGAGCTCTGGAATGCAAAGAACAGGGGCTGATTCCTTTGGTGGATTTATCATATGGCAAAGTGAGCGCTCCTGGAAGACCAAGGACGTGACCCGAGCGAGGCAGTCTGTGGCTCCCAGATCCAACATGCTTTAAATCATATCCTGATCAGGAACTTTCTTTTTTTTTTTTTTTTGAGACGGAGTCTCGCTCTGTCGCCCAGGCTGGAGTGCAGTGGCCGGATCTCAGCTCACTGCAAGCTCCGCCTCCCGGGTTCACGCCATTCTCCTGCCTCAGCCTCCCGAGTAGCTGGGACTACAGGCGCCCGCCACCTCGCCCGGCTAGTTTTTTTGTATTTTTTTAGTAGAGACGGGGTTTCACTGTGTTAGCCAGGCTGGTCTCGATCTCCTGACCTCGTGATCCGCCCGTCTCGGCCTCCCAAAGTGCTGGGATTACAGGCTTGAGCCACCGCGCCCGGCCTGATTACAGGCTTGAGCCACCGCGCCCGGCCTGATTTGAGCCTACCGCTAAGTGACCACCACTTTTTGTGTCTCCTTGATGAAATGCCAAGGGAGAAAATATGATCGAGCCAGCTTCTATGTGAGAGCCAGGCCCTCGTGTCACTGGTTGTTGGCAACCTGTAAACTGCTGTCTATTTCTGGGCCAGTCACCTGTGTCCAGGGAGCAGAGACCAGGGTCAGTGGTAAAGAACCTGGCCGTGCCACCTCTGCAGAGTCTGAACTATGTCAGATTCTGGGCTTGGCTCTTGGGGTGCAATGTTGGGTCCCTAGCTTTGAGTTGCCCCTCACCTTGCTAGAGGGACTCCCACAGGTACACAGAGATGCCACAGCATGGTATGTGGATGTCACTGGGCTTGGGAAGGAGATGGTGGGATGCTAAAGAACTTGAGCCATCCTGTTCTTTCTGCCCCCTAAAAATGTGAGAGGAGCAGGAACCCCAGGTTACTGTCTGCATCTCCCCTTCACCAAGGCAGATCTAAGCAGTTTCCCCTGCATGCAGGCAAGGCTGAGCCTGCCCCCTGAAGCTGCAGCTCTCTCTTGGTCAGGTGTGAAAGCTGCCATTTCATGCTCATCTTCCCCAATTAACAACAGCTGGTCCTCTATAAAACCAACTGGTGAGATGGTTTGTTATTGGAAGACAACGCAACATCATTAGGCATTAATGGCTCCCAGCCTCGTTTACTGGGGCCGAGTTCGCAGGGTTAATGTGGCGAGATGTTGGGCCTCACCCTGCTGGAGCTCCTCACTCCTCTTCTATTTTTAGGTACCTTCTTCAAACTTCATTTTCTGAATCATGAACCGGGAGGCAGAGTGAAGGTGGTAGAAGGTCTTGATTTTCTGGAAGGGAAATGGTTCAGGAGGGGGTAAAGCCACCACTTAGAAGAAAGAGATCATCTCAACATTTTAGCTGATAACAAACAATTCTGAATTCAGAAATGTTTAAGGAAATGTCTTTTTTGTGTCTGGATTAATCAGTCTGTTTCCATCAGCAACTAGGTAGGCACTACTTTTCCTCCCCTTCTCTGACTATCCCTAGATCACCTCCTCTAGCTCATTTGAGAATTTTCATGCTCTTGGTTTGAAAGTAAAGAGGTGAGTCATGAGCTGTGTTCAGACAAGAGCCCTTTCACTGGTGATATAAGAGCTTGACACAGAGAGATGATCTTGGACTGGCTGTGACCTCGAAGTCACACTAAACACAGGTGGCACTGAGAATAGCTTCACTACATTTAGTTCAAACTGGCCTGCTAATATGAAAATTTTATCATGTGCTTGTGTATTTCCTTGTGATTTAAAATCAAAGCCTTAGTCTGCATATTCCTCTTGATCTCACTAATTGTGGCCATTATGATTCCATAAGGAGAACTCCCCTTAAGTAAACAAATCAGAAATCTCCATAACAGTCATTCATTCTCTCAGCAAACATTAAGTGACTACCAGTTATATATACCAGGCTTTACTGACAAAAATATCTGCCATTCCCAACAAATGCAGAAAAACCAGATGAATCTCATGGCTTTTGTTAAAAAGAAAATTTTCTATTTATACTCCCTTTCTTTTTTGCTTCCTTCCTTCTTTCTTTCCTTCGTTTTTCTTTTCCTTTGTGTTCATCCCTTCCTTCCTCTCTCCCTCACTACCTACCTTCCTTACTTCCTTTCCTTCTTTTTTCTTTCTTTTGTTCCCCCTTTCCTTCAGATATGGTTTGGATCTGTGTCCCCACCTATATCTCATGTCGAATCATAGTCTCCAGTGTTGTGTATGGGGCCTGATGGGAGATGATTGGATCATGGAGGCGGATTTCTCATGACTGGTTTAGTACCATCCCCTTAGTGCTATTCCTGTGATATTGAGATCTGGTTGTTTAAAAGTGTGGGACACATCCCCACTCTCCCTCTCTCACTTGCTCCTGCTACCACCATGTAAGATGTGCCTGCTTTTTCTTTGCTTTCTACCATGATTGTAAGGTTCCCTAGGCTTTTCCTTAGGAAGCTGAGCATATACCAGCATCATGCTTTCTGTACAGCCTGTGGAATCACGAACCAATTAAACCTCTTTTCTTTATAAATTACCCAATCTCAGGCATTTCTTTATAGCAATGTGAGAATTCACTAATATACTTTCCTCTCTTTCTCCCTCCCTTTTTCCTCCCTTCCTTCCTTCCTTCTTTCTCCCCTTCTTCTTTCCTTCCCCCAAATTTCCCAAGCATTTATGCTTGCTGCTTATTTGATTAAGATTTAATTTCTATGCTAAAGAAATGAGGAATTTATCATCTGTATAGAGTGGCCAAATGACATCTCTTACCAAGAAGAAGCCCCAAAGCCAGGATTCCCAAATCCTAGTCCAGGAGAAGCCCCAAAACCAGGATTCCCAAATCCTAGTCCAGGAGCCCTGGGTCAGCAGCCAACTATTCTGGCATGAAGTTTGAGCAGAGCTCTGGGGGTGAGCCAGCAATGGCGGGCAAAGCCCCTGGCCTGAGACACTGCTTCTAGTTCTATGTTTACTCCCCTATTCCCTTGGTGTTTAAGCAAGTGAATCCTCTGTCAACTCTGCTAAGGGGATCAACAAGGAAATATGAAATCTATCCCTGGCCAATTCTATCAGGAGAGCAGCACCCCTAGAACCAGCCTGGTATGGAAACACCCACCCCCAAGGAGAAGGGGAAACTTGGGACCCCACTCCAGGACCACTTGATCCAGCCCCTGTAAAGTGCCTGGAGTGAAGTTGCAGCCCTTGTGGGTTTGCGTTAATGAAGGAGGACAATTCTTATCCTAGACCCTGAGCAGGAGTCTATTAAAAGGACTCATTGTCTGTCCCACTCGTGAAATACTTCATCAAATTATGCTGTGAGCACTCACATTTATTTCCTTCTTGTGTTGTTCTCTAATTTTCCCTGGGAAGAAGGGTTAACCTCTAACTATGTGCTCCCCAGGGAAATAAATAGAGTCATATCTATGTTTACTTTATGTCTAGAAACCAAAATTAGGATATACATTGTGGCAAAGGATTGCTGTACCCTTTCCGAGAAAGGGAAGTGATTTAGAAAATTCAGTAGTTTAAACAACAATATTGGGATGTAGGGCAGTCAAGTGACTTAATAGTGACTTGGGATGTCTTCCCAGCTTTTGCACTTGCTGTGTGACTGCAGGTAAGGATCCCACCTCTCTGGGTTTAATTCAAATTTTCTGTTTGAAGGTGGACTGTTCTGGAGAAGAGAAGGTGGATGGTTGCCAGGGTCATAGTTCCCCGCCCCTCTCTACCTCCACGATTCACACCGCAACCCAAGCCCAGCAAACAGCCAGGCACCCAGGAGTCCCTCAGCAAGTATGTTATGAATGAATGCGTGAAAAACATCAGTTTATAAGTGACAAACGTACTCCAAGTGGCCACCCCGTGACCCAGGCTCTTTGCAGTAGGACTTTTGGAAAATCTTGCTAGACGCGTCTTCATCTGGATGCTGATTTCCTGCAAACCAGCTGACCTGTATTTACAGTATCCACATTTGCTTTGGAAAAATTCCAAATGTCCACTTAACTGGGCTGGAGGCCAGCATAATCTTCCTATATTGTTTGTAACCATGAGATTAATGGTGGGCCTTGGTCCGAACCTTCTGGTGACATCATTCACCTAGGGATGTCTCTTTGGTGCAGATTACAATAATGGATTGGACGTTGCTGTGGCTGTCCTCCTGCTCTGCTTTAAGAGCCTGGGCTTCTGCAGAGAGGCAGCTTGGGAGACAGAGTGGCATCACCTTGGAGATAGGCTATGGTGAGGGCTGAGATAAGATTCAAACACCTCTCTCCTGAGTACCAGCTGCATGACCTTGGGCAAGCTGCCTAATCTCTTTGAACCTCAGCTTTCCCATGTGTAAGCATCATAGCTCTTCATGAAATTATTGTGAGGATTAAATGAAGTGTTTCATAAATGCTTGTTTTCTACCCATTGCTATACATACTCATTCACACATTTCTGTTACCAGTGGGAAGATGGTTGAGTGGTTCGTCTGATGTTCAAATAGGACATGGGTAACAACTAAACAACAGCAATAACAAAACCACAACCACTAAAAAATCAGCAAAGGACTTGAATAGGCATTTCTCTGAAGAAGATATAGCAATGGCCAATAAGAACATGCAAAAATACTCAACATCACTAATTGTTAGGGAAGTGAAAATTGAAACCACAGTGAGATACCACTTCACACCCATTGAATGGTGACTAAAAACAACAAGAAACAAATGGAAAATAAGTGTTGGTGAGGATGTGGAGAAACTGGGACCATTGTAGACTGCTGGTGGGAATGTAAAATGGTGCAGCTGCTGTTAAAAACGGTATGGTGATCCCTCAAACACAAAAACATAGAGTCCCCTGTGACCCAGCAATGCCCCTTCTGGGTATACAGCCAAAAGAGAGGAAAGCAGGGACTTGAACGTCTATTTGTGCACCCATGTTTATAGCAGCATTAGTCACAACAGCCAAAAGATGGAAGTAACCCATGTGTCCCCTGACAGATGAATCAATAAACAAAATGTGGTCTATACACATCCAATGAAACACTATTCAGCCTTAAAAGGGATGGAAATTCCAACATGTGCTGTAACATAGATGAACCTTGAAGACATTATGCTAAGTGGCATAAGTCCAAAAAGACAAATATTATACAAGTCCACTTATATGAGGGACTTAGACTATCAAATTTAGAAATAGAAAGTAGATGCTGGGAGTAGTGGCTCACACCTCTAATCCTAGCACTTTGGGAAGCTGAGGCAGGTGGATCATTTGAGGTCAGGAGTTCCAGACCAGCCTGATCTACAAGGCAAAACCCCGTCTCTACTAAAAATACAAAATTAGCCAGGCATGGTGGTATACCCCTGTAATAGCACCTACTTGGGAGGCTGAGGCAGGAGAATTGCTTGAACCCAGGAGGCGGGGGTTGCAGTGAGCTGAGATTGTACCATTGCACTCCAGCCTGGGCAACATGAATGAAACTCCATCTCAAAAAGAAAAGAAAAGAAAAGAAAAGAAATAGAAATAGAAATAGAAATAGAAAGTAGAATGGTGGTTGCCAGGGGCTGGGTTGCCAGGGACTGAAATGAGAAATGAGTTTTAAGTGGGTGCAGAGTTTTCTTCTTCTTTTTTTTTTTTTTTTTTTTTTTTGTGACGGAGTCTCACTCTGTCACCCAGGCTGGAGTGCAGTGGCCGGATCTCAGCTCACTGCAAGCTCCGCCTCCCGGGTTCACGCCATTCTCCGGCCTCAGCCTTCCGAGTAGCTGGGACTACAGGCGCCCGCCACCTCGCCCGGCTAGTTTTTTGTATTTCTTAATAGAGACGGGGTTTCACCGTGTTAGCCAGGATGGTCTCGATCTCCTGACCTCGTGATCCGCCCGTCTCGGCCTCCCAAAGTGCTGGGATTACAGGCTTGAGCCACCGCGCCCGGCCAGGTGCAGAGTTTTAAGAAAAAAACTCTGAAAGTTTCTTCCTGAAGTTGCCTCAAATGCAGGGACTGTATATTCTTCATCTTTGCATGCAGCACCTGGTATCTGTTAATGGCTTCAACTGCAGTCTCAAGAAAGGAAGCACGATTCAGCAGAAGATGACAAAGTCCCCCATGCACACACACAGATAATACATATATGCACACACATGGAGTGAGAGAGAAGCCTCTACGGCAGCCCTGAGAATGGATGTGGGGAGTGTTGGACAGACACGTAGGAATAGAGTCTGTGACACTGGTTCAGAGGTTTTTGAATAGTCCTGGCAAAGGCTGAGAGGACCCTGACCTCAGTTCACTGTACGCCTATATCCCTTGATCCTCATACGGGGCCAGGCAGTAATGAGCAAGTGTGGGTTCTGCAGTCAGGCTGTCTCATTCCAGCTCTAGCAGTTACCAGCTGTGAGGCCTAGGGCAAGTTATTTCACCTTTATGTGCCTTGGATTTTCCTGCTGTCAAATAGAGATGATACTAGAAAAACCTAGGGCTGCGGCAGGGGTGGAGGGAGTCACAAGCAGCGTAAAGAGGGTCCAGCCCAACATCTGGTGTCCCTGTTCAGTGACTGCATGTGACCCACTTGCCTGCAAGGGGAGCCTCTTCCCATCACTGTGCAGGCTCCACCCCTGGCCCCCTTCTCGTTCCCTCCCCACCCAAGCCTCGAAGGAGGAGGGTGGGTACTAAATGGCCTGGATGAAAGGCTTTCTGCTGGCAATTGCCTTCATTGCCTGCCATAAAAATACATCTATATTTAAATATGCTGAGATAATTCTTAAGTTTTATTAGTACTTAAATATTTTGGCATGTTTATTTCTCCTGGAACAATTATGGAGGTTTCATTGTTTTACTTGCAAAAAAGAGACTAAATCTCCTTTTACAATAAACCCCCTGACAGGTTGAAGATGGTGCTATCTCCAGTGTGTGTCCCATTATTGTCTAGTCAGCTCCCAGGGGTGCAGAAGCAGGACTAGGGAGGGAGGGGCATGGTCCCCAGAGAGGCCCCTGTACAGGGCCCTGGGTGTCTCCTGCCTGTCACACCGGTCTGTTCTCTGTATTCTCTGCACCCTTTGGCCTGCCTGGGTGGCCATGTGTTCTCTGCCTTCCCATAGAGTCCAGCCAGTGGGCAGCTAGGGTAGGAGACCCCAGGGAGTGAAAGAAGATGAGTCAGAGTAGGGAGCCCTCTGGCTCCCTCCCTTTGGGGTCACTATGGACTGGCATGCCCCTCCACCAATGGGCACAGCTCCTTTCAGCCAGCCTGCTGCCTCCAGCCAGCCGGCACAGGGTCCCTGATGGACACAGAACCTTCATTAGGGCCTTCCTTGTGTGGGCCCCTCCACCCACACAAAGGGAAGCACTTTTTTTTTTTTTTTTTTTGACAGAGCCTCTCTCTGTCGCCCAGGCTGGAGTGCAGTGGTGTGATCTCAGCTCACTGCAACCTCTGCCTCCTGGATTCAAGAAATTCTCTTGCCTCAGCCTCCCAAGTAGCTGGGACTACATGTGCACGCTGCCACGCCCGGCTAATTTTTTTTTATTTCAGTAGAGATGGGGTTTCGCCATGTTGCCCAGGTTGGTCTCGAAATCCTGACCTCAGGCAATCTGCCCGTCTTGGCCTCCCAAAATGCTGGGATTACAGGTGTGAGTCACCGCACCCAGCCTGAGAAGCACTTTTAAATCTGACATTGTGGTTAATGCTGGTAACAGTTCTGTAAGCTGACCGCGCAGGGCTGCTTTCCCTTATGTTACTGATGGGGACACCGAGGCTCAGAGAGGTTGCCTGCCCTGCTCAAAGTCACACAGCTAGTAAGCAAAGAAACTAGGCCTGAAGCCCCAGGCTGCTGAACATAGGCTCCAGATCGCTCCCATTCCTGCCAGCTGGCTGTGGTGGACAGTTAGATACAGGGATGGAGAAGCACAGAGGCTGTTTCTTCTCCCACCTTGGAGAAGACCTGCTCTCACCTGTTGCCCAAGCCACTGCTCTCCTTCCTGGGGTGGGTGAGGGTGCAGGAGGAGAGAAGTGCAACTCAGGGACATAGGGGAGACAGGGGACTGGTCTGGGCCCTGTGTTAGCTGTGTGACCTTGAACAAGTAACCTAAACTCTCTGGGTCTTCATTTCCCACTTGCATCATGAAAATGGTACTTGCTGGGCAAGATTCGGAGCCAGAGTGACCATATCAGCTTGAGGTAATACTACGAGGGGTTCGTGTGCCGGTGCCATGTGACCAGGCTATTCTAAGCACATTACCAATTTAGGTGTAATGTTTGGTTGAGGTAGCTACGCTTTTATTGCCCTTATTTGACAAATGCAGAAGCCAAAGCCCAGGGAAGCTGAGTGGACACTTCCCCGTCCCCATGCTGGCATTTGAGCACAGGCCATTGGGCCCCAGAGCTCAGCCTCAACCTTCACAGAGTAGGAGAACGGGAGGGGGCCTCAGGGCCCATCCAGCCCAGGTGGCTTTACAGGTGGGGAAGTGAGGCTCAGACAGCAAGGGCAAGGGTCAGTTTCATACAGTGATGGGCACCAGACTGCATGTCCCCAGATTCATGGCTTACACCCTGTGGAGTTAACAAAATACGAGCCACTAAAGATCAGCTCTTGCAATCCATTTCTCCAAGTAACCCATTTTGCCTTCACTCCATCTCCATGTAAACAGTGGGACCACCGAGCCCACCAAGCTCTCGGGTCCAGGTGGCCCCGAGTTCTGTTGCACACCTGCGCTAATGCAGCTCTTTGCCCTCGGCTGGCAAAGCTGGTGTCCCACAGCAGTGTTTCTCTTGTGAGCAAATGGACTGCACTGCCCGGAGGTGTGGTTTGTGAGTGAGCCAGCCCCTACCCACCTCATAGTGATCACTGACTATAATCTCATGGAGGGTGGGAGAAGGCCCAATCTAGCCTGGGACAGGGAGGGATGGAAGCCGGGTTTGAGGTGGAATGGTGTGATGTTTACATTGTGTGTGCCTCAGGCTGCTTGGGCTGCAACGTCTAGCTGTGTGGCTTTGGGAATTTTCTTCTCCCCTCTTAGCCTTGGTTTTTTTCATCCATAAAATGGGGCATCCATAGCAGCATGTGACTTACAAGCAGGTGCTGTACGAAAATATTAATACATAACAAGTGGTTAGTAGGGGCCCCCACCAATCAGAACCAATGCCAGCCATAAACTCTGATGCAGCTATTCTGGAGTCAACTGAATATCCAACCGTTCCTGGGGTGATTGTCAAGAATCAGAGAGAAAGTGCACAGCAGATCACACGGCAGACGCTCCACTCCATACACAGCAGCTATTGTTTTACTGGTAAATTTCAAGAGCTCTGGTTTCCTCCCGGTTGTGGCATTTTCAACCTTTTAATCCTTTAAGGCATATGGTGGAAATTTCATTACTTCAACTCTAGGTGTGGGGAAAATGCCAACCACTATGTAGCAAGATTTAATTCAATCCTTCAAACATTGGCTGAGTAGTCCCTCTGCACACAGCACCAGGAGGGAGACACAGAGGAATACAGCAGCCTCTGTTACAGCAGCCTCTGTTCTCAGGAGGGGACCCCAGATCCGTGGGAGAAGTCACACAAACAACCCGGGGTAAATAAGTCAGAACGAAAGAAATGCTCAGTGCAGGGATAGGAGGCTGGGCAGAGCAGTGGAACAAAACACAAGCTTAGGGTCAGGCATTTTTCCCATTTCCACCCCACCCCAACCTGGCAGATTTGGTTCCCTATCTGTTAACATTTATCTCAAGGGGTTGTCATGGGGACTAACTGAGGCATTGCCCTGTTGAAGCAGCTGGCATGGGGCTTGGCACCATGTGACCCCCTCTTAAAGACATGCAGCTAGCCTGGGGTTAAACAGTTTTTTCCACTCAGGTTTGGGTAGTCTTCATAGAGGAGGTGGGGTGGAGCTGTCTTGAAGGGTGAGAGGGGTTTTGAGTGGTGGAGAAGGCGAGGAAACAGCCCCGAGGAAGGCACAGAGGTGGAAGGATGGGTGTATGAGGCCACAGAAGGAAACTGCAGGCCATGGGGCAGGGCAATGGTCTTTGAATGAGGGAGCAGGGTCTTGAAGATGTTGGCTGACAGAGCCTTTGCTCCATAGGTTTTTGCTGATTATTCTTGTGAGTTGATCATAATTTGGAGTGGGATTAATGGCTTTCATCTGAAGAATGTGATATGATCTAAGTCAAAAAGCAAACCTCAACAGAAGCTCCACTATGCCTCCTGTCCATGAAGAAATGGGGATAGGGGCTCAAAGGGAGTGGATAGGGGGACTATGGGGATGGTGGGAGAAGGAAGGCCCAGGGAGTGCTGACCACAGACAAGATGGAACATCAACTAGACAGAGCTTGCAGCTGCAAGGAGTGAGCTTTCCCAAGCAGAGCACTTCCGTCTGATGATCACCATAGGAGAGGCTGGTTCTTTCTCAGTCCAGACTCCTGAGCAAAAAGGCCCCTTACCTCTTGGCCTGGGAATTATTAGGGGGAGAAAGAGCAAGGTTGTGGAGGAGGATGGAGACCAGGAATGAAGAGGCTCTGCGAGGGAGGAAGAAACCTCTTTGTTCTCACTCATATGGTGCTGTGGGTTCACCCAACACTCAGACCAGGCTTGGAAAGGCTGGCACCCGTCCTGGCTAGGTGGACTTGAGCAAGTCACAGGTGTCTTGGTTTCTACTCTTGAAAATGTGGCTGTGACCCCACTCCCAGCTCTCTGTAAGGCCCATTTTAGGATGACTTGGAAGGAAGCCAGTAATAGAGCCTCCATTGCCAAAGGAAACCCAACTGCTGTTATGCCCCTGTTTTAGACAGAACTGGGGAAGAGAAGTAGAGAGTCTAAATTCTTTTCATCCTCAAATAAGAAAGCCATTGCAGTCTCAGTACAACTAGTGGGTCCTCCATCAGAACAGGTCAGGTTCTAATGCTAGAGAAAAAGAAATATATTCTGAAGGTCCCAAGAACCCAGTTTGTGGAGAAGAGCATGTCCCCCTCAATCCCTGCACTCCTCTCTCAGGTCCCAAGTACCTGCTTCTCAGCTTAGCATTCGGACCCACAGCACACAGCAGTTGCTCTCAGGGTTTGTGATTGTAATCACCGAACTCTAGCCCTCATCCTCTCCCTGGCTGTCTGTTTTACAGATGGTAAGGTTGAGGCCAACCAGAATGAGGAAAGCAGTGCTGGATGGAGCAGAGCCCAGATTACAGCTAGAACGCAGGGATCTCGTCTCCTAGACCTTTCTACTTTAGAAGGCTTTACAGTAAGAGGCGGTATTTGGGTCCCAGAGCTCAGAAATGGACTTCTAGGTCTTCATCTCCCTTATGTCGGAGGCAAATGTCAGGTGTCTGTGCATTTCTCTGGAGAGAGGATCTACAGCTTTCATTAGGTTTTTTGATGGTTTGTATCCGTGTTCCCTGAAATGTCTTCAGAAAATAAAATTATAAGCCAGCAGTGCATTGCTGTGTTCAACCATTCTCCATCCCTCAGCCTGGAGGCAGGAAGCCCCACCACCCAGCTTGCAGTTGGCAAGCGGGTCGTGTTTCCAGTCTGGAAGTCAACTGTCTTCACAGTCTGGAGAGGAGGCGGCAGGAGTGAGAGCAGGGCCCCTCTGTGTCTCTGACACATTTTCCCAGGCCCAAGCAAGGATGCTAACTCATGCTTGCTCACATTTCCTCCCAAGCCCATCCCACACATGCCCCCCAGAACACTGGGCACTCTCTGTGCAGTGGCTGTAGGAAGGCGCCAGAGTGCCATTGCCACTTACACCCCGCCTTTGTTTTTGCCTAAAATGCTAGAAAACTTGGGGATCTTCTGGGGTAGCCATCTTATCTTACAGAGGGGAAAATAGGGAAGGAGCATTCTCTCATTTACCTCTGTACTAAAGGCAGAACATTATTAGGAAAATAAAGCAGGCTTCAGATTCAGGCAGAGCGTCTTCCTCCACCGGAAGTCCCCACGTGGTAGTTTTCACTGTGAGGCTGGGCATTTCGAAGCAGGAGCCAGCATGCTGGATGGGCTGCTGGTCTGAGTCTCTCTTGTGAGCCACAGGCTATGGGCTTCTGCCATCAGGAGTGCAGCCAGGCCAGGTAACCATGTGTAACCACACATGGAGGGGCTTGAGGAGCCAGGACTTGGCAGAGAACAGAAAAGGATCCATCGTTTATTCACTCCCCCACTCATTTATTAGTCGACCAATATTTATTAAGTTGTTATACTCCAGGGGCTAGTAACAACAGCACGACCAAGATAGGCCCTGGAGGCACGAGGCTCACATTCTCACAGAATAGCAGCAAATTGAGCTCCACTGCAGGAGGAGGACTGTGTCTTGTTCCCTATACAATTTACAGCAGCATCATCACATTCCACGGTGAACAGAGGATGCCCAGTGGGACCTGCTATACGCTTCCAGTTTCTTCTCATCCCTCAGTTATTGGTGAAACCCTTAGCCCAGTGTAGCTAAAGAAACTCTTCCCCTTCCCACTTCCCCCTTCCTCCTTTCCTCTTCCCCCTTCCCTATTCCCCCTCCCCTCCCTTCCCTTCCCCTCCCCTTCCTTTCCTTTCCCTTCCCTTCTCCCTCCATCCTTTCCTCCCTCCCTCTTTCCTTTCTTCCTTCTCTCCCTCCTTCCATCTTCCCATCTTCCTTCCCCCTCCCTCCCTCATTCCTTCCTTTCATCCCTCCTTTCCTGCTTCCTTCCCTCCCTTTCCTGTCTCCTCCTCCCTCCCTCCCTCCCACACTCCATCCCTCCCTTTCCTTCCTCCCTCCCTCCCTTTCCTTCCTCCCTCCCTCCCTTTCCTTNTCCTTCCTTCCTTCCTTCCTTCCTTCCTTCCTTCCTTCCTTCCTTCCCTTTCCTTACTTCATCCCTTGCTCCCTTCCACCTTCCCTCTTTCCCTCCTTCCTATGGGGCTTCTTAGATGCTGATTCCTAGGGAAGACACTGAGGATGCAAAACGAGGCCCAGGAAGGAAGCCAACTAGAATTCAGATCATCACTCTACCAAGTGAGGGTTCCTAGGCATTAAGGGAACTCAGAAAAGGGGGCTTCACCCCACACTGGGACATCAGGGTCAGCTTCTGCAGAGAGGTGATGCCAGGCTCCTTCTTCCTGCTGGCTGAGCACCTGTCATGTTCCAGATGCCATGCTGGGGCCCTGGCATGGAGCAGTGAGGACAGGCTAGATCCCCCACCCCCCGACAGGGACCTTTCTGCCCGGGGGCTTTCCTGGATCTGCCTGGTCCCAGTTGGATGTTTCCACTCACATTGTCCAGGCTCTTGGAGCCTCCTCTCTGGGACCCTGGTCTCTCTTGCCCTTCTTGGTCTGGGCTGGGCCATCTCATCTTCTTCAGTGGTCTTCTTTACTAATGGGAGAGGGCACTCATCGCCTGTTCCTAGCACTGCTCAGAATTCAGAGTGAAGAGTTCAGTCTTCCCCTTCCACATGTCTTGTGTTCTGCTGAGAGTGCAGAGCCAAGAATGACTGTGAGCCTGCCCCTGCACATGCCTTGCAGAGGGCTTGTCCTCAGTAATCCACTGCCCAGAGAGCCCTGCAGGGATACTCCCTATTCCTCTCAGAGCCACCACTGTGTCCACCATATTTCAAGGGCAGTTGGAGACCTACTTCGAGGAGGAAGAGTAACTTCTGGGTTGAGTCCAAGGGAAACATTTTCTACTGTACAGAGGTCTTCCCTGCAGCCATCCCTGTTCCCACCTTTGTTAAAGTGCCCTGAACTGGGCAGTATTGGGATTCTAAATCATATGGATTCTGCATACCATTAGTGCAACACAGAAGGGAAATCAACGAACCTACTATTCAAGTAAAATTCAGGTGTGGGGTCGTTTAAATAATACAAGCAATATGGCCACTGTGCTTAGCATTATGATCTTTTAAAATAAGACATTATTATTTGAAACCAAATTTCAATGAAAAAAAAAAACCAAAAAATTACCAAATTTGTGCTTATCAACTTCCATGTTGTTCAAATAGAAAGACAGAATCAAAATTAAAACTTGGGTTTCAGACCCCGAGAGGCAGTATCTGTATGTGAAGTGCCAATATTATCCACTGTGAATTTGTTGTGTGATCCTGAGCAAGTCAGCCCACCTTCAGCTCCGGTCTCCTTGTGTACAAAATAGGGGTGATGCCACCTGCATTGTGGGGTGTGGCGAAGGAAGTAAGAAAAGTGAGAGAGTGTGGTTTTTACACGGTATCATTTGATCCCTTGTTTGTTTGTTTTCTTTATTTTTAGCCTTCTTCGAACCACTCAGTATTGGAGGCTCTAATTAAAGCAGAATGTTGCCCAGATATGAGGGGTTACTTCCTGTTGACTCTAAATCATAGGCAGACCCAATTTTGAAGAACTGAGAAAAGATGTCCCTCATAAGGAGTTCAAAGGGAAGCAAAGGAAGTTTCTACACTTCAGGCTCAAGATTTCAACACCTGCTACACTCAAGGCTAAGTGCAATTTTTGAGGGTCCCAGAGCATGTTCCCTGGTTTAGGATTAAAGAAACAATAGGTAGGTTTGCCTTCAAAAGCCAACCCTGGCTTCTGCAGCCTCCTCACTGCATCCGGAGCCATTGCTTTGAATTATACATGAGGCACTTGCGGGAGCTGCAATGCTTTTTCAAATATTTCTCTAATTGATGAGTGGGCCTTTGATAAATTGCTGTAGAACCAGGAGCATCTGATCACAAGAAATTCTGTCTTGTTCCTTCTTGACAGATGTTTGTTTGACTTAAAGGGGGTGCAAGGTCCAAGGAACTATTTCTCCCTCCTGGAACTTTCATTGTAAATAGAAAATTCTATGGTTTTGTTTTTAAAGCCAAACAAAGACAGTTCTCTGAGGTGTGAAGTCCTCATCTTCATCTGCCTGCCCTCATTCAGATGAAGAACTTGGGGACAGAGAGCTGAAGTACAAGGTCTTATCCACCCTGAGTTCTTGCTTTTCCCCCCGTGTCTTCCTCCCTGATGCCCAAGGGCACTTTCTAAACCTCAGCTCCATGGAGAGAGACAAAATATTTAAGAACCAGGATACACAGGCACCAACTAGCCAGAACATCAGAACGAACACCAGCTACAGGCCAACACCAGGATCTACTGGGTCAGGCACTAACCTTTACTTGCCAGAACCCCAGGTCGGGCAACCACAGTGCTGAAATGTGTGAGGAAGATGGACAATGACTCAGAGGGGCTTGAACAGTATCTTTTTCCTAATTGGCATGGAAATATTTCAATATTTTCAAAACTAGTATGCCTATCCCAGTGTAGTTTTTGATGAACTCCCTACTGGCCTCCCATCCCCTAAAGAGTACATCCAAATTCGTACATGACATTTAAAATCCTTCTCCAACTCCCTCCAAATTGTCTCTCCCACCTCTTCTCCCTCAGTTTCTTCCCATGCCCATACCCCTGAGTTCAGCCACATAGGTCTCCTATTCATTATCTGTACAAGTCAGCTGCTTCCATGAAGCCTGGCCTGACCCCACTCTGATTTGGCCCCTGCCTCCAGCACTTCATCACCGCTTCCTTCATATTGTCACAACATTGTCACAAATGTCTAATCTAGTGTTTAATGTATTTCATTGTGATTTTTCTAATCTGTGTTAGATAATAACCTATATAGGACATTGGTCTAATAAATTAGATTTATTGGGCTCTCATTCCTACCTGTTATTGAAGAACCATCAGGCCACCCTCCCTCCAATACTTCCCTAGTAATTTCTGAAGCCATTAGAGTATAGTTCATGTGCATTCACCAAAAACCCTTAGCCATTAGAGGATAGTTCATGTGCATTCACCAAAAACCCTTATTGGAGAGGAGTCTCCTTTGTCTGACCCCTGCTTCCATGCAGAGGGACCTCCACTAGCATAATAAGCCTATCATCTCTTCATCTTATGAGTGAGTGAGAAGGAAATGGGCATGCAGGGACTCACCTCTTACTTCCCTTTTCTTCTTGCTGCCTTGACATCTCCTATACATGGATAGCACATCTTCTCCTCCAAGCCACATGCCCTGCAGAGGCTGGCTTGTATAAGGGAGACTGTGTTTTTCAGGACTGCTATGATTAGGTGAATAAGCACAATTCAGGGTGTGTGGGCAAACCTCCTGTCCAGAATTAAACAATGTCCTCCAAGATGGCTTTATCAAGATCAAAGGCTACTGCCTGATTCCATCCTGGGCAGAGGGAAATGAGAGGGGGCATTTGCATTCCAGACTTCTGAAAACTCAAATGTCAGAAAACCCATAGGCATTAAAAGGATAAGAAGAATACTACTAATGATCCTATACATATAAATCTAATAAATAAAAGGAATCAATTATTTGAAAGCAATAAATTACTAACTCAGCTAGGAAAACATGGATAACCTCAATAGTTCTATATTTATTAAAGAAATAAAATTGATAGTTTACAAAATCTCTGATAAAGAAAAACTTTAGGCAAAGACAGTATTACTGCTACAACCTACCAAACATTTAAAGGAGAAGAAACACCTATTCTATATAATCACTTTCAGAAAGTAGAATAAGAGGGAACATTTCACAACTCAAGTTATAGTGCTAGAATTAGCCTGAAATCAAAACCTACAAAAATATTATAAGAAGAGAAAATATAGGCCAATAACTCTGATGAACATACAAATATACTCAGCAAAATATTAGCAAATAAAATCTAGCAATATATAAAAGGAATAATATATCATAACAAAATGAGGTTTATCTCAGGAATGCAAGGCTGGTTCAATAGTTGAAAATCGACCAACACAAGCCATCATACTGTATTAACAAATGAAAGAATGAATGACACACAAGCATATTAATTGATGCAGAAAAAGAACTTAACACATTTCAACATACATTCAAGATAAAAATCTTCACCAAATTCTAAATAGAATTTTCTTAACTTGATTAAGGGTGTCCACAAAGAAATCCATACCTAACGTCAAACACAGTAGTGCTGTTATATAGTAGGCAAAGTTTTCCACCTAACTGGTGCTATTCAGCAGCATACGGGAAGTCCTAATGAAATAAGGCAAGAAAAAAAATAAATAAATAAAAGGCACACAGATTGTAAAGGAATAAATAGAACTGTCCCTATTTGTAGACAACATGACCATAGAACATCCCGAAGAATCTACATTTAAAAAACTCCTGGAATGCATAAGTGATTTTAGCAAAGTTGCAGTATATAAGGTAAACATAAAAAAATCATATTTTATATGCTAGCAATAAACAATTAGAAACTAGAATTTTAAAAACCAATACCATTTATAAAATTTTCCCAAAATGAAATACTTAGCTATACATGTAAGAGAACATGTGCATGACCTGTATAAAGAAAACTATAAAACACCAACGAAATAAATAATAGCTTAAAAACATGGAGAGACAAACTGTGTTCCTGGATTGGAAGACTTAATATAATTAAGAGATCAGTTGTCTCTAAGTTGTCCTACAGATAAAATGTACTTCTGATCAAAATCACAGCGGATTTTTTTTTGTTGATATAGATAAACTGATTCTAAAATTTAATAGGAAATGAAAACAGAAGTAAAATAGCCATAATAGTTTTGAAAAATTCAATTTTCAAATTGTATTGGGTTGTCAATACAGAAATAGACAGACACCGATATGACTGAGTGATTTTTGACAAATTCAATGGAAATGGGATTATCTTTTCAACAAATAACAATTTGGGACAATTGGACATCCATTACAAACACAAAACAAGAAAAATCTCACCCCTTATTACAAAATGGATCATAGGTCTACATGTAAAATGATAAAAAATAAAACATAAGAGAAAACTTTCTTGACCTTGAGTTAGGCAAAAAGAGTTCTTAGATGTGACACAAAAAGCATAATTCATAAAAGAAAAAAACTGGTAAATTGTGCTTCATCAAAATTAAAAAGGTTTTCCTTTTGAAAAAGACTGTTAAGAAAATGAAAAAACAAACTACAGCCTGGGAGAAAATGCTTATAAACCACATATTCTATAAAGGGCTTGTATCCAGAATATACAAACAACTCTCAAAACTCAACAGAAGAAGGAATACAACATAATAAAGAAAAAGTGGGCAAGCAATTTGAACAGACTCCTCCCCAGAGAAGATACACAGGTGGCAAAGAAGTTCACGAAATTCAAAATAAAATAAAGCCCCAAGGATGCCATTAGAATCTATTAGAATGGCTAAATATATAAAATAGATATATATCATATATATGTAAACATATATATACACACACACATATGTTAACACACACTATATATATATATATATATATATATATATGTTAATATTAGCCTAGGTCTATGGAGGGTCAGGGTGTGATGAAATTGTTCTGTATCTTGATTGTGGAGGTGGTGTTACATAAATCTATACTCATATAGTTNATGTTAACACACACTATATATATATATATATATATATATATATTTATATGTTAATATTAGCCTACGTCTATGGAGGGTCAGGGTGTGATGAAATTGTTCTGTATCTTGATTGTGGAGGTGGTGTTACATAAATCTATACTCATATAGTTACAGGTAAGCATTGCTTAAGGACAGGGATATGTTCTGAGAAATGTGTCCTTAGGTGATTTCGTCGTTATCTGAACATCACAGAGTGCATTTACACAAACTTGGATAGTACAACCTACTGCACACCTAGGCTATATGGTAGAGCCTATTGCTCCCAGGCTACAGACCTGGACAGCAGGTTACTGTACTGAATACTGTAGGCAATTGTAACCTAATGTCAAGTATTTGTGTTTCTAAACATAGAAAAGGTACAGTAAAAACATGGAATAAAAGATTTAGAAAATGGTCGGTCCACCTGTAGAGGGCACTTCCCATGAATGGAGCTCACGGCACTGGCAGTTGCTCTGGGAGAGTCAGAGAGTGAGTGATGAATGAAGGTGAGGGCCTAGGACACGACTGTACACTACTGTGGTCTTTATAAAACTGCACACTTGTTTAAAATTTATTTATATAAATTTATTTAATTTTTTTGATTTAAAAATTTTTTAAAATTTATTTAAATAAATACATTTATTTTATTTTAAAATTTTCTTTCTGTAATAATAAATTAACCTTATTGTAACTTTTTAACTATATAACCTTTTTAAAACTTTTTGACTCTTTTGTAATAACACTTAGCTCAAAACTCAAACATTGTTCAGCTGTACAAAAGTATTTTCTTTATATCCTTACTCTAGAAGCTGTTTTAATTTAAAAACATTTTTATTATTTTGGGTTTTTACTTTTTAAAAGTTTTTGTTAAAAACTAAGACACAAATACACACATTAGCCTAGGTCTACAGAGCATCACAATCATTCATGTCACTGTCTTCTCCTGACACGTCTTGTCCCACTGGAAGGGTTTCAGGGCAGTAATACTCATGGACCTGTCATCTTCTATGATAGCAATACTTTCGTTCGGAACACCTGAAGGACAAGCCTGAGGCTGTTTCACAGTTTATACACACACACACACACACACATACACACACACACACACACAATCTAAAATAATTAAAAGTGTAGTATAGGAAATACATAAACCAGTAACGTAGTCATTTATTATCACTATGAAGTATTATGTACTGTACATAACTGTATGAGCTGTACTGTGATATGACTGGCAGTGCAATAGGTTTGTTTACATCAGCATCAGCACAAACACTTGAGTAATGCATTGTGCTATGATGTTACAACGGCTAGGTTGTCCCTAGACCATAGGAATTTTCCAGCTGCATTGTAGTCTTATAGAAACAGTTGTGTATGTGGTCCGTCATTGACTGAGGTGTTGTTATGCATGAGCGTACACACACACAAACAAAACCAGCAGTCTTCTCTACCAGTCTGTGACAGTCGCATTAGTTCTATCTTTTTCCAGCCCTTCCCATCGTGTCCCTTTCCACAGGAATCCTTGTCCCTTGTCCCAGAAGCTCCACGGAAGCCTCTCAGCACAGCCACTGTTTCCAGCGCCTGCCCATCAAAGCTGCCAGGGGGCCAGCCTTTCTATGCTCCCCAAGAACCTGGCACTACATCCTGCCCTTGGTGCTACCCCCCATAACTGCCCTAGAGCTGCCACCACCACCGCCAAGCACCGCAGCCAGCAGGCAAGCCCACCAGCACCAAGGGGTTACATTAGGTTGTACCCTTCCAAGCCACTGCACACCAAAGCCATGAGTATCCTGTGCTCAAGGGGAACACACAGGTGTTCCCTCTCCTGCATTACACTTTCATAGAGATGTTGCAAAACACTCCTGACTTGTGTCCTGGCTTATGAAAATGTCTGGAAAAGCAGTCCATGCAGTTTTGTTTTTATTTGCAGCCGAGCACCTGCCCTCATTTCCGTCACACCCTGCCTCATGACACGGAGCTGAGCTCACAGCCTCAAGACATGGGGCTGAACTAGGAGACAAGCTTCAGTGGAAGACGCCATGCGGTGCCCAGACTTTGCCTTCCCTCCAGCCACAGAAGCCTGCTCTTCTCTTAAGTCGAGTGGGCTCTGAGGAGGCCCAGGGTCACTGTCCTGGCGTCAGCCTGGAGCCCCCCGATGTCTGCTTGTCTGCTCTCCTAGCCTCCTGGCCTCCCATGCCACAGTCCTTTTCCCCAGCACTCGAGGACTGGCTGATAGATGCCTCACTGAATCAGCCATGGTAGTGCCTCATAGAGTCCAATAATTGTTAATTTGAATAAATACATTTTGGCTCCTTTTTCACAAGCCCTCACTGACACTGCAGGGTTTACTGCTTCAAACTTAGGCTTCTGGTCAGCCTCATTTAAGGCCTCTCTGGAATCCAGGCCAAATATAAATGATGACCAGGCAGAAGCGGGGTGACCAGGCAAAGTGTGATACTTCCTCTGTGACCATGAGCCAGCCCCTTCCCTTCCCTGGCTCAGTTTCCCCTGTTGTAACATGGGTGGGTGAGCCAGATGGTCCCCATGTTCCTTCCAGCCTTAGGGATCTAGAAATAGAAGAGGCACCTCCTCAGCATCCCCACCACCTGGCTCCTGAAGAGCAGACACCTGCTCTGCAGAAAAGTGACAGTGAGCCCAGTCCATCAGGGATCCCTGGAAACAGAAGTCGGAAGTGAAATAGTCCAGGGCATTTGGGATGTTCATTCACTGTTACAGGTTGAATTCTGTCTCCCCAAAAGATACATGGGAATCTTGACCCCCAGGACCTGTGAATGTGACCTTATCTAGAAATAGGGTCTTTGCAGATGTCGTCAAGTTAGGAAAAGGTCCTGAGGATGTGCCCTCATCCAATATCTCTGGTGTCCTTATAAGAACAGACAAGGCAGGGCATGGTGGCTCACGCCTGTAATCCCAGTACTTTGGGAGGCTGAGGCAGGTGGATCTCCTGAAGTTAGGAGTTTTAAGGTGAGCCTGGCCAACATTGTGAAACCCAATCTCTACTAAAAATACCAGAGTTAGCTGGGCATGGTTGCACACACCTGCAGTCCCAGCTGCTCGGGAGGCTGAGGCAAGATAATTGCCTGAACTTGGGAGGCGGAGGTTGCAGTGAGCCGAGATTGTGCCATGTACTCCAGCCTGGTCGACAGAGCGAGACTCCATCTGAAATAAAATAAAATAAACAAAGAACGAACAAGACAGAGACACAGGTTGAAGACAGCAGAGGCAAAGGCTGGGGCCATGCATCTAGAAGCCATGGAATGCCAAGAGCTGATGGCCACACCACAAGCTATTAGAGGCAGGAAAGGACTTTCCTCTGTGGTTTTCACGAGCGGGGACATGGACACCTTGTTTTGGGACTTCTAGTCTCCAGAACTGTCAGATAATATATTTCTGTTTGAAGTCCCCCAGTTTGTGGTACTTGGTTGCAACACCCCTAGGAAACAGATACACCCAATCAGTCCTTACATATTTATTGGGCACCTACTGTGTGACAGGCACTGGCCTAGATCCTAGATAGAGCAGTAAATCACACGAATAAAAGGCCCTTCCTTTGTGGAAATTTTATTGATGATTGTCCTGAGGGAACAAGGAATTTGTCAAAAAGTTTTGATTAGGAAGATAATATTTGTAGTCTTCCTGTTTTATGTGGAATGGAATGTGCTATCTTTTGGGCCATTTTCTCAGCAGAAATAGCAAATTTCAGAGCTGGAAGGGCCTTCAGAATTTCTCTAGTCCAAATTAATCATGCCCTCAGCAAGGGAACTTAAGTAGAGAGACTGGGTACAGGCTGGCTCCTTGAGTCTGTGTGGTGTCACCACCGCCCATGCTCTGGGCGCTCGGGTGTCTGGGCTGGGGATGAGGTCCACATGAATCATGGATTGGGGAAACTCCAGGATGGGGTTTTCTGGGACCCAACTTTAGAGACTACAGTGGTGCCGTGACTTGAGGGGGTTGTGGAAACAACAAGGAGGCTTTTGTATAGCACACGGGTGCCCCCAACTCTACATGAGGCACTCACTGCCTGGGAGTCATCTGGGGACAGGGGTGGAAAGGGAAAAAGTGAGGGCGACATTTCCGTCTGATTCCTAAGAGTGGCTTAGAGCCATAGGCGTTTCTCCTGCCTGATATGATTCCCCTTCTGTGCGCTGAGGGAGGTGCTGAGACCCTCAGACCCGAGGAGGGGGCTGGGGAAGGTGGGGACATGGGGAGCACCAAGCACTGGGGCCCAGCCTGGCTGTCAGGCAGAGGAGCTGGCAGGGGAAAGTGGGTAGGATTAGCTGTGAAGCTATGCCTTTGAATTCAGACTGACCTGAGCTCTAATTCCTATCTTCCCCCTGCTAGTGGTGTGGCCTTGAGTGAATTAAGTCACCTCTCTGAGCATCAATTATCTTTATCTGTAAAATGGATACATATGGAGTACTTTCTTCAGAGAGTTATTGGGAGGACAAAGCAATATGGCCAATGTGAATAGTGAGCTGCCATTATTACTATTGGAGCCAGTGGAGGGGGTGCGGTGGAGAGAGGTCCCATAGGAATGGCTGCAGGTTGAGCAGTGCCAGGAGAGGAAGGCAGGGACTGCAGGGGGTGGTCCAGCCTGAGGCTGAAGAGTGCACAGTCAGTCAGTCCTTCCCCTCCCTCTGGCTTCACCAGGATGGACCCAGACCAGATGGGGTCAGGAAGAAAGAAGGAACATGGACCAGGATAGCTACAGTGCTGCTTGCCTCTCACCATTGCCCTGCCCAAGGCTCCTCCCCTGGCCCCTGTTTAGATATGATTCTGTTCTCCTCTCTTCCTCGGCCAGAGGTGCACTTTTGTCTTTGCGTCATCTCCCAGGGTGTAGCACCCGCCTTTAGAAGAACAGGCGAAGCTCAACCACATCCACTGTTTCTTGTTTCTGCAAATGGCACTGCTGTCCCTTTGGCCTGGGTATTTCCTATTTCCTCACCCCTTCCCAATACAGATTGTCCCCAGGTCATGCGATGTAACCCCATAAACGTCCCTTGCATGCGTGCCGTGCTCTCCGGCTCTTTCATTACCACTCATGCACCCCATCTCACCTGTGTGGGGGATGCAACGTCTTCCTCAATGACTGTAATTTTGTCTTCATCTGCCTGCCCCTACCCTATACCTCTGTCAAAGCTGTCAGAATGACCTTCCTAAGACACAACTCTGAGGATGTTTCCCCCTGCTGCCCATCTGATGGCTTCCTGTTGCTCTCAGGAGGAAGGATAAGTCTCTAATCTGGCCCAGTGTCTTCCAGAGTTTGCTCCACCTGCCTCTCCATGCTCAGCATCCAATGGGCCATGATCCTCCCTGTCCCAGGGGCTTTGCACAAACTATATTCTTTGCCAAGAAAGTTTTTACTGTTTCTCTTGTTCTTCCCCAATGTACCTTCTACTCATCCTGCAGATTCTTGTTCATAGGCCACTTTCTCATAGGATTCTCTCTTCTCCGGATTAATTCAGCTTCTCCTTCATGCTTGTCTCACATTAGCCTGTATTTTCCTTCCTAGCATTTTCTTAGCTTGTGATTATATACTTGCCCATGTGGTTGCTATCTGCCTCCCTCCCAGGCTGTATGGGCTGAGAACACAAGGGTATGTCTGCTTGACTCACCATTTATCCCAGCCTCTGGCACTACCTAACACGTGGTAGGAATTGAGTGAAGATGTTATTGAATGAATTTATGACCCGTCAGAGATGATGGTTTTCCTGTGTTCTACTTGTGTTCCTGCATAGCTAACAGGTGCCTCTAGTCACCTCCATCCATTTTCAAGCTTCCACACCAGCACACCCGTGCCTCCACACTCCCACGCTTTCCACGTGGCCGTTGTTCGCAACGCGTTTGCTTGATGTTTCCTGTTTTTCACTAGATTCTGACGATGGGGCAGCCCATTGAGCTGCCCAGGGTGGTGGGAAGGAATGCACAGGAAACGAGGCTGGGAATTTGCTTGGGGTTTTAAGTGCTTTGTCCTAGAGTTTTCATAGTTTTGGGGTGGTGTTCATCAGGGGAATAATATAACACCAGGACTCCCAGGGCACTCAGACGTCCACATGAAGCTTTGCTCCAGAGCTCAAAGCTCCTGCTCTGGCTGAGTCCCAACATGCCTGGGGTGGCAGAGGAAGGAGCCCAGGGCTTGGGTTGGGTTTGCTGTGGGAGACCAACCATCACTGAAGTATCAGAGCTGGGGCCAAGCTCCCGGCTTTGAAGTCAGATGCCTTTTTCAGCCATCGGTGAACTCACCTCCCCTGCATGCCTTAAACTGCTTTTCCCTTTATGGCATGTAAACAGAGGTAGGGGTAAGGAATAGGCCATATACCCCTGGAAGAACAGGCATGAAAGGTTCAGGGAGTTTCTGAATGTAGTTGGAAGAAAAGAGCTTATAAGCAAGGTGGAGGCAAAGGCACCAGGCAGGAGAGGGATAGAATGGCCCCAGGCACAGAATCCACTAAGGAAGAAGACCCAAGTGTCCTGAGCTCTGTGCCACCTGTCATTCTGTGAACATGCTCCTTCCAGAGCTCTGGAAGACAAAGCACAAGTGTCCAGCTGTCTGCAGTCTCCCCCAGCTGTGCCTTGGAGAGGACTCAGCTTCCAGTGAGCTCTTAGAGAATGGTTTTGGCAGAGCCAGCTTGGGCTATGACATTGAACAACCCTTTTTCATCCTGGGCTTCAGTTTCCCATCCCCAGGATAAAAGGGTGAGGCTCAGCAATTGCATCTCATGTCTTTCCAGGGCTGAATTGCTAGGAGAAGAGAGGACTCCTGGGATCCTTTCCTTCCTCTGTTATTCACAGGACAGGAAGTCAAATCATTTCTCTTCAGTGGTCACCTGAAGGCCAGGGGAGTGCCCAGGGACACAGATGTCACAGACCAAGTTTAAAATCCTGCTGTACTCCTTCTGAGCCACATGAACTTGAGCAAGTTGCTTTACCTCTTTCAACCACAATTCCTGTTTTCAAAATAAGAAAGATGACATCTTCATCATAAGGTTATTTGGGGGTTCCTCAAAGTAATGCATATCACATAATAGACCAAACTCAGGGACTTTCACGGAGGGTGCTTCCCTTTCTGCATGGCAGGGGAAGTTGCCCTTTCCATAGACTTGAGCCTTCTGTAGAATTTGTGATTACTCTGGGTGAAGGTGGAAGCCACCTCCACCTTCACCCAGCTAGCAAGAGTTTTATCACAAGCACACAGAGAAGAAATCCTATGTGCAGATGCTGCCCACAGGTGGTATGGAGAATCACTTAGGATTGGGCTGTGAGTGAAGAACCAGCTGTCTTTCAGCTCAAGTGCCCCAATCCCATGTCCATTGCTAAGGGGGTCTGTTCCATGGACCTGAGGGACCTCGTCCCCTGAAGCATGAAGCCTTTTTGAACCCCACCTGAAGAGCATACAGGTTCAAACACAAAAGGAAGAACTGAGAGAGAGATCATGTTCCACACATTTGCCAACAAGCCTGGAAATAAATATTTGCACACCAGAATTAAAGCCTGGAAAGTTAATTAGAACTTTATCCTGGCAAGTGTGTTGCTCTGTTTGTCTGACACTTTAAAAGAGAAGGAATACTTCTAAGATCTGCAACTAGATTGGTCTTGGATTGGAGAAGGGACCTTGAGTTAGTCACTGAGCTCTGTTGACCATTGTTTTTACTCCACAGAATGGGCATCATCCTGACCCTCCAGTGATCTCCCGGGCCCGTCGTAAGAGCCAAGTGGAGTCATGGCAGCTCACCTCAGAATGGGTAGAATTGAATGGCTGGAATTCTCTGTGATGAGATAATTTGGAGGACCAACCAGGAGGCTCAGGTTCTGAGAAGAAGACTTGGAACCAGACCTTGGGTGACAAGATCTGGATTTGAATCTCCCGTCTGTTCCTTCCTGGTGGTGCAGTTCTGGATCATGTATCCACCTCTAAAAGTTTCTGTTTTCTTAATTGGAAAAGAGCAAAAAGGGGATGATAATGTCCACCTAAAAGAAGTGCCATGAGCCAGCCAGTGAGTCCAGCCAGTGAAATGCTTCACTTAGCGGCTGGTCGTAGGTGTTTGGGACACGTTACCTGGATGACTGGCTGGATGTCAGGAGGTAGGCAGGCAGACACACCAGCACATCCACAAGGTGCCAGAGGGAGCAGGGCAGGGGGATAATGGGGAGGCCAGCCAGAGCCATACGGCTACGCTGTCTTTGTTTCTCTTTTCTGTGGAGGTGTGTCCTTCACCAACACAGCTGCCAGGACCATCGCGCAGGGAGGGTGCCTGCTTTGTGAAACAGACCAACTCTCTGCACTTCAGGCCAGGCATGATTTAATGAAACCCTGTTTACCTCTGGCTGGAGCTGCAGTTTTCAAGATTTTCTTGAAAACACACGCCAGATGACCCTGGGTGGCTTACTTCCTGTACAGCAGGCAAACGTGCCTGGTCCTCTTGGGCAGCTGGTCCCCATTCCAGGGACACAGTGGCCTAACTGAACACAGAGCTCAGGATTCTGGGCCTGTTCCCCCCATGCTTCCCACCCCTTGGCAGTGCCATCAGCCACTGATCCTGCCATGCCCGGGGGGTGGGTCATGGGGTCCAGAGAGAGGCCAGGAAAGGTGGCAGTCCGTGTGTGTAGGGAGGCCGTCTGCATGGGGCCTCTCCCCAGACCTTCCACAGGCAGGAGAGGATATGTAAAGTGCCCTGTGGGCCCAGAATGTTTCACAGGTGAGGCCAGCAGACTGTACTCTTGACCACTGTCCCAAACAAATGGAGCTCCCATGTGCTGAGCCCTACCCCGACACCTGGGTGCCCCAACAGCTCTCTTGTTTTCATCTCTGTGTCCTCTGCACACCTTGCTTTGTGCACTCAGGATAGTCTGCCTCACTGCCCAGATGTGTTTATTGCAGCAGGATTTCTTGGCAATTGCCCTCTGATTTAACAAACAGGCAATGTGAGGCACAGAGAAGACAACTATGACCCATGACCATCCAGCCAGACAGAGGGAAAGCAAGAGAACACAGGGTACAAAAACAACACAGGACTCTAAAATCAGAGATCTGTCCAGTCCAGCAAGAATCTTTCCAGGGAATCAAAAGGGATAACATAGTTCCTAATTTTAGAGGTGGGGAAACTGAGACCCAGTGATGAGAAAGGACCTGCCTGAGCCCATCAGGGGAAGAGTGAAGTCAGAACACAGTTTCCCCAAGCCCAGACTACATTTTTCTGCCCAAAATAAATGGAGGATGGGGCTTGGAGGTTGGGGTAAGATGGCCTTTTCTGCACCTGTCAACTGAGTTTCAAAGCCAGAGTGTTAGTGCTCATCACTCACCCTCCCCACTTTAGCCCCTTTGGGATGCTATAACAAGATGCCATGGACTGAGTAATTTATAAACAACAGTGATTTGTTGCTTACAGTTGTGGAGACTGAAGAGTCCCAGATCAAGGTGCCAGCAGATCCAGTATCTGGCGAAGGCCCGCTTTCCAGTTCATAGACGTCACCTCCTGTGTGTCCTCACATGGTGAAAGAGGAAAACAAGTTCCCTTATAAGGGCACTAATCTCATTCATTAGAACAGAGCCCTCAGGAACTAACTGCCTCCAAAGGCCCACCTCTTAATAACATTGCACTGGGGAATAGTAATCAACATATGAATTTTGTGGGGGGGAGGGGGTACCAGCACAGCAGGAACAATGCCATGAGCCTCCTGCCAGGAGATCTCCAGCTGTGGGAAAAGTTCTGGCCTGGGCCCAGAGCTGCCTCAAAGAGAACTAAGCCCAGCCCCTGCTGGAGGCTCCTCAAGTCCCTCAGCTGACCTGCTGACCTGTTCTCATGTGTGCAA
The DNA here is from genome assembly GCF_003255815.1 of Theropithecus gelada. Taxonomy (NCBI): domain Eukaryota; kingdom Metazoa; phylum Chordata; class Mammalia; order Primates; family Cercopithecidae; genus Theropithecus; species Theropithecus gelada. The sequence continues at coordinate 55,404,148 of NC_037677.1, forward strand.
AGATAACAGAGGTTGGACGTGATGGAGGAAGTGGCTCCCATGGAGGTGGTCCCGGAGAGAGCCATTCACCCTTGATATCATCATGCCCTTTATTCCATAAATGGAACTTGAAACTCCAAGGCAGATAGTCTCCCCTCTTCTCTGCTAATAGAACCTTGATTCTGTTTAGGTGCCGTGATATGTCCAACTACATACCTACTGCCCGTCCTCTTGTGCTGTAGCTAGGGGTGGTCATGTGATCAATCTCTGGGTAATGAGCTGGAAATAGTCTTCTGGAAGTCTCTGGGAAACCTTTTGCTTTTATGATAAATGAAGAGAAGTAGCAGCTCACTTCACTCACTTCCATCCAGCCTTGCCTGCAGACACGATGTCTGGAGTTACAGTGGCCATCCTGAGATCAAGGGGCAACCAAGTCTTGGTCAAAGATCAACCAAGAGACCCACAGAGTGTTGGCACTATTAAAGCACTGACACCTCAGCATTCACTTTTCTCCAGATAGCTTGGCATGTGAGAAAAAGAAATCCTTTTTGGCGAAGCAACTAAAATTAGGCTTTCCGTTATTTGCAACCTAAATCGTTCCTAACTGATCTACATCCAGAGATAATAAATGAATTGCTAAGGAGAGGAAATAACTCAGGGCATCACTCCTTAACTAACTCATCCCTTAACTAATAGTGTGCTCTACCTGAGTCCCTGCATGGATGCTTTGCTCAGAATGCCCGTCTCCAACTTCTCCCTTGAGCACTCTCCTCCTCCCTCAAAGCCACGTCAGGTATCACCTCTTCTCTGTGGCTTTCTTTGACCACTCCTTATTCCCTGCCCTAGGATGTGATCATCAACTGGTATCACTATGGCACTTTATGTACACCCCATTTATGGCCCTTTTGGGGTTTGGGACTGCTAATTAGTCATAAATATCTTTTCTCCCTGTTTCAACCAGTTGAGAACTAGACATTGTAGTCAGATGGCAACCACGTTCCAGCCTTAACACTAACAAAGCTGGACTGGAGGATATGATGTGGCCACGAGGCTTCCTAACACTTCCTTCCAGGTCTGGGCCTCAGAATCCACAGAGGAAGAGCAGTCTCATGATCAACCATCCCGTGAACCCCTCTGCTTCCTGCCTGTCAAAGACAAGGATGCTTTTGAGGAGGATGTCTCTAAATCACAGGCTATTGGGAAACTTAGTACAGGAAAAATGGCTTGCCCATCAGCACTTCACTTGGCATCCTGACCTGCATTCCCTTGAAAGCTGAGCCCTCCAAAAGGCTTGTGTGCAGGGAGTATACTGAGAAATGCACAGGAGTGAGAGGCAGGGAGTAAACCAGGGAAGGAGGGAAAACCTGAGTTGGCCACCTCTATAGGTGGCTGGAAGCATGATGAACTGATCCTCAGGACTGTCTACCTGGGATCAACTGGAGACACATTTATCCATCAGCTCCCACCCTCCATCAGTCAAAGCTGGCTCCAAACTGCTGACACCTCTGGCTGAGGATGTGTAAGTAAAGAGAGGTGCCAAGGGCTTGCCACACTATGGAGGACGAGAAGACCTAAGAGCAAGGAGAGTTGAACAGGGCAAGCCTGTGGGGAAGGCACCAGGCCACCCCTGCCCCATGTGGTCAGAGACTGCATGGAATGGATGACCTGGGCTGTGCCTGGAGTAACAGCAGGTGCAGAGGATCTGCCGTCATGCTCAAGAGGGCCTGATGCACTTGGTTAGCCAACAATCACATGCTCATCATTTACCCGTCATTTATTGATTCAACACATGCTTATTATGCTTATTAAGGGTCTACTATAGGTCAGACAGTGCTAGCCCTTGGGAATATAGGAGAGAGCTTCTGCCCCTTGGGGAACTTGGAATCCTGCAGGATATATACTTTAAACAAACAATTATAAACACGAGTTTAATAGTACATCAAAAGAGAACTTCCTTGTGCTATAAAAATATATAACGGGGGCCTAAGCTATTCATTTTTTTTCATTTGTGTGTTTATTTATTCAGCACATGTTTATTGAGGGCCAGCAGCATATAGGTTCTGTTCTAGCCCTACAGATACGGCAGAGAACAAGTCCCCACCCTCAAGTGGGGTAGAAAGCTAGTGAACAATTGCATCTATATTACCTGATGAAATAGTGAACATAAGGCAGGATGCATGGAAAAAGGATGAATGGAGGACTTCTTTAGATAGGGTAAGTGGAAGTATCTCCCAGGACGAGAGCAGACCTCATCTATCTTTGCATCCCCAGGTGCATGATTCACTGGCAGGGTCACCATGGGTAAGCTAGTCACAGTCAGAGCTTCTGTTTCTTCTTTTCACTCATGTGTGCATTCATTCATATATCATCATGCATTCAACATTGCTTGCTTGCTTACTAGTGCCTAGTAGATGTGATACAGCAGTGAACAAAAGAAGCAAAATTTCTGACCTCACGAAGCTTAAATTCTATTTGGGGAGGGAGAGAATAAAAATAAGAAAAATACATCTTACACACCCTGCACATGTACTCCAGAACTAAAAGTTAAAAAAATAATAATGAAAATACATTTTAGTCAGCTGGTGATGATATGGAAAACAGTGAAGCAGAAGGAGTGGAGGGGAACCATTGGAAGGAGTGGGAGAGGCTGATGTTTCAAACATACTGGCTGGGGACATTCTGGGGAGGTGACGATGTGAGCAAGACAAGAATGAGGCCAGGGAGTGGTCACAGGCTGGCTCAAGGAAGAGCAGTTGAGGCTGTGATAGTTAATTTTAAGTGTCAACTTGACTGGGCTAAGACAGCTGATAAAACCTGATTTCTGGGTGTGTCTGTGAGGACGTTTCCAGAAAAAAATTAGCATATCAATCTATAGAGTGAATAAAGAAGACCTGCCCTCACCAATGTAAGCATCATCCTGTTGCTGGCCTAAACAGAACAAAAAGGCTGAAGAGGCCAGGTGCAATGGCTCACTCCTGTAATTCTAGGACTTTAGGAGGCCCAGGTGGGAGGATCACTTGAGGCCAGTTTGGGCAACATAGCAAGATCTTGGCTCTACCAAAAAAAAAAAAAAAATTAGCCAGGCATGGTGGCATGTGCTTGTAGTTCCAGCTACTTGGGCGGCTGAGGTAGGAGCCCAGGCATTTGAGGCTGCAGTGAGCCATGATCATGCCACTGCACTTCAGCCTGGGGAACATAGCAAGACATCGACTCTTTTAAAAAAAAGGTGGAGGAAGGGTGCATTCCTTTTCGCTTCTTGAGCTAGGACACCCATCTGCCCTTGGACATCGAAGCTCCAGGTTCTGAGGTCTTCAGATTCTAGGACTTACACCAACCTTCTCCTTCACCCTTCTGCAGCTTGCAGATGGCAGAGTGGGGACTTCTCTCAGCCTCCATAATTAAGTGAGCCAATTCCCATAACAAATCTCCTCTTATCTAGCTAAATATATCCTATTGGTTCTGTTTCTCTAAAGAACTTTAATACAGAGGTGGAGGGAAAATTAAAAATAGGTAAAAAATGCTACTCAGAAATACTGCATTATAGGGTGCTTGCAAGAATTCAACAAGAGATTGCATCTGTAAAAACATGGTTCATAGTAGGTGTTCAATAAATGTCACATTCCCTTCCACTTTTCTTCTCAAATATGTTAGCAAAATGGAGTTTTATTTTGTTTAAAGTCTCTTTTTGCAAAAAAAATACAAGCTGTTTTCCAAGGCAGTTAAAGGAAATATAGTCAATCGCACAGTGTCAAGTGACAGATGGAAAAGGAAATGAGGAAAGAACATAGATTGGAAAGGCTCAGGAGAAAATGTCACTGCTGGAAGGAAGTGAAGCAGTTACCTTTTCCAAAGCTTCTGGTCAGCCACAAGGAAACTGAGGTCCAGGGGAATGAAAAGGACTTGGCCGAGGTCAGCCCAAGAATAAGCATTATAGGAAACTGTCTCTTGTTGGCTGAAAGGAGCCCAGGGAAAGGGAGATTCCCCATGTTCAGAAGTGAACAGGTCCCTTTATGCCAAAGGGCATGAAGGAGCACCAGACAGATGTGTCCTGGAGTGAGATGGATCTTGAGGTTGGATCCTGGGAACATCAAGTGTTTATGAGGAAGTGGAGTAACTGGGACTATCATATACTCCTTATGGGGGTATAAAATGGTACAACCAGTTTGGAAACAAGCCTAGCAGTTTCTTACAAAAGGAAACATACACCCATTCAATGACTCAGGCATTCCACTGTCAGGTATTTATCCAAGAGAAATAAAAACATGTCCACACACTATTTATAGTAAGATGTTTGAAGCAGCTTTATTCATAATCACTCTAAACTGGAAACCACCCAAATGTCCACAAACAGAAAAGAAGTTGTGGTACATTCATACAATGGAATAATAGTCAACAATAAAAAGGGACAATCCTTGGACCCATGCAAAATATGGACGAATAAACACACACACACACACACACACACACACACACACACACACACCCCAAACCAAACCATCACTTGCGCAAAAGAAGCCAAAAGTAAGAGATGAAAACAGTACAATTTGGGAAGTAAAGGTGAGCTAGGAACTCTAATAGATACTTATCAAGGTTTCTGCCTGCCCCAAACCCTTTAGATACCCCTATGATGTCTTGTAAGTACATTGCTTTATGAGTTCTGTCTTCCTGCAGCATAGTCAGAACACTTACTTACCCAGCTTCCTTTGCAGCGTGGCACAAATATATGCTCAATCACATAGTGTCGAGTAACCTGTACATGTAAAATTAGATGTACCTGCCAGAGAGCTGAATAACTGGAAGAAAGAACTCAGCACCGAATCTGGATTTGCTGGTGAGATTGGAGATTAAGAGGTCTTACTTAGTAGGTCTAGCAGCAGTAGTGATGCACAGTTGTGGTTGGATGCAGAAGTGGCGTGTAGCTGATAGCAATTGTGATAGTGAGAAATCTGAAATTCTGTTATATTCGTATGTGGTGATGATAGGGACATTGGTGGCCTGGAAGGTCCCTCCTCAGACCATTTCTAGGGCAAAGTTTCAGGCAGTACTTTTGGAAACTTCACCTGAAGACAGGTCTTCTGGTCCTGGCAATAAGTTCATTAGATACCCAATATCCTTTCCTTGTCCCAAAGCAAACTCTTCATTTCAGCCACCAACCTCTATCTCATCTGCCTCTACCACAATCTGCCATACCTGCATTATTCTTCATTTCACCAAATGGCAACTTTGTTCTTCCACTTGCTCAAAAACCTGACCCCTTGTTTTCTCTCCTATGTAACATTCAACCTAGCAAACATCCTGTTGGCTCAACCTTTAAAGTATACCCAGCCTCCAGCCTCTTCATTTTCTTCATTGCCTCCACCCTGCTAGAAACCATCATTTCATATCTGAATTTACAAAGCAAATTGGCAAATTAACTTTTCTGCCGGTTTCCATCTTTGTTCACTGCAATCTAGTTTCACAACTGCAGCCAGGGTGGTCCTTCTAAAAACATTTATCTAATCTTATCACCCCTTCCCTGGAAAGAGTTAGATGACTCTCCATTTCATTCAGAGTAAACACAAAAATCTATACAATGATCCACATGAATATAAAACTCCTAAATATATGATTAGGCAACAGAATATAATGGTATATTTTTAAAAATACATCGTGACTAAGTAGGATTTGTCCCAGAAATGCAAAGGATATCTATTCACGTGATTCACCATATTAATGATGGAAATGGGAAAAACCATCATATCAGTGAGTGCTGAAATAGCATAAAGTTTAATATGAAATTCTAATTTTTAAAAATGCTTTTACAAAAATGAATAGGCGATAGCATCCTTAATTCAACAAAGGTTACATACTAAACATGTAGAGAAAACATCATACTTAAGAGAAATTTCCTTTTAGGTCAGGAATATAACGAGCAGAGCTGTTGTCACAACTACTGTGCCATGTAATTCTAGAGGTTCTTGTTAACAAAGAAAGAAAATAGTAGTAGAGTGAAAAGAAAGAGACTTTTTCCCCATCATTAACAGACGATATGATCATTTACACACAAAAATCAAAACAGTAACATACAAAATGAATATGTGAGAAGTAATAATGTTCTTCTATACCTCCATTAACAACAAGAAATTGCAATAAAAAATAAGATACGATTTACAATAGCAACAAACACTCCAAAGTAGCAATTAACTTATTAAGGAATGTACAAAACATTTATGGAAGAAAATTTAAACCTAAGGAAGTGAGATAAAATCCATATTCATGAATAGAGAGCATTATAAAGATGCCATTTTTCCTATATTAATCTGTACACTCAAAATAATTCCAATAAAAACCCAGACAAGATTTTACAGAGCTTAACAAACTGATTCCAAAATTGTTTTTATAAGAGAATGAATGCTAAGAAATAATTAAGCCAATATTGACAGAGAACAAAGTTGGGAGCTTGCCCTATCAGACATTAAGACTTACTACAAAGTAATGGCAATTAAAATAGTTGATACTGGTGTAAAAGAAAAAAAGAGAGAGAGACAAATATACTAATAAAAAAGTATAGAGTCCCAATTATTTGAGAACTTGGTATGGTAATGAGCTGTTAAGAGTCTGAGCTTGCCACGATTTCATGGTTGTTAGAAGAAGACACAAGACCCTGGGTTCGGAGACAATGGGCAGCTTATTACTCATAGCAATGGCAGTAGTCAGAATATCAGTATTTGTGTTGGTTCCTCGCATCCCAGTTCCCACAGGATGACATGAAGAGGTCTGGGTGATGCCTCCACACACAGTGGGTTAATTGTCAGGAGAGAAACACTTAACTTAAACCCAAATATTTTGTAATGGGTGGTAAGCTTGCCTGAACTTTGCTCCAGAGGGAGGTGTTATTTTATTATACTTGGCAGTAAACAAACCTGCCCTTTGCTCTGCATGGAGACACTATCTCTATTTCCAAGGGTGTTTGCTATACAAACATCCTTGAAAAGATAGTTGCAAACAGTCTGTAACAGTCTCTGCTTATAAGATATGCAGAAATGCAAGATACATATGAAGAATTGACTCCCAACAGGTATATGGTAGAGCTAGCATCACACATCATTGAAGAAAGAATAAATTAGCTAGTAAATTATGTTAAGAATAGTAGCTTAGTAACTTCCTATGCAGAGAAAAATAAAGTTGAGTCCTTATCTCATTCTTTCTATAAAAATAAACACCAAGTGGTTTAAAAATCTGGTTGTCAAAATTAAGACTAAAACTAATAGAAAAAACATGTAGGTTTTTTTTTTTTTTAACTTTGGAGTCCTGAATTTTTTCTTAAATAGGACTCCAAAAACACAAGCCATAGGGGAAAAACAAGTGGATTTACATCAGAATTTAAAGGCAGAATTATAATCATCAAAGTGCACCATTCAAAACCTTAACAGATGCGTGACAGTTTGAAGAAGACTTTGATAAGGCCTAAAACCAGCAAATGATTAATAAGTAGGTTGCTCAAGTAATTCCTGCAAATCAACAAGAAGAAAAAGAAATAGAAAAACAGGGAAAAAATATGAATAAGCAATTCATAGGAGAAATCCAAGTGGCTAAGGCAAACTATCAAGAAAGCACGACATGCAAATTAGGATGAGGAAGCGCTTTATACCCCATCTGATTGGCAAATATTAGAAAACTGGAAAACATTAACTCTGGGTGAGAATATGAAGAAAATAGGTACCCTTGCGCACAGTTGCAGTTGTTCAGGAGAATCATACAGAAATAGTTAGTGAAATAAAGGACCCTGTAGTCCTGTAATTCTGGTCCACAATATACCTCTCAGAGAAGGTCCAAAAAGAACTATGTTCTGTGACACTGTGTGACTGTCTTTCTTTGTCTGGCCTCTCCTCCCTCTCCTGAGAGATGCAGCTAAAGCATGATCCTCCAACAGTCGTCTCCACCCTACGAATTGACTCTGTGCCTGTCCTCCATGCCTCCATCCCACTCCTGGCTTCGAACTGTCTATGCACTCATCACACTGCATGTTTGTGGTTGGTTTAGATGTCATTTGAATTTCCCATTGGTCCAGGAGTCCCCTTACAGCACGGACTATATTTTATCATCCTGTGTTTACAACTCCAAGCAGTACACTTGGCACAGAACAGGCCTTCATCTATGTGGAATCAATAAATTCATCAAACACAGGGTCTGGATCTGGGGCCTGGTGTTTGTAAGGTGGAATTTCTTTCTTGTGTGCAGATTCCACCCTTGCTCCAGTTATCTTGGCTGGTCTGATAAGGGCAGGGAAGACTGCTTTAGTCTTGGGATTCCAGTATATCAGCAGGAATTCCATGCATCCACTCCTGGCATATCCTTTTGGGGTGAGTCTGCTAATAGCCTGTGTCATTTTGAAGGAGGAGATGTCTGCCAGGCCACGATGTGATATGTACTCAACGCAGCTGGTGTTTGTCAGCCACAGGCCCCGCCGCTCCACTAAGCTTCCATTCCTCCTGTTCCTCCTGTGTTCAAGAATGTGGAAACTGGCTCCCTCTGGGCTCCAAAAACGCCTCAGGCTGGGTCCTGTGAAATCTTAACCTTTCCTCCCACCCCTATTCCCTTAGCATTGCCACCTTCATCATAAAATAATTTATACAAGTGGAAAGGAAGAAAAAAAATCCAGTGCAGAAATACCATATGTAGAACAACATTACGAAATCTCCTTAATGTCCTGAAAGCTGCACCAGGCCATTTGGAAGATGCATTAGCTAGATAAGTATTAACAGAAGGGCCTATCACAGAAATGTTACCCAAACTACCACCTTTTATTAAGCCCCCAGGAGAACTTAAAACCAGCCCATTACTCTGACGTCTGAGACGAGCCTGATTTTTTTTTTTCCCCCAGTGAAAGCAAGCTTCAGTATTACAGAAAAATGACATGGATTAATCATAGGTACCACTGAGGGCCATCACCTTCATGTCAGAACTTGGGGTGCAGGGAAGCTTGACTTTCAGATAACACTTAGAGTTGGGCCAAGTGTCAGTCCCCTGTACACTTCTAGAGAGCTGAAAGGCCAAGGAGAGAGAAAGTTTAATACTCCTTTCTGGATTTATCATCTACTTCTTTAGTCTTTCTTCAAAAACCAGGGCACTCAGGAGACATTAAGATCTGAGTTCTGCCTCTGCTCCTAGCTTGCTGTGTGACCTGAGACAGTTACTTAAGCTTTCTGGCTCTCAGACTTGTTATGTGCAAAAAGGGAAGAATATCAAAGTCACTAAGTGACCTCTCAGAAGAGGTAGCCCAGGTCATGAGAGTGTGGGCTCCAGAGGAGGCCGGCTGCCAGCCTCACAGCTCTCTCAAGTTCCTAGGTGAATGGTTTCCAGGTAATTACACAAAGTGTCAAAGTCTCAGTTTTCTTCTCTGTAAAATGGGGTTTACAGAACCAACCTCCTGAATTGTAATAATGAAATAAGACTTTATATACGAAGCAGTTGCAACAGTTCCTGGAGCATAATAAGTGCTCAGTAAGTATTTGTAGTTATTACTGTTGTCACTCAGGTTCTATTTTAGGTAGCTTCAAAAATAGTTACCAGTGATCCTGGCCTCCTAGTATTTGTACCCTCGTATACTGCTTCTTCTTGAGGATGGGCTGAACCTAGTGGCTTACTTCAGATGAATGGAATACAGTAGATGTAAAGAGGTGTCATATCCAAAACTAGGCTAAAAAATTCTCTGCATTTTATCTTGTGTGTATTCTCTTGCTCTGTTATTTGCTTGCTCTGAGGCCTTCCTATGGAGAGATCCATGCAGTGAGAAACTGAGAAAAACCTCCAGGCAACAGCCAGTTAGAGACTGAGCCCTTCAGTCCAATAGCCCACGTGGAAATGGCCCCTCCAACAAACACTTAAGTGCACTAAGGAGACGATCCTCCTCAGTTGAGTCTTCAGATGAGACCAGAGCCCCAGTCTCCACATCAAGTGCAGGCTGTGGGAGACCCTGAGCCAGAGGACCCCAGTAAGCCAGGCCTGGATTCCTGACTCACAGAAACTGTGAGATAATACATATTTGAAGAAATTTGTCACACAGCATTAAGTAATTATTGTAGGCTTCTTCCAGTTCCAATATACTGTTTTTCTAAGGTGATTCCAAACTCATTCTATTTCTAAGACACATAGAGATGCCCAGGGAGAACTCTGGTCTGTGAAAAGATAGAATTTATTGCAATCCTATCACATATAAAGTACTGCAGGTTCTCTAGATGAGACACAAAGATATCAACACATTTCTTCATGCTTGTATCTGTACAGTGGAAATACTGAATAACTCCATTTTCACATTAATAGCTAGAAATTAGCTACAGATGGAGTATAATGCCATGGAAATCAGCAAATGCTTCAAATCAAGGTTTGTTTTTTTTCTTAATAGCAATGTCAAATATTTGTTAGCATACAACTGAAGTTAATCCTTAGAAGTCCTTATTCTAAGAACTCCAGGAAAACTCAAAAGACAAAAGATCTTTTCTACCTGGAAAAGACAAAAGGATTGAGACATAAGCTGCTGGCTATGAGGTCAAAGTCTTCCTAGGTCTATATTCCCCATGCTATAAAATTTACAGAACTCAGCTGCAACTAAGAACCTTGTCTTTGGAATATGATAGTTTCCTCACCCGCGAAACAAGACTGTTGCACACCTCTGGGGAGTCACTGTAAAGATAAAATGTATGTACAAGTGCCTAGCACTGTGCCTGGCACACAGAAAGTATTCGGCACACACTTTAAAACTTCTTCCCATCTCCTCCTACTGGAAGAGAGAACTAGGTTTGGGGTGATGGAATGGGAAGAGGGTGCAAAGCCCACATCCAGCCAACGAATGCCAACATAATGATCTGCATCTTGCATGGTCCTTTCTGAGAAAATTTCTTCTATGCTGATGTGGGAGGCCCTGTAAATGAGACTGGAGAAGCATTCATTGAGCTGTGAGGCCCTTGCATGTGTGAGATATCACCAGCCTCACTTTGATGGACAGTCTCACTATCAAGGTGACAAGGACATTAGCAGCTTCATTTTTTAGTGTACCAGATACTCAAACCTTGCCAGGTGAAAAGGACAAAAGCAAGGCTTCAACTGCTTTGCCCATTGCTCTATCCCTAGGGCATATCCCAATGTCTGGAACACAGTAAGTGCTCAATAAATAGTTTTTGGGGTTAATGAAAGGGTTGAAGACTAAGCTGGAGGAGATCTTAGGCAATGTGATATCCCAACAACTCCTATGTGCCCTTTTTAGAGATGAGAAGACAGAGTCTTTCCATCGCTCATCGGGAGCCAGTCTCCCCAGCACCATAGTTTGCTTCAGTCTCAGAGCGGAAGGCTGCTGGATCTGGAGCTTCTCTTAGTGCTCAGATTCTGCTCAAATTTCAGAAGACTTCAGAATAATGAGGTATGTTTCAAACTCAGCAGGGAGGAGAGAACTTTCAGGCCAGTTTTACCATTTTTGATTTTAGTTTTATTTTTTAACACTAAGGAAGCACCATAGTGGTTGCAGGAATGACCCTCCTACTCAAAGGAGTTGAGAGAGAAATGGGAGAGTGGGGTGAGGAATCTTACAAAGTTGAAAACCTGCTGGTTCTTGTTAAAAGAACAGAACAGTGTTCTCCCCTCCCCCAGTGCTCAGAGGGTTTGATCCTCCTCTTCCAGAACCCCTGGTTTTATTTTATAATCTAACTCGGCTGCAAACTCCCTAGCTACGCAGCTGACTTTTTACAGCCTGGACTGGGGAATGACTTCATCTCGGTGAATTTATGGGTCACAGCAGAGGATGGAGCAGAGGAACTGGAAGGGGGAAATTGCAGCCAATCCTGCCCCCACCCTACCATGATGATTTTCCCAGCCGTGGCCTTGCAGAGCCCGTTCTTGCCCTGTGAGCAGGGGTGCTGGGCCAGAATCCCCTGCTGCTGCCTGACATGTTCTGTGAACTTTCAGCAGAACAGGATGCCTGGCAGGTACTGGGGCTGGCTGCACACGTCCAACAAACCAGGGAGGGTGAGCACAGGGGCCCCTGTGAGACCTTCCCAACTCTGAGGGACTGGGGCTGGCTGCAGTCAGGGTGACAGTTCTTAAAGATGGTGGTTGCTTTAGACACTCGTCGCTGGCACTGTCTGCCCTTGGGCAGAGCCCCTCATTGTGGAAAACCCAGTGCTGTGACTCTGAGGCCCTGACTTTGCTGTCTCTCAAAGTGTGATGCCAATGTCTCAGCTTGGAGACATTCCAGGAGCCAGTCCACCTCCCTGCCTTACAAACGGGGCTCCTAGAACATGCTCTTGCATTCCTGCCTGTGTGTCTTTCTCCTGGCTATCTCTTGTGCCTAAAAGAGCCTTCTTCTTGGCTAACAACATATCCTGGAAGTCTGACCACTTATCATTCATGATTGTGAAGCCTAGCTTTGAATAGCTGCAGAAGGGACTGCTCTGTGTGTGTGTGTGTGTGTGTGTGTCTGTGTGTGTGTGTATGTGTGTGTGTGTTGACCTCTGGCACAACAGCAAGGCTCTGTGTCTATTTCACCTTGATTTCTTCTCCTTTCTGTCCTCAGTATCTGGCACAGAGTTGGTGCTCAGGAAGGATCATCCATGAACTTATAAAACAGTAGTCAACCCAGAAACCCAAATGTTTGGCAAAACAAAAGACTCTTCCTCTCTACACAGCTGATGTGTGTCCCTGGCAGGGCAGAGGCTAGGGTGAGGTAAATGATGAGCCTAGGTCATGAACTTTAGGAGGCAGTCACCCTGCTGCAAATGCAGGGTTGGCACCTGAGAATGAGCACTTCCTTACATGTTGTGTCTCTCACCTCACACTAGTCCTGACCTAGCTCCTGGAGTGTTGTCTAAAACAAAACTTGAACCACACACCTTCAGCCTATGAACTTTAACTCTCTCGGAGGTGATATTGGACTGTGGACAGAGTTTGGACTCAGGAAGACCAAGCTCAATGCTCTGCCACCTATGAACTCTGGGATTTGGACGCCTTGCTCAGTCCTTCTAAGTTTTAGTTTCTTGTCCTTTCTGTCCCTTGGGATAGAAACACAACCCTCTCATCTCATCAAGAGCCAGAAAGTGAACAAATCTGGCACCGAGTCTGGCAGGTAGGGACAGGTGAGAGGGGACCTGGAAAGATTTTAAAACTGAGTGTGGCCCTTGATTTATTCCAATAACTTACTATGGCCCCATGATAGACTTTAGGGTACCAAAGTTTAGCAAGCCAGACTCCTCATCCTTGAGGCATTCGCAGACAAGGAGGTGAGGTAGACAGGTGGACCTTTGACTCTCACCCTACATAGTGGGGGCATTAATACGGGTGTACAAGTGGCCAAGAGAGAGTGTGCACTGAAATCTGACTGTAAGAGGAAGATCACTGTTACAAGGGGGCTAAATTAAGGCCATTACCCTGCTTCAGTGACTGCTGAATGGACATTGAACTTTAAGAGGAAGGTTTTCTGATGGATGAGGAGAAAAAGAGTGCTCCTGTAGAGGGACCAACATACAGAAAAGAATGGAGATACAAAAAAAAATCTGTGATTTTGAGAAACAGTGAGTAGGTTTAGCTAGAAAGTGAAGTATTTGGGGGAGAAGAATGAAGATGAATGCCCAGGCTGGTTCAGGAGTAGCTGAAGATAGGGAATGAAATGTACAACTTTCTTTTTCAAAATTTGCACTCAGGTTGGGTATAAATGTGGCTGGCTGCGCACATGGTGTGGAGGTTGTTTGGGACACTAAATAGTTTGACTGTGTTAAGAATTTGGTATGGCATGATATGGAAAAAGAGCTATGGATTGTATCTGGGAGTGATGGAGTTCCTTGGGCTTGTGTGGCTTGGGCATAAGCATGATCAATGAGACTGTTGAGGTCAAGGCTCTCAGGGTCACTCTCAAGGGAATTAGAATAAGACCAGCTTTATGGCCTCTGTCCCTAGAGTTCCAGGCCAGCTTTGTGGCAGAGCCTGGGCCTTCTTCCAGGGGTGGGATTGAGTTGTCAGTAATTCAAGTCCAGAGCTCCACTCTGTGCTGCATGCAAGGGCCTCTGAGGGATGTGTGGCTGAAGGTCTGGCTCTGGTGACTTTGCCACAATCCCTCATCGCTCTCCTGCCTCCCACCAGCTTGCCTCCTCCTCACCAGCACTGCCCCAGAGATATCCGCTTCCCTGGCAGCCCCTTCTGCCTGTTCCTGTCACCTGCCTGCTCACCCCAGGACCCTGCCGTCTGTCCTCAATGCTCCTTGAATCTCTTCTCTGCCTTTCTCATCCCTTTGGAATAATCATTTAAAAAAGAAACCACGCTGCTCTCTTTCCTCAGCCCCATTGAGATCTGAGCTCTCTCTGCTCCTGGCGTATTTGATCAATCTTCCTCCCTTTCTTGCCGACTGTCAGGGAAATTGGAATCAGACTTAAACCTGTAACGAGATTAATGTTCTAAAGACAAGCATGTACCTCAGAGTGGAATTGGGGCTGCTGCTCTTTGATAATCTATTCAACTCATTTGGTTCCATCGTTAATAGACAGCTATGTATTCTGTGATGATTACAATATACATTAATCAAAGACACGTTACGCTGAGAGTTGAAAATTACACTTCCCTTTTTCCCCTTTGCAGAAAAAAGAAAATATTCCTCCACTCAATGACAAGGAGAAAGGTACTCAGAGTCGCAGAAAACAAGCAGTGAGCCTCTTTCTGAAAGCTCGTTCTGAAAACAATGAGAATTTATCCTGAAATGTCACAGTATCGTTAAAATTGTCAAAACAAGAATGAGGATCAGGGAACTGGGTTGGAAAAAGAGTATCCATAACTTGCGTAAGATTCTCTAAGGAGACTTTATCTTCCCAAAAAACTTTCAGAAGTTTCTAGATCAATGATCTTCCAGGTTCCTCTTGGTGTTAACCAGGTGTAATCTTACATTTAACCAGCACTGGAGGATCTTCAAAGTCACGAAACCAACATAGGCCAACTGGACACTTCTCCACTTAGTATTCAAATGAAATTCACCAAGTATTGTTTCTTTTTGCATCCCTGCACAGGCCTGGGGCCACTTATAATGACACATAAATGTGCATTAGGAGAAAAGGAGTGAGGCTAGTGGGAAGAAGGCCTTCTGCGATTGGGCTCAGAGGGCTTGAGTTTTGGGGGGCTAGGTTGGCCTTAAAGGCACAGAATCACCTTTCTGAACATCGACATTGCTATCTCAGCAATGGGAATAGTAATATTTACTAACCAAAGGCAAATCAGGGACTATAGTCAGCAATGGGGGTAAAATGCTCCATAGAGTGGATTACATCTTACAAACACACAATATTGCCCCAACAAAGCAGCTGGCAAGGTGAGGATGGAAGTGTGAGTTCCACATCTAAGTGCAGAGCCTGGGGCCAAGGGCTTTGAATGTTGACTTTGCCACTTGCTAGCACTGTGAACTTCAGAAACTTAAGTTTTTTCTTCCTCAGTTTCTTCATATTTAGACTACGGTCCTAATAGAACTTACCTCTTAAGGTCATTGTGTCCCAGGAACACTGAATTAATTCATATATGTAAACAGTTAGATCATGCCTTGACACAGCGGACGCTGGGTGTTGGTGATCACCACTATTCACAATCTGCAGTGGAATAGAAAAGTATATGCACAAAAACCTGGGACCAAACATCACGTGTAATAGCAGGGACCACCTCTATTTTGTTCGATCCTCTTGTCCCCTGTGCTTGTCTGATGTTAGAACATAGGAGACCAGCAAAAATCCTGAATAAATGCACATCAAATGTAACCATTGCCTAAGTGAACATCAAATATAACTCAGAACGTCACAGCAACCCAGGAGCCAGGGAAAGGAGGGAAACATCTTGAGTCATACTGTTCTCAACTATTGATAAAAAGAAAGACACACATCCCATCATCAAAAGATACAAAGTTTTTCCTAGTGCTGGTTTACAAAAAGAATGTATCACTTGGGTCTCAGGTTGGTGCCAAATACTTTAATGGATCTAATGGATCGTGTCTTCAATAGGAGTTAACTAGAAGATGCAGAAATTTCTTCATCTTTCTTTGGGTGACAACTGGACCACAATATTAAGGAACATCTCAGAGTAAGACCTAAATAAATAAGGTCAGGACAGGTGGCTTCTTTGGCCACTTTCATAATATAAGGACCAAACTCATCCATCCTCAGAGTGGAGGTTCTTAACCGATTTTAGAGTCAGAGACCTCTTTAGAGAATCTGATTTTATAAATAAATAAATAAATACAATAACTAAAACCTCTCTCCTAAGAAAAACATACCGGCATTCAACATTTTGCATACAGCTCTAGGGGGGTTTACGGATCCCTAAATCTCATTTATTAATCTATTAACCCGCCAGGCATCTATGAACTGAAAACTAAGAGCCACTTAGAGGGGTGGCTGCGGAGATAGCCCTGAGATACCATGTGTGGAAACAGCCTTTCAGTGTGCAGTGGTGCAAAAGCGCAGTCATTGTTCTCCACTGTCTCAGCTGGGCTTCCTGCCAGCAGTTGGCTCCAGGCTGAGCTCTCTGGCAAGAGCTTGGAGTACGGATAGCCTCTTTTTCATTGAAGGACAGTCCACATAGTTTGGATCTAAATGGGAAAGTGGTTTAGACAATCTCCCTTTCACCACCTTCTCAGGGAGTCCGGTCATGGGCCTAACCATCTGATGTCACCAACATCCTCAAGAAGCAGTTTTGGAGGGTTCTCATGAGCTGCGGGCACGAGGAAGCCCCTTCCAGAGCAGGAGTACCTCGTCATCATGGGCCTCGGCCATGGAGAGCCATGCTTCAGAGGGACCACGACCTTTCCAGCAGCAATGGCTTCTGGTATCCCTGCCAGAGAAGCGGGTAAAGCTGCTTCCAGGTCCCTGGGGAGATTTTCTTGATGAGAGAATTGCTAGCTCTCCTCCTGGATGTGGGACCTGCAGCTGCCAAAAACAGAGCAGTTTGGATGTGATACAAATTTTCTGCCACTCTTTCTGAGCAAAATTAGACAGTATAAGAATGCTGCTTTTGGTCCTTTCTAGAACATTGGATGATATTGGCAACAAAGCAGAAAAGTGCCTGCATCATGGCACAAAATACCTTTCTGGACTCAGCAACATTCTTCTTCCCCTCCTAAATTTATACTCATCTCGTGCTCCAACTCAGGCACTCCCTATATGCCCACATCATCCCTTGGAATATGATGCAGCTTCCACTGGTTTTAAGCACATGACATTCCTTTCACCTTTCAATACTCCTCTCAAATACGACCTGCTCTTGGAAGCCTTCTGGGGTATTCCCACCTAGGAGGCCCACAGCACATCCCATATCTGTTGGCCAAGGGCAACCGTGCTGGTCCATTAGAGCGGGTTCCTCATCCACGTCATGGGGACAAATGATGGCCCATGTATAGGAGTTGTCACGAGGACTATGTAACTTAGCACATGTAAAGTGCTCAGAACAAGGCCTGCTGCAGGAAGTCCATGAGTGCCAGCAGCAATGCTAACAATGATTATAGCCAATTAACATCCTGCAAGCACTTTCATGGCCTTTCTCTCAGGGAATCATCATCTCAGGTCTCTGAGAATGACATTTGTATGATGTTGAATCTGAGTTACCTAGAGGGGAAAAACTTGTCCACAGATGCAGAGAGGAAGTGACAGGACCAAGGCTCCCCATGTAGCCATCCTCGTGGCTCCTACCTGTCATCACAGAGCCATGTCTGGAACAAGTGGGCCTCTGAAGAAGCACTGAATGGAAAGGGGAAGGCTGCTATGAGGGGACATTTGCATGTTCATACTGCCTGCGTTTTACCAGAGGGAGACTTTGTGACAGCCTCTTTAACACCCTTTCTCACCCAAACACCCCAAATACGTTACAAACAATGTTGCTGCAGCGAAACTCAAATGAGTACATAATGATCAGCCCTGACTGCAAAGGTGTTACTGGGGCCACCAGCGAGTGACAATGTTGTGAAAATCATCCCCTAAGAGAAGATGTCCCCATCCAACTTGAGGGACCAAAGAGTTGCAGGGATTGAAGGACTCCAGGAATGTCCTCCCAGAAAGGAGAACTCCAAGTCATACTGGGGCTGCTGCTGCTGCCTTGCAGAATGAGTGGGGCCAGAAGTTGAAGGACCACTCAGATATCTGTGCCCGTAAACAAATCCTAGTCTCATTTCTAAAATCCAGATCCCACCTCTACAGAAGCTTACAGGGGTCTCAGCTCTGTGGAGAGGCTCCTGAGGATCTTTATAAACCTGAGATGGCTGATTTCAGCGTGAATGTCTTGGGGAGGCGGGAACTTGGCTTTGTCTGGATATCCAGCCAATGTTTATCTTTCAACTCATATTGAATTTAACTTGAAATTTTTTATTCCATACCACCTTGATTGGTATTTAATGAGGCATGAGTTGGATCTAAGAACCAAGTTAAACAACTTCTAGCTCTCTGGCCCAGGCCTGTGTTTAGGGACTATGATGGGATAGCCCTAAACCTATAAACATATGTAAGGATATTTCAAGCCTATAAACCGTTTTCATACCCATGCCTCTTTTGATTCTTAAGGTAACCCTGGGCATTAGTCAGGGTGTGGATTCTACACACAATGGTGCAGAAAGAGTAAACAGCTTTGTTGCAGGACTTTTCCTTAGTTCAGCTAAAGACAGTGTTCTTGTCTGTCCCACGGCCACAAAATTTAGGTTTGAAGATGGTTTAAAGGGTGAGTAAAGCAGGGTTATATTGGGTGGAAAGGGGAACAAAAAAAGGGGAAACAGCAATCCTCGGCAAGGCCAGAGTACCCTGCTGGAGGACTTCCCATCGGTTGTTTGAATCCACGTACCACACAGGAAGAGGAGGGGCCAGGCTCCTCCCTGTTGCAAACGTCTCATAAACTTCCCAAGGCTCCACCTCAGTGGACAAGCTGGTTGGCGTTTCACCAGGGACACCCTCCCACCTGGCTGTCTCAGCTTGTTGCTGATCATGGAGTTACTGAAGGAACCAAGAGAATTTCTGCATCCAGGACTCTCTCTGCAAATCATCCTCCCACCAAATATCTGTCCAAGTGATCAATGACTGAGAGAAGGGCAGGAGCAGAGGGCAGCCTTAGGGAACATTAGGGGGAACAAGAAATGATTGTGCCCAGCCCAGCCCCACCCTCAGTGCCCAGGGAGGCAAGGAGGCTGGTGTGTGTAGGCTGTGTGTATATGAACACTCTCCAAGGCTTCTAGCACCGGAGACGGGGTGGTTCCCCTCTCTCCTTGCCCAGGCTTCCAACTCAGCCTAAAGCCTGGGTTGGGCTCAGGGTGCTGACTGGTTTCTGTCCCTTGGGAAGCCTGTCTCTGAAAGGGAGTTTAGCAGGTCTTATACAGTGGTAAGTGTTTGCCAGTGGCCTAATAACACACCACTTCTCTCTTACATATGTAGAGTGCGCATCACAGTTTTCCAAATATTCACACTGGCACTCATTCCGCAACCACACAATTGCCTTATGAAGCAACAGGATGGGGATTCCAATTCCTACTGGGGCAAATGACCTGCCTGAAGTCTCAAAGCAATCACAGATAGAGTCAGGGCTCAAGCAGCCAGGTCTTATCCTGTGTCCACAGCCAGTCACACTTTACATTTTGCCAGCTGCCTCCCTGACCGCCCCTCTATTCAGTAGTCATTTATTTACCAACATTACTAGCCAGCTATGATCACCAGGAGAGAGCCCAGAAGCTGCCCATGAGGTTTCTGCTTTGTTAATATGATGTGTGCTTTACATCCAAATCCTCCTGCCAGCTCCTCTTCCCCAGGAACTCTGACAGGTTGTACCAGATGTGTATCCTTTATCTGAAAAGCTTGGGACCAGAAGTGTTTTGGATTTTAAGTGTTTTGGGATTTTGGAATATTTGCATATACATAATAAGATATCTTGGGGACGAGACCCAAGTCTCATCACAGAACTCATGTATGTTTTCATATATACCACACACATACAGCCTGAATGTAATTTATACAATACTTTTAGTAATATATGGGACCTGTCACATGAGGTCAGGTGTAGAAGTTTCCACTTGTGGGGTCGTGTTGGTGCTTAAAAGTTTTGGATTTTGGGACATTGTGGATTTTGGATTTTTGGATTAGGGATGCTCAACCTGTACACATGCAAGGAGCTAGAGGGCCAGTGGCGGGTTTAGGGAACACTGCCCTTATCAACAACGGAACAAGCACGCCGCTGCCCACCTTTCCAATAGGCTCCCATGTGGCTCTTCTCTAACAGCCTGGCTGCAAATATTGCACAGGTGAGAAGGCCACAGCAAGGCCTCATTCTTCCTTCCCCTTGAACTCAAGGTGGGTGCATCCGCGACTTGTCACCCCATCTGACTTTCCTGCATTGCTATGGACTGAAAAGCAGGAGCTTCTCTCTTTCCTGCTTGTCAGCCTTCTAGAAACTCTAAGACTTTCTGGGGCAGGAACAAGTATCTTCAGCTGAGTCCAAAAGGAATAAAACGTACATGGTTTAAGAAATCCTGGTCATTGCTCCTGGCAAGTGTAGCCTATCGACTTGTCTTTTTTTGTTTACCACGTCTGGCTTTGAATAAAGACCAGCCAGCTGTTCACAAAGCAATGTTTGCCATCCTTCATAAAGTAAAACAGTGTACCATGGTCAAATGTGAATGCATGTGTAGGTTTAAGAGCTTATGCTCTTGGTTTGGTAAATGGTTAAAAGATGTTACATCCTATATGATTACACCAAGGACTGTAAATAAAGCCCCAAGTGGTACAGGTACAGGAAGACGAGACATCTGCCTGTCAGCCAACACTGTTTCACCTTCTTGCTCTTCTTTCCTCTCTCCTTGTCTTCTATGTCTTGGTTCCACTTCTATTTCTAGCTCTCTCTTTAAGCTGCATCATGCTGGACTCTTTTTAACAAGCAGAACACTTGAAATCCAATCTCAGCTCAGCCATTAAGTCTGAGGATGACCTTGGGCAAGTCATTCAACTGCCACTACATTGCCCCCCTTCATCTCCCAGTCAAAAAGCAAAACACTGCCCATAGCACCGCTTCTCTGGGTCACTCAAATAGAGAATATGCTTACAAGGTCTGCTCTGTGGGGGATTTCAGACATTGACTCAGTGGTTCTGCTGACATTTATTAAGCACTTATTTGTGCTGGGCATTATTCCAAGATGAAGGGGACAATACCCAAAGCATTGTGGTCATGAAAAAATTGTCAATTGCTTTTTTCAGAAATGAGAGCTCCCTGGGAATGTCATTCTCCTGACTAAGAACCTGAAGTGGCCACCCACTGCCCATACAAAAAAAGTCCCTGAGGGCTGGAGGAGTCTGCAGGAGCCACATCCCAGAAAGCCACCTACCTTCTCTCCAGTTCCTCTTCTCACCCACTGTGCTCCAGCTATCAGGTGTTCTTCCACCTCCCCCTGGCACCTTTGCTTCCATGTCTCTCACCTGGGGTGCTCTGAGCAGGCCATGGCCTCTACTCAGGACCCTCTCCCCTCTGCTTATGTTCAAATCCCACTGGGTGTGTTAGCTTATATGCCAGCCCCTCTGACCAGCCTCCCCCACTACTGGGTGAAGCCACTCAATCCCAGCTCTCTGATTGGAGGGCAGGAGCCTTGGCTGTCCTTGTTTCCATTTACCTACTGTGCCTGGCACAGAGTAGGTCCTTAATGAATCCTTTTGTGGCATAACACCCAGTGGTTGATCTAGAGGTCCCACAGTATAACCTTTAGTCCTCTTTCATTTTGGAGAAGGGGTCATGGGTGCAGAGCCCCAGAGCAGGCTTGAGGGAGCTAGGGACCCCGTCTAGGGGAGAGACTCACCTCCTGCATGTAAAGGTCCCCGCAGCACCCGCCTGAGCACAATCCTTGAACTCGGGCTGAACCCTGCTCGGGAACATCATCCTGGGAACAGAAACTGCATTTGCATCGATTCCCCACACAGCCATTCTCTTTAGGGCCATACATTGTTCCTTCTTGACATGGGGCCTGTGGAGCAGCGGCACCCGCCTTGCTCTCTATGTAAATACAGGCTCCTTGAAGGATATTTATTGGCCTGCAGAAAAGATGCGGGGGAATTTTGCTCTCTAGGTGAGTGATAAAAAAGAGCAGCCAGCGGATATGTTCACCAGCTTATTTACCACAAATCTCTTATTTATGGCCTCATAACCTTCTGATGGCCTGGTGTTCCTCCCCTGCCTCCACCTGGTTTTCTTTCCAGACGGAGAAAGTGCTGAGCCGAGGACTATTTGTCCAAGGTTCCTCTCAGCTCCCAGTTTCGACAGCTGGAGCCGGACCGATTGATTTCCCTGCGACTGTGTGGATGTCGATATGGTCTGTGGGATGAATCTCTTGCTGCAAAGTGTGTTGGGCTTATTATGGCCTGGCAGATGGTGTTCGAGGTCCAGCCCATATTTCAATTCTGTGGGCATTCATTGAGCACCTATTGTGCCCAGCACTGCAGATGGTGCCAGGCATGGAGAGGGAGACAAGCGCCTAGTCCCTCCCTCAGGCCTCTTTCTGCAGTCTTCTGACAAATATTGAGCACCACTGGTCAGCCACTGTGCTGGGCACGTTGCACGCGTTATAGTCCATTGATCCTCTTAGCAATCCCATGCAACATGTCCCCCAACCTAACTCATTGTGGACTCCTGAGACCACTCTGTCTCCATGGTTCAGTAAGCGGAATGGTGCCATCGCCCAGACCCCTACCTGGGTGGCCTCCTAGAGTGCCCCACAATAGGCGGTCCAGGCTCAGCTGATGGTGCCTCCTCCCCCTGTGTCCTCCCATTCCCTGGGCTCTGTGCCTGCTTCGCCTCTGCCGCTCCAGCTCCCACCATTCCAGGCTGGCATTGCTGCCAAACAGACCTCCTGGTCTCGGTTGAGTCAGCTCTGGATCCATTCTTCCCTTTGGGTTCCTGTGAAACCTTTCCAAAGCACACCCTGACTGGAGCACTCCCCCGTTGAATGCTTTTAATGGGCCCGTTACCCTCACGATGACATCCAGACTCTGGGTCAACAGAGTACCATCTTTAGAGTAGGCTATCTTTGACGCTGTCTTCCGCTGGCTCCCAGGCTCCGGTCCTACAGGATCATTCATGGTCCTCTGCAGGCCTCCAGGCTCCAATCCTGCTGGATCATTGTCCTCAGTCCCTGCCGTGCTTGTTTTTGCCTCGTGCCTATGCACACTCTGGTAAGGCCTCCTGAAGACCTCCCACCCTGTCCCTGCAACCTGATGACCTTCTACTCCAACTTCAGGACTCATTTCCAATGCTGCTGCTTCAGAAACCTCCCAAGACAACCTTCCTGGATGTGGGTTAGACACTCTGTTGCCCGTAGGTCGCCGCACCAGAGCACCACTGCCCAGGAGGCTTGAAATAGTGGCAACTCGTTTTCTCACAGTTCTGGAGTCCAGGAGTCCCAAATCAAGGTGTTGGCCTGCCGGCTTTTCCTGAGGGGTATGAGGAACAACCCACTGCAGGCCTCTCTCTTGACTTCTGGTGGTTGCCAGCAGTCCTTGGCTTATAAATGCCTCACTCCAGTCTCTGCCTCTGCCTTCACGTGGCTGTCTTCTCCCTGTGTCTGTGTCTTCTCCCCTTCTATCTCTTATTAGGACATGTGTCATCAATTTAAGACTCATCTAGATAATTCAGGGTGACTTCAGTAAGTTAATTACATCTGCAAAAACCCTCTATCTGAAGGTCACATTCATGGTACCGGGAGTCCATGGATCTTGATCTATCTTTTGGGGGTCACCTTCCAACCCATCAAAAAACCCCTCCTCTGTGTTTCCACATACCTGGGCAAAGCTTCTCTTGGCCTTTCCCTCACTCAGAGTGGAGCTGATGGCCTGGTTCCCCAGCGCATTGAGACTGTGCGCTGAGACTTTCCTTTCTCTACCCCCAGTACCTGGCACTGGGCCTGGCCCACAGACACTCATAAATAACAAATGAGGAAACTGATGAATTGGGTGTGTCTCCCAGCATGCTGATGTGGAAACAAAGTCTCATGAGGGAAACAAGATGTGCATAAGGCCATGGAATGAATGAGGACAAGGCCAGGAATCTGTTCCCAGGACTGTGGGCTGGGCCTTTTTCTTGGCACCAGTCCCTCTACTCCCTCTGGGATCAGAGGCACCCCCTCAGAAAATCTCTTCTGCTGACTGATTAGGAAATAAAAAAAGGTCTTCCATCCCCCATTCTGTAAACAGGCTTCCTTCCCAGCTCCCTGACCCTTTGATCTGCACCTTCCCCAACACTGGTGCCCAGTCCTCCCAATCAGAAACACATGTATCATTTGACCTTGGCTATTTATGGAGGAAAGTGACTCCCCACAGGGTGGATTTCCCAAAGGTCTTGGGGGCCCCACTACTTGGGCATCCCATGGGAACAGTTCCTGGGGACTTGGCTGTGCTGAGGATGGCAAGCTGGGAGGTCAGC
This sequence comes from Theropithecus gelada, assembly GCF_003255815.1. Classification (NCBI taxonomy): domain Eukaryota; kingdom Metazoa; phylum Chordata; class Mammalia; order Primates; family Cercopithecidae; genus Theropithecus; species Theropithecus gelada. The sequence continues at coordinate 55,428,541 of NC_037677.1, forward strand.
GTTGTGTGAGGCCAGAGCCCCCACTGCACATAGCTCCTGGAAGAACAGGAAACCCCACAGGGGCTGAATCCCTGCCATGCACCTCTAGATCCCAAATAGAGGGGCATTTATCCCTGCACACGAACTCTGAGGGCAGGCATGCTGAGCGAGGGACCAGGTGCTGAAATCCAAACAAGCATCCTGCCAACACAGCAAGCATAGGGCAGAGGCCAGTAAGACCCCAAGGGGGCCCTGCTGGAAAGGCCCTGTTGGGTAAGCCCCACTTGCACCCCACCACCCCCTCCCTGCCCAGAAGTCCCTCTGATGGGGAAGAAGCAGCTTTGTATGAGAGGCACCTGGCCAGGCTGTCAGCTCGGATATCACCCCAAGGGGTGGTGAGGTTCCCCTAAAGACACACAATCCGGCTTTCCTGTCTGAACCATGATGGTCCAGAAACTCTCCCATCAGCTCTGTGGGCACTGGAGAAGTTACCCAAGGGACAATGAATGCCCTGTGTCCTCAGGTGGCTGCTCACCACCGGGTTTTCTCTGGCTTGCAGGAAATGGTCTCCTTCAGATTCTATGGAGGGTCTCCCTTTCCCTTGAAGTTAGGTCAGCAAAGGAGCAACCCCAAGGTGTTCTGAGCAGGGAGACAGAGCCGGTGACACTTTGCTCCATCTCTGACTGCATGGGAGACCTGGGAGACCACTTAGCCTCTGCCAACAGTTCCCCAACTGGGAAAGTCAGGTTAACAACACCTATTTCACTAGAGCCTTATGAAAAGTGAGTGGAATAACATATGTCCATGAGCAGGTCCCGCGGTGTGCCGGGAATAACAAGAGGAGCTGACTGTTCAAAGTGCTCAGCGGTGCGCATCTCAGTGAATCCTCCTGCAACCCGCTGATGAGCTGATTTGCTATCAGCTCATTTTACAGGTGATGGAACAGAGGCCCAGACAGGTTGAGGACCTACCAAGGGTGCATAGCTCTTAAACAGAAAGGGAGGAACCATGATGCTCTCCTGCTTCCCTGCCAAGTGTACATTTCTTTCCCTTCTTTTAACCAGGTGCCTAGCACTGAACTAGCTGAGTAAATGATTTTTCAAGTGAACAATATAGGTTGTGCATGGAGGGTGAAAGATGGATGTGACATGGCTGTGTGCTCCCCTCACAACCTGGGGGATGCCTGCAAACAGGGAATTACAATATGGTGTGTGTGTGCTGAGGGATACACAGAACAGAGAGAGCAGTCCTTCCTATGGGATCTCTTCAGGGATGTGTTGGCAGTGAGAGAAGTTTCTGGCAGCAGGGAATGTCTGAGCTGAGAGGTGCAGAGTCAGGAAGGGTGAGCCAGGTGGACTGGCTCGGGGAGAAAGTCGGGCTATTCCAGGCAGAGGACCCTGAGTAAGCGCAGGATCTGAGCCATGAAACAGCCTGCTGAGTGCATGGAATGACAAGGAGCTGGGTGTGCCTGGAATACTGAGGGCCAGGCAGAGTGAGCATGGTGTGGTGAGAGGCAGGCAGGAAGATAGGCAGGTGCCAGACTCTGGAGGGCCTGCGGGATGGGCCTGGGAGTGTGGGCCTCCACTGTGAGCTACAGGGAGCCACAGGATGGGTCTACACAGGGAGGGGTATGGGCAAATTTCTGTTTCTGAAGGATTATTCTAGAGGTTTTGTGTGAATCAGAGGCCAGCCTGGGTCAGAGAAATCTGTTAGAAGGTGAGAGGTAGTGCGGGCCTGAATAGCAAATATGGGGACAGAGACAGAAATGGAGAAATAAACTTGGAAATAAGTTAGGGTATAAAAGCAGCAGGAATTGCTGAATTATTGAGGCAAGTATAGGAGAGAGAGGAGTCTAGGGTGACTCCCTGATTCTTTGCTGAGATCCTGGCTGAGCAGTGGACCCATTCACGAGCAGGGACCTGAGGAGAGTGGCTGATCTGAGCGATGATCACACCCACTGATGTCCAAGGCCTGTGGGCCACTCAAGGCAGGGGATGGCCATGAAGGGGCTGGTTCTGTAGCCCATTGCTTGGGACAGGGGCATTGGCTGTAGGTGTGGGCTGGGGGTGCACCTGCTTATAGATGGAGGTGGAGGCTGATGTCCTGGGAGTGTTGTAGAGGAGTCAGAAGAAAGATCCTGAGGGAGCAAAGGAGAGTCTAGGAATGGGGAGAGTCTCCGGAGGAGGCAATGCTCAGTGGGTACAACCCCACAGAGGCCCTGCAAGGGAAAGACTGAGAAGTGCCTGGATGGGGCTTCGGGGTCACTGACTGTGGTTGGGACTGGATTTTGTGGTGGTTGGGAGCGAATGTCAGAGCAAAGGGGCATCAGGAAAGCTGTGGAGACAAGATGAGAGCGAGAGTGCATCATCTCAAGAGAGAGCTAAGGTCAAGGACGGGCACATTCTCAGGATGAAACAGACTGAAGCACGCTTCTTCAGGGGAAGAAGCCTCATAAGGGATGTTCCAACTGTGCAGGATGAATGAGAGAATCCACAAGATAAGCCTGGAGGAGGCACAAGGGGCCAGACTCCATGGGGGAGACAAAGACATGATGCCTCCCCTCACAGAGTTCCTCCTCGAGACGCCTGCCCTGCTGTTCTTATCAAACCAGAGCCCCTGTGATACCCTCTCTGCTCCAGTTTGTTCCTGTACTCTTTAGCTTTGGGGCTTTGCTGCTGTTCTTTTGATCATCGATCTCCCCCATGTGCCAGTTCCAGGAGGGCAGGGATGTCATTTGTCTCATCCATAGCTGTTTCCCTGGCACATGCCAGGAGCTGCCTCTGGCATGTAGGGGAAGCTCGACTTCTGTCTGCTGTGGAACGGATGGCTCGGCAGTGGAGAAGACATCCTCTAGCTGATGCTAGAGCCAGGAGACATGGGTTTGGAGTTTGACAGTGGAGGAAGTGGTAGGAGGGGGCACACTAGGCAGATCGTGGGCAAGAGCCAGGAGCCATGGAGGAACTGGTGAGCACAGGCCCTGTAGGGAAAGGCCAGTGGTCCAGCATTAACCAATATTACTCAGGGTCTTCCCTCGCCTCCTTCCTGCAACATCTGGGGAGCACATACAACGTGTGAGGAGCTGGAAATGCAAAAAGGAACACAGACTGTCTGTCCATGAGGAACTTATAATCCAGGGGAGTGAGAACAGGAGAGCAATCATCAGAGTTCAAATATGGTGCATATTACATGGGTCATGTATTTGGCTGAAAAAAAAAATAAGAGTGAGGCCAAATTAAAATGGCCTTGAATGCTGGGCTAATAACTTTGGGTTTTACCTCATAGGCAATGGTGAGTTTATAACCCGGGAAGCACCACAATCGTTCCCACGTTTTAGAAGAACTCATGGGCAGCAGGAAGGGGCCCTGTATTGAAGAAAGTTATGATCGGGGAAGGAAGCCGTGACAAAATGGTTCCAAACAGTGGTGCGCTGGGGCCACTTCCTCTCAGAAGAGCAAGAGCTGAACATCTTCCTCTCTTTCCAGCGCTTCCTTCAGTGACGTCACCACTTACCAGTTGAAATCAGCCGTAGTAGGAGTATTTACACTGTGGAAATTGGTGAATGCTACAAATCAGAGTTGCTTTTTTCTTGGAGTTCTGGTTTACCCACAAACCAGGGGATAGCTCAAGTGCTAACCATGTCCAGTGGGCTCACAGCCTCACACAGAAACTGACAAACAAGCCAGGGTTCTCTTTCAAGCCCCAATGCTAATTGTTATCTCAGCTTCAGCTTTTTTGCTTCAGAAACAGACAACATTTTATCTTCCCAACTTGGACCACGGTATCTAGTCCTGTCCTCTAGGTGGAACTACCAAAATCAAGGCAAACCAAGAGGGTCAAAGGCCTCAGGTGTCCTGAGGTGGGCTTTGTTTTGTTTTGTTCTCACAGCTCAGAGACTCTGGGGACCTAGAAGAAGAGTTACTGAGCAGTGAGGGAACAAAATAGTTCATCTTTATGTGGTATTTGAAGCCAAATCACCGGACCCAGAAGCAAGAGAACAAGAAGGGGCACAGCCACTGATCCAGATTCCCTCCTCAGCCCCCCAGAGCTCCTGTCCTCTTGCAGTTGAGCAAGGGGACCCCAAGCTGGCTAAACCAGAGGGCTGCAGACTGCACGCCAGCTGCAAGGTGGGTCATGAGGAAAATGGCCTGGGCAGGCGATGAGATCATCGCTCTCTCTTCACCCGCCTGCCCTAGGGGTGCAGCTGTTTTATTTCCAGGTAAAACACATAACTGTGTCTCTCCAGGGTGGCAGCAAGAGAGAAGGGATTTGCAGGGATTCCATAAAGCTATTGACTTAAGATGTTAGTTACATTCTGAGAGCGGAGACAGGCACGATGGTTAAATTATTGCCATTTTGAGGAAATATTGACTCTGACCAGTGGATTCAGTGGCATGTTTCACAATGCCTGGACACAATGGCCTGTTACTTGCACATGTGTGTGTGTGCACATGCACGCACATACACAAGCAATCAGTTAATAATTAAAGCCTTGCTTATGTGTCCGCATTGAAAAATGCTTCTGGCTTCTACTGTCTCCCACTTCACCCTCAAATGCGCGCTCTGAAGGAGGATTATTTCTATTTTGTATGCTCTAGAAATTAACTGATCGATGCGTGCATTTCTATCCCCCACTTCTCCGTTTGTGTCCCTCCTTACCTTTTATTCTTTTCTGCTCTCTGCTCCTCCTGCCTGATTTTCGCCAACTTGTTTCTTTGCTTTAAATCTCTCCCTCGTCTGAGGCTGCTTGTCTTCTCCGCCCTGCTGACCCCTCCACCTCCTTTTCTCCTTCTTCTTTTTTCCTTTCTGACTCCTTTTTCTCCTCGCCTCTCTCTTTTCTCTTCTTTCTCTCTCTCTGTCACTCAGCAATCCCTACCTCTCAAGGTCAACAAGCAACTCTGCCAAGATCTTCACTCAAAAGAGCTCACTTGGCTTTAATTAGGATCCTTTCAGAAACCCTGACCCCAGAGAAAGCCCTGCACTCGAGAGCTGCCAATTTCCTTTGCTCTATCTTATCACCTCCCTCCTCCATGCTTTTAAGAGCAAAAATCCAATAAAAGAGATTTAGAGTAGACATGTGGAAGAGGAAAGGACTGAGGACATTCCATTTTGCTTCTTCAGTTGTGCAGATGAGAAAACTGAGATTCCAAGGAGACACCGTGACACTCCACAGCCACGCATCCAGTGAGAGACAGAGCTGGTGTCAGAGCCCTGGCCCCACCAACCCCTCCTCACCAGCTGCCTCCTGGACCTGGCCACAGAGGGACTCCATGGAGCATTTAGAGAACACCTCCCAGGCCCAGACTCTGCTTAGCAACAAGTGCTGATATTTTTTCAGACATGCCTGGAGGCATCTTGGGAAGAAGCTACAAAGTTAAACAAAAACAAACGGTGAACTTGGTAATTATACACACTCCTATTTTCTTAACTAACCAACTGGATCTTGTTAAGGGAGGCTTCTGGACGCAGACAGAGAGAACCTTGTCGTCACCCGTTAAATATGTGTAATTTTACACACTGTCATGTAGTTCTCCATCCAGCTGCCTCTCCACTGGAAAGGAGCGAATGATTGCATCTTGGCCGTTTCTTAGCATGTAGGTATTTTTCACAGGCAAGATTGCAGACCCTACTGAAATGGTCTGGTGTGGGTAATCTTACATACTTGGCATCTTCAGCAGACTTTTAATTCATCAAAAACAGAGAGCTGGTTGTTTCAGATAGTGCTGTCTGCCTGATACCGACATGGCATGTTTTCTTACCTGAGTCCTGCCTCCTCTCTAGTCCTCAGTTTCCCCACTGTAACATGAGAATGGACTAGACTCTCCCAGGGCCCTTCCAGGGCTCAGCTCTGCTCTTCAGACTCACTCTACATTTGCCAAGACCTTAATTGCATCAAAACGCTGAGTAAAGTCTGGTTTTTGTTAGGGCTTTTGCTTACAGAGCTGTCTTCCAAATCAAGAGCCTTTCTGATACTTTTAAATAAGCCTATACTTTAAAGAAAAATGAAAATTAAAATATCGAACCTCTGGGTGCACTCTGCGCCCCATAATGAAATGTACATGGAGGACATACATCCGGTTCAAGGACTTTATACAAAGTTATAATAACTTAACAGTAATAAGCTAATAGTCAAATGGAATTAATAACAGGAATGTGGCCATTTAAGCAGTGAGATGGCCCCGTGTCGTGGAATTTTTGCAGCTAAACCCTCTTGAGTTTCTGTAAGCTAATAGCAATTAGCTCCTGAGTTAATGGCAGCTGCGGTCATAATGAGATTGGAATTGATCATTTAGAAGCAGGCTCCCATAAGCTAGTCTTATGAGGCATTTCAGCTGTAAAGCACTGCCTTGACCTCTTCTCCTCATATCTTTCATCATGACCCCATCTTTTTTCAGGCTTTCTGGACTCATCATACTTTTTCCCTGCACAGCATGCAGCTCTGCAGGGTGCCATGAGTGAAGCCTCAGGGTGGGTTGTACAGCCTACAGACCAAGAATTCTGAGCCTGCAAAGCAGAGTCTACTCAGAGTTGGCTGCACAAACCCTTCCCTTGGCAGGTACCTCCTTGGCAGGTTATCCCCATCTTAGCTTCGAGTTCTAATTCTGGCTCTCCTGCTTTGGTCTGACTAGTGGGTTGACTTCTCTCAGCCTTGGTTTTCTCAACTGTAAAGTAGGGTGCATATTATCTACCTCATCAGGGTTATAGTAAAGATGTAATAAGGAAATCTGTGTAAAGGGCCTTTATCTACCATGAAAAGATGCTCAATGGATGTCTTCCTTTCTGTATCAGTTAGCTTTTGCCTGTAACAAATCATCCCCAAAATTAATGGCTTAAAATAACAATCATTTTATCTTGCTCACAATTATGTGGGTCATCTGGGTGTGTTTTTTCCTGGTTCAGCTGACTCTTTCTGGGCACCATTATGCATTTGTGATCAGTTGATGGGTAGGCTGGTGGCTGGACAGTCTGGGTATGCTGTGCACACAGGCCGGTGGTTGGCAGGCTGTCAGCAGGAGACATAGGAAGAATTGGGACACATGACTCTCATCCTCCAACAGACTAGCTTGGGTTTATTCTCATGGTGGTCTCAGGGATGCAAGCACAGGAAAGAAGGAAGACCCAATATGCAAGGGCTTTATAAGTCTCTGCTATGTTACATTTACTATCATCCTATTGGCCAAAGAAATTCACATAGCCAAGAAAGACCCATGGCCAAGTCTAACTACACTCTACCTCTTGATGAAAAAATGGCATAGAGATGGGAGGACTCTGGTCACTTTTCCAACATACCACACCTCATTTTACTTTCATTAGTTTTTGTCATCTATATGCTGTGTCTGGTAGATAACAGGTGTTTAGAAAGTGGTTATTAAGTGAATGAATGAGTAAATGAATGACAGAAACCAGCCTCCTGTTAGTAAAGTTGAGACTCCAAGACATGATGGTTTGCCAAGGTGTTGCTGCAACTGGCAGGGAGAAAGCAGGAGTCAGACGCCAGCCTCCTGACCTCCACTCAGACTATCATTTTATCTTCCATAGATGAGGAAAACTGTTACATAACACGTTCCAGCTCCTCAAGATTTTTTGGTGTGTGCTTTTTCTGAGCATCAGCTTCCCTTCTGTATTTAAAGGCATGGGTGTGGTCTCAGTGGCCCTCCCACTCCTCTGTCTGGGTGCTTTGGAAGGTAGTAAGGTCCAAAGCAGTTCTCTGTACAGTGCTTCTCCCAGGAGACAGAGGGGTGGGGAAGGGGTGGCAAGTGAAGCTCCCCAGGTCCCTCTGCATGTGGATACTGCTGGAAATGCAGTACATGCGTCAATATGTGGCTAATCCTTGAGCCAGCTCTGAGTTGTCTGGACAAAAGGTGATTAAATTACTCAGGAATCAATTCCAGGAGCTGTTTTCCTTCCTTATTTAAAGATCACAAACTATTTTCTCCTGAGGATAAAAATCAATAATTGAGTACAAATTGGGCATCACGTCATTCTTATCAGAGGCCCCAAATAAGCTTTCTGGCTGGGGGAAGTGTGGGGAGATGGAGGCAAATGCAAAATCTGCCTTTTACATTCTGAGTCAGTGAAGTCTGCAGAGGGTAGCTGGGGGAATAAAGCTCCCCACCTCTGGGTCTACCTGCAGGTATTTTCTCTCTCTTCCCACATGGGAAGGTTTTTTTTTTTTTTTGTCATAGGAGATTTGTTCTGGAGGGACCCTAGGGCCCATCTGTCTTCACAACACGTTACCTCCTGCCATGTCTGGTGTATCAGTCAGGCTTGTTTAAGTTATGCTGCAGTAACAAATAACTCTCAACTCTCAGTGACCTACAGCAGCAAAGGCTTAGTTCTTATTTGAATTCTATATCCTTTCTGACCATCTGCAGCTCTGTTCTATGCCATTGTCATTCCAGTACTGGGCAGAGGGAGTGGCCTCTATCTGGGGCATAGCTAGTCTCATGACTGAGGAAAAACAGAGTAGAACTCCACAACTCTTAATGCTTCTGTTCAGAAGTAGCACAATTCACTTCTGCTCCCATTTCATTGGCTAAATCGAATCAAATGGCCAAGCCTCATGGGGTAGAGAGGATAATCTTCTGTGGAAAAGACCAGCAAATATTTTAAGCAATAATATAATCTAACACATATGGCCCTGCTTGGGTCGGCTTGGTGCTGGTGTTTAGACAAGGGTGTGGGTTTTCCAGGGCTGGGCTGGAGTGAAAGAGGATTGAGACCCAGGGGTACTGTGAGGGAGGTGGGAGGCCCACTGGCTTTGGCTCTGTCTACTTTAGTCTCCAGCAGAGGAAATTTTAACAGGCTTCACTTCCATGAAACCATTTACTCATGAACTCCACAAGTTTCCAGACATTTCTGCTTGAAGCAGCCCCAAGAATTGCTGGAGGAAAGCCAGCAGCCTGGGCTGTCTGGCCCTATTCTAAGAAATAAAATGTTCCCTGCTCCTAAGGTCACACAGGGCAGGGGGCTGTATGCTGGTCAGAAAAGGTGTGATGAGGCCAAGTTCCCTGAAGGACAGTGGGACATCCCAGAACCATCATGATTCAGACCCTGAACCTCACACAATACGTCCCAGATAGCCTCAGACTTGGAGAATGATGACCTGAATCTCAGGTCTACTTCTTCAACTTATCAACATGTGGCCTTTGATGTTCAGTTACCTGCTCTGTGTTCCATTGTTTTCATCAATAAAATAGGAATAACAGCATCAGACCTGCCTTCATTTGCTAAGAGATGGGAAAGTTCTAGAGAAAAGAGTGAAAACAAAATTGTCTAATGCTCCTTAGGAGTTTGATACAGATGATGTCAAACTCTGGTCACTTCCTGTCTCATGAGGATGCGGAGAGGGGGAAGACTTCACTTCCAAGATCTCTAAAGGGTGGGTCCCCAGAGAGACAGACATATTAGCTCACACTAGAAACAATTTTCTAGGAAGACCAGAGCCATTGGGAGATGAAATGGCTGGCAAGGGAGAGAATGATTCCCTGTGATGAAAGGTGTGCAATTAGGGTTTGAAGTCTGCTTCCCAAGGATGCTCTGAATGCCAGTAAGCAGTGGATGGATGGTGGAACTGAATGACGGAGGGTCATAGACTCTTAGAATTAAATGATTGCTATCAAACTCAGAGGCACAGTAATACGACCTCATGGATGAAGCTCTGGCAAACCATGTGGCAGTAGGGGAAGCATATGCCCTGGCCTGATCTCATGTTGATCTTTTTGAGGCTCCTTCCTCCTGACAGTTCCAGGAGACTTAGATGGTGATTCACTCCTCAGCGGCCTTGGTATTTCCTGCATGTCTCCTGGAAATGAGGCATCAGTCCTAGTCTGATGGCCGTTCACCCGCAAAAGTCAGGACATCCCTCCTGAGCTCTGCCTGGTCCCAGTGAGAAACTCTCAGGATGCACTGTGGTCCCCAGTGGCTGAGGAGCAGTGATGCGTAGGTGCCCAAGACACTGGACTGTCCTCAGGGGGAAGGGCAGAGACAGCACTGTGTGTTTGCAGAGGGGGATGGGATATTGTTGGTGAATGGACCATGTCACCAGCCCTGGACATGCTGGGTACATGGAAGAGCTCAAATTGGGCTTTTGATAATGATCATTTTCTTGGACCTGGAGCAATGCGTTTCTCTCCTCCCACTCCTGTATCCTCAGCATCTTCCTCACATTGAAAATGCCTTTGTGTTTCTCAGGGGCTGTCAAGTTCTCACTCTCCTGAGGCCCTCTCACTGGTTCTGAGGCAGCCAGGCCTGGAGCAGCATCTTTTTCTGGTCATGAACACATCTGGGGCTCGAGGGTACAAGAGGTGTGAGACTTGCCTACTCAAACTCTGGCCCAGTGCCGAGCCTTGAGCTCTTGTGTCCCTGATTCTGCAGCCCAGAAGGCAGGTGGCCACCTGGGAGAACATCCTCCCCAATGCCCCAGCAGCCCTTTCCTCCATAGCTGGAGGCAGGAGCCACCAGGGCTACAGGGACCAGGCATTATGCTCCTGTGAGACCATGGGCATGGCCCTTAGGTAGCTGTCCTCCACTGTCAGATGGGGCTCCCTCCTGTGTCCCAGGTGAAGGAGAAATGACTGACTATTCAGCGTGCCTGGTGCATGTGTGGCTCATGGTAAGCACACATAACTGCCCTATTGTTGCTGTCATTGTTCTGCATGTCTATCATGCCTTGTATCCCACATCCTGAGGCTCAGTACCTTGGCCAGGCCTGCTGGGGGCCCAGTCCAGGCCTAGATCTGCACTGAAAGCCTGCCTCGGGTCAGCACGGAGGATGGGGTGATGTCCCTCCATGGGACATGCTGGCTTGGGTGCTGTGCTGAGCACTCCTGGACTTGCCTGAGCAAGCATTTCATGTATCTACCCCAACCAGGTGCTGGGGTAGACACACTGTCACATATTTTTCTGTTTGGCTCCCACAATCCCTGAGAAAAGGAGCATTTGCCTTCCACTGCACAGATGAGGAAACTGAGTCTAAGACAGGTAACTTGCTCAGGGTCACCCAAGAATCAGGAGCCATGCCCCTCCCTGTGGTGGGGGATGAGGTCTTCCCAGGCCAGGAGGCCTCCCACTTGTTCTTCACAGAGCTCTCAGGGGAGCACTGTGGACACTGAGATTCCTGGGACCCAGCCTACACTACTCCCCTCCCCGGTTACTCTAGGGGCCGGACTGGAGACCCATTTCTGAACAGCTCACCAGGTGACCCCGATGCAGACAAGGTCTGGGAACATCTACACCATATGCCCCCTTTGCCAGTCTAGCCTGGTCTGGTCTGTTAGACATAGACTTGCAGTGACAAATATGGCCCTTTCTAAGTGCAAGGCTTCAGGGAAAGAGAGAAAGGCCTCAAGTAATAAGGCTTCTTCGGAGAATGTATCTTATATGCTCAGAAAGACAGGAAACAAGACTTTGTTCCACTCTAGCATCTACTTTGCTGTGTGAGCTTGAGCAAGTCACTCTCTGGGTCTCAGATTCTGAACCTATAAAATTAGATTTAAAGGACTTTAGGCTGGAGTTTCCCTAAGCTTGAAACATCTGGATATACTCCACATGATGCAGCACAACAAGTAGGGCCCTCAGCAGCCAGTAAGCAGGTTCACTGCAGGGAATGAATGTCACCAGCCCTGCTCAGGACACTCTGCTAGCTCTGTTTGCACTGAGCTGCCACCTTTGTGATAATGGCACCTAGTTTCACCCACCAGCAGGCATTGTGCTAAGTACCTGGCTGCATTTAATCCTCAGCCATCCTTTAGGGAAAATGTTATCCTCTCTCATTTTACAGTCAAGAAAACTGAGGCTCAACAAGGTTGAGAGATCCAGCCAAGGTCACATAGCTGGGAAATGGCAAAGCTAGGATTCAAGCACAATGTGTTGAGGCTCCAAAGCTGATGGGTTGTGCAGACGGCCGCTTTAGTGTCCTGGGTAATTGCCGACTGCCTTCCTCCCTGAGGATGTGTGCAGCTGAGCTCTCTCTCTCCTTTTTTGTGAGCCTGCCATGAATCAGGAGAGGCAGAGGAACAAAATAAACAGAGATGGATGGGAGCAGAGGGTTTCGAGTGGAATCATTCTGCAAAGCTGCCTTTTTCCTTCGCCTTCTTTTGCAAGTTACCCCTCTTAGGAGCTTCAAAAAGAAACCTGCTCCAAAGCAGGATCTTTTGCCTGAGCCAAAAGCCATTTATCTGGAATATTAATATGCCAGCAGCTGCCTGTGATGGTGCCTGCGCTGATCACACACTCCCAGCATTGATCTCTCCTGGGAATGCTCCGTGAGGCTCCAGGAAACTAATGGGACCCCTGTGGCCCATTCTAGTTACCTTTTGTTTGGCTTTCCCAGAGCTTCCTGCAGATTTGCAACCAAGCATGTCCCAGAGAGGGACATCTGCGGTAGGACAAGGCCATTGACAGCAAATCCACACCCACCCCAACTCAGGTGACTAGTCCTTCTTACTCATGGCGTGATGCTTGGAAAAGAATAGAAAAATCCACAAGAGCCAGCCTGCACACTATGTCTAACTGCAGGAGTCAGGCTGGGGCTCATGGCATCTTGAAGTGAAGGGCAGAGTTTAGAGGAGTGGAGCTCAGCTTCTGCTGTAGCTCATCCACTCCAGTGCTGTACAGCCTTAAGCCAGCTACAGGCTCCCTTTTACTTCAATCTTCTCTCTGCAAATTGAGCTGGTTGAACTTGATGCTCTCTCTCTAAGGTTCCTCCAGATGGAACATACTCTAGTGTTGTGGTGGGAGCACTAGGCAGAGAGTTGGAGGCTTTGGGTTCGAATTCCAACTCTGCCACAGAGCAACCTTGGTCAAATTCCAGAGGTTACTATGTCATTGGATTTATTGTAACACAAACCAAAAGGAGATTCTCTGTGCTAGTGCCTAGAGGAGGTCCTTCTCTGTGGACTCAAAAGCCATTTGCTGAAGCTGAATCTGGGATTCCAACCACTACCAGAAGCTGATGCAGAAAATACAGCTGGAAGTGATCCTACTCCCTCTGAGTTCCTCATCTCACAAAACCAGTAGTTTATAATGAAGCACCATGACTTGTAATGAAAAGATATTTCCTAGAATGTCAGAGTGCAAAACATTTCCTAGCACAGGAATGTCTTGTGTTCTGTAAGGTCAGTAATCTGATATCAGAATTTTAAGATGCCAACTTGCAACCCTCCCTTGCCAACCCATACCTTAGTTCCTATCACATAGTAGGTCTCAATAACACTCTACTTTTCCTTTTATTGGAAATTCAGAGGAACTGTTCAAGAATGGCAATAATCATGAACACAATGGCAATTAACACATTGCAGATACTGCTCCAAGTGCTTTATAGATTTTAATTCACTGAAAGCTTATGACCACCCCATGAGATGGATACTATTTCACACAGGAATTTAGAAAGTTCACCCAAGGTCACAAAGGTACTAAGTAGCAGGGGTAGAAATTAAGCCCAGACAATGGGGCTTGAGCTTGTTTCTCAATCCACCGGGACAGTGGTTCTCAGACTGAAATAACCTAGTGGGATATAATAATGCAGCCTGTAGGACCCCACCCCCAGAGTTTCTGATTCACTAGGCCTGAGTGGGGCCTGAGAATTTGAATTTTCAAAAGGCTCCCAGGTGACATTGGTCTGGGGACCACACTTTTAGAGCTACTGCTTTAGACCACGCTGCCTCTGAGTTAAAGGGAAAAACTGGACTCCATGTGAAATCCAAGCTCCCTTGGAGCTTCAGGATCTCTGTGTTTCCCAAAGTATTATTCACAAAAAATACTCCCACAGGTTGCTGGTGGGCATTATATGCTGAAAAGGGGAATGAAATCGATGGTCATCTATGTTTGGGACATTTTGGTTTAATATATTTAAATAGGTTTCTTTACTGGTTACCTGCTTTGTGTTTGTTTACGTAATATCCACAAGTACTCTATGACATAGTTTGGCAAGTTTTCTAAACATATTTGATGTCAATTGCCTTCTAATGAGTAGAATGGAGAAGTAGTGTGACTTCTCAGAGTAGGCCGTGAAAAGTATTGTGGTTTCCTCTTTGCTGTCTCTTTTGGATCAATAGCTATGGAGGAAGCCAGTCCCCATATTTTAAAGACACTCAGGCAGCCCTATGGAGACATCCACACTGTAGCCCAGGGAGAACGATGCTGCCAGAATACTGCTGGAGAACCACCCACCAGGTCAATGCTCACCATGCCCAGTATGGGGAGGCCTTGGAGGCCTCCAGATAGACTCCGAGAAGTGGGTTAGAACAAATATGGATTGCACAAAACAGAGACTCAGCCCCTCTTCTGCAGCCCAATGGATCATACTTTATACCTTTCATAAACTCCTGAAGTGAATACTCTATTGCAGGAGAAGCCAGGCAAGATAATAGGGATGATCGAGTGCAACCTCATCCCAAATTCCAACTACCCCAAGAGCATATGTCTTTGGGACCCCAGGTAGGCACACCAGTACCCTTCTCTGTGAAAGGGGAGGAGCAGTGTTTTACTCAAGCCACCAGGGAAAACAGTAAGCTCTATTTCACAAGTCTCTGGTGGCACTAGGTAGGTGCTGGGAGAACAAGGGAGAGTGAGATGAGTGAAATATGATCCTTGGCATCCACCAGCCTACATAGTCTATGTCAAGGTCGGCTGCATCCGAGACCATGAATTGAGTGTTTTGAGGACAGGGGAGTAAGTCTCAAAAGGGAGCAATGGGTTATGCCAGTGGAGAGATGGCACTCTGGGAAGGAAATGCCTTCCCTCCCCATTGAATTCAATCACAACTCCTCCAGAATATGGTGACTGACTTCCTCCACAGCTCATGATCCAAAAGAGACAGCAAAGAGGAAACCACAATGCTTTTTATGGCCTACTCTGGGAAGTCACATTACTTCTCCATTCTACACATTAGAAGCTAGTCCAACCCACACACAAGAGGAGGGAACTAAGCTCTGCCTCATGAAGGAAGGAGTATCAAAGAAGCTTTGGACTTATTTTAAAACCACTATACCATCTAAGGACAATAATAAAGAAAGGATTCTGACGAGAAATAAAAGGGGGATCAGAACAGAGGCTGTGGGAGATTGGGGCAAGGGGAAGAGAATTCCTTAAATAGTTTAAGGAAGAGAGAGAAAGAGCAGTGGATAATTAATGTATATATGGTTAAATTTAAATGGATAATTATAGAGTTTCTTGGAATGTGTAAGGAAAGTACTAAATAAAGATCTTGAAATAGAAATGACACAGTACTGGGAAAATCTAATAACAGTCTGGAACTAATTATAATAAAACTCTTTTGGGAAAAACTAGAACTTTGAGGGGCATGGGGAAAGAAGGTACAGGTAAATGAGTTTTAAAGTTCTCATCTGTAGAAAGAAAGAGTGGGGAATTAAAAAGATTTTAAAGGCCATATGATCTTGGAGTGAAGAAGGAAACAGTAGGAGAAATAATGGCATTTTGTTTTTACATAATGGAAAAGCATGTATTCAATTACAAGTGTGAAAAAATAGAAGGAAACCATCAATGGAATAGAAAAGTGCAGTAAAAATCAAGAAAATAAAATAGAGGAAATGAAATAAAATAAATAGTAAACATAAATCCAACAGTCAGGAAAAAAATGTGTAAAAATGTTACACTAAAAGTGAATGGACTAAATGTTCCTATTAAAAGATAGAGGCTTTTCAACTGGTTTTTAAAAAAAATTGACAGAAGGAGATGAAAATGTTTTCTATTTGATGAGAAGATTCTGAATAAAGGTAAAGATGAAGGAAAATGGGGCAAAGATGGAGGGATTATGTATGGTATGTTTGAAGATCTAAGTTCTGCCACTACCATTGTCAGTACTCTTCCTTAAACTGTTCCTTAAACAGTTCCTTGCCCCATTACTGCCGTTAGTGCCAAAAATGAACAGGCAAACAAAAAAGGATTCTAACTGCTTAAACTGAACGCTCCCTATTATTTAAAAAACTTCTCAAAAATTAAACAGAAGAGTTGCAGAGAGTTGCTTATTTCATTTCTTTTGACCCCAGCTTCTAAGAGTTTGGTGAATATTCTCCTTGAACTTCCCTGCTGAGTAACCTACAAGGATTGAGTGCTTGATTTACCTTTTCAAGTGGGAGATAGTCCCAACTGGGAGCCTCCTTTGGACCAAACAGTTGCCATAAAATGTACCTTATATTATTTCTTTTTCTCTATCCCAAAAATGCAGGGAATGGTGGTTGTTTGCAGAAATGCAATATCCTGGCATTTGAGTATCAAGAGGGAATACAGGTCAGATTTCAAACATTATAGGCTTGAGGTGCAAACTCCTGTGGTGGAGCATTGCTTCATTTCCAATTTTTCTAGCCCATCAGAAAGAATTGGAAGCTTAATATCCTGGAATGTAGTTATTCATTCACAGATATTTGTTTTGCAACTCCTGAGCACCAAGCACTTCAGTAGGCTCTGTGTATATAGAAGTCAACAAATCATAAAAAGCCACTGCCCTCATGAAGCATGCATTCTAGTGGAAGCAACAGGCAATAAATAAATGCCAGCCATGGTTAAGTGCTATAAGGAATAATAAAGCAGGGCAGGAGGCCAGGAAATGTGTATTATTTTAACCCATCAATTCGTGCACTCATTGAGAATAGAGTCCATGCTTTGTCCATCTCTGTGCCTATAGGACCTCAGTCCAGGCACAGACAGTGTGTAATAATTTTTCAGAAAAGCATCGAGATGAAGAGCAAAGGTAATTGTGGATTTGTGCTTCCTCTTAATATGGCAGATAACAGGTAACAAGATCAATAAAGGTTTTGGACAGGTGAGTGATATGATCAAATTTATGTTTTCAGGATGTATGATACATCCATGGTGTATAGAATGAGTGATAGTTGGTGTGTGGCAGTGGGGGTGGGAGAAGCTATACTAGAAGACAGAATGCCAACCTTCTAGAGCAATGCTCATCAATAGAACTTTCTATGATGGAAATGCTTCGTATCTGTACTATTCAACACAGTAGCCACCTATAGTTCTTAAGCACTTGAAATAGGGTCAAAGAGGCAGAGGAGCTAATTTTTAAAATTGTGGTTTATTTTAATAAATATAAATGTAAATAGCCATATGTGGCTAGTAGCTGCCACAATGGCAAGGTGGTTCTGGGGTAATCCAAGCCAGAGCCCATAAAGGTCTGACCCTGGGTGCTGATGGTATGACTAGAATGGGGAAACCAGTACAGAAGACCACTTAGTTCCATTTCAGATGTTGGTCAAGTCACTTAACCTCTCTGGGCCTCAGTTTCTTCCTTTCAAAAATGGAGATAATTATACTTACCTCCCACCTATCTCAACTTACCTTACAAGCTGCAGAGGACTGTCATTAACTAGCAAATCCTCTGTCATCAGCACTTGGTTCTAAATTGCACTAGAAGTTTAATTGTACATTATTCCTGGGGGTCAATTTGAAGATGTGTGTGTGTGTGTGCACGCGCGCATGTGTATTAGTTCATTCTCACATTGCTATAAAGAAATACCTGAGGCTGGGAAATTTACAAAGAAAAAAGTTTGATTGGCTCATGGTTCTGCAGGTGGTACAGGAAGCACAGCACCAACAACTTCTGGAGAGGCCTCAGGAAACTTACAATCATGTTGGAAAAGAAAGGGGAAGAAGGCACATCTTACGTGGCCCAAGCAGGAAGGAGGTGCCACCCACTCTAAAACAACCAGATCTCACAAGAACTCACTCACTATCCTGAGGATAGTGCCAAAGGAGAAATCTGCCTCATGATCCAATTACCTCCCACCAGGCCCCACTTCCAACATTGGGGATTACAATTCAACATGAGATTTGGGTGGAGACATAGATCCAAACCATAACTGTGTGTGTATATGTGTGTGTTTGTGTGTGTGTGTATTCATATGTGTGTGTATGTATGCCCTAAAAATGTTCATAGTTTTGATACAGTAAGTCTCCTTCTTTAAATATATTCTGAAGAAATATTCAGAAACTGAGGTAGAGATGTAGGCAGTAAGATATTTATTAAAGCATTGTTCACAGTGGCAAAGTTACATGCAACCTAAATATTCAACTGTAGATTACCTCAATAAAGAAAACCTTGTCCATATTAGAATATATACACTAATAAAGGTGGTAATGTCAAATAATATTTAGTAAAATGCTTATGGCATATTACTGCTAATTATATAGCTCTATGCATTGACAAAAGACTGAAAGGAAGACCATCAAATTGCTAGCAGTGGTTATCATTAGGTGATGTGATTACAATTCACGTTTTATTTTTTTCCTGTATCTTTTCATATTTTCCAGGTTCTCCATGATGAGCTTGCATTGTTTTTTTTTGTAATAAGGTAGCAGGGGTGGGAAAAGATTATTTTTAAATGGGAGAAAGCAACATTTTATTTTTAAAAAGATATTGTTTTTGAGAGAAATAGCACCACGCCAAGTTCCTAAATCTTGACATGAGGGAGAAGGCTGTTTCCTACAGAGCTACACACCTAGGAATTCTAGGTCCTGAACCCCTCCGTAAGCCCCAGAGGTCCAGAAATTTTAGTTGCTGGTGGGCTGGCCTGAGGCACCTTCTCAACCTTCTTCCCAGCTGGGCCAGCTGCTAGGCTTCCAAGCAGGGAGTGTCTGCAGGATTCAGGGAGGTCTTCAGGGAGTATGGGGGTGGTAGCCAGCCCAGTGCCGAATCTCTGCAGTTCCTTCTCCATCTGTCTCCATCTTCAGCACTATTTCTGCTTCCTACTCTCTGCCTTCCCAGGCCCCTGTATCTCCCTGATCTGATCTCTTCTTTCCTCAATTTCCCTTTGTCTCTCTCGTGCCCCTGTCTCTGCTCTCTCAGTCTCCTTCTAGCTCTGCCTCTCCCGGTGTCTACCTCTAGTCCCCATCCCCAGGCAGATGCTGCCTCCAGCTCTCCGCCCCCTCCTGCCACGCTGCTGCTGCTGAGCTTGGCAGGACGCTGAAGGTGATGGGCTGCGGCCTGTCGAGGGCCCGGAAGCTGTTACTATTACCGGGAGCTGCTTCTGTCAGGAGAATGTTCTCACATGTCACGAATCAGAAGAGGGTGTCTTCACTTCCTTCTGCCTGATCTCAACAAATTCCACATATAGTCCCCACACGACTGCCGCCCCATCCCCCACATTCCCAAGAGCAAGTAGCAGGCAGGAGGCTTTCTGAAAGCTGTCCTGAGAACATGTAAAGTCACCAAGGGGACAGAGTGGAGGAGTCATACTCTGAATTCTGATGAGTTGAGAGGTCCGCCCTCACCCTCCCACCCCACCCCTGCAGAGCAGTCTACAGCGAGCATTCTGTGCTGAAAAACATCTCCCGGAGCCAAGAACAGCAGGCCTTGGTCTGGAAGCTGACATACTTGCTAAGCACTCCTTAGAAGACCTGACTCTGGGAAGGAAGCCACCAGGGCAGGCTGAGCTCGGGCGGGAGGGCCCTCACATCTGGGTTTGGCTGCCTCCTCTTCTGCTGGAAAAACTCAAAGCCATCCATCTAGGGACTCCCAGGAACATGTCCCCAGCTCCCAGCTCCCCGGTGAAGCTCAGGCTGCTGTGTTTGGTAATTCAGGAAAAGATAATCGCTAAGGACGTAGGTGGAGTTTCGGTAGGAGGACGAGACGAAAACGGCATGGCCCGGTGAGCAGAGACCTTGTCTGGGGAGAACGGTCCTCGGGGCTAATAGGTGAGGCCTGGCTGGAGCTGGCTTCTTAGGTACCAGGGATGCATCAAAGGGCTACCCCCAGGAGGAATGCTGCCCTGGACTCTGTTTTGCTGGGTTTTGGTTTGTTTTTCCTTTACTGACTTCCTGCTTCTCCCACCTTCCCTGCTGCCCATGCACATTCTCTGACCCTGGACAAAGAACTTCCCTTTAGTTTCCCAACCTGCAGGATGAGATTGGAGTTCCATAGTACTCTGACCCCAAGTCCAGGAAAATGTCCTAGGAGCTGTCGGCAAGAGCGAGAGACCCTTCCCCACCGCAGCCCCCCGGGCCCTGCATTGTAAATTTTGAGCTTCTGAGCTTGGAAGGAAGTCAGCGTTTAGGACAGTGGGCTAGAGAAGAACGAGCCCTTGTTCACCAACGCTACCAAGCTCCCAGGGTTCTCCAGCCTTGTAATGTGGCCTCCTCGGCGCCTCACCACGGTGCGTAGTTGGGGTGCAAAAAACCCAGCTCTCTAGAAATAGTTGTCATCTGTTTTAACCTTTGTTACTTCAACTGTGAAATGAAAGCGGCCTAGGCTGGAGGATCAAAGTAGGACTGAAGGTGGAGGATTTGCCCCAGGGCAGAAAGCCAGTGAATGGCAGCTGATTTGAATCAGAAAGTGCTGTGGGGTGGGGGCAGGGATCCACTCGTAGGTTTCCCTTCAAACAATGGGAGGCGGTTTTGTGGACAAGTGCGCTGGTGCGAGAGGGGGCGCACACTAACATGTTAATCCTTTGGGAGACCTTACAGTGAAATGAAATTGGTAAAATCAGCTTTTAAGTTATTAAGTGGGTACTTTAGACATTTACTTCTCTGAGAATTGAGTGCAAATAGTAGTAGACACAGAGAAGCTATTTGTTGAATGAATTGAACGAACGAAACAATAATTGATTCAATGAATCCACAAACAGCATTAGGCATGGGACTCTCATATCAAATCATCAGGGACTTGGGACAAATATTTAACTGGAAGGGGACCTGGTGATGGCCCAACCCAATTTCCCATTCATGGATCAGCTGTGCAGGGGCTACGTGATGTGAAACCTCTGGTACATGGATCACATGCCTGAGAGGTAACCAACACCGAAATATGAGGCCAGTGTCTGTTCTACTTCCTGCCCTCTCCAGGGCAGAGCACATGAGCAAAACTTATGAACTTGAGTTTTTCCACATTTACATCGGAAGTATCAGGATGGACCCCGAGGAGAGGATGGCAGTCCCATGCCCCGGGGAGCTGGTAGCATCCTGGCACTGAATGGATTTTCCTTGAAGCCCTCTCTGTTCATCTGGACTCACAGAAAGTATCAGTGAGGGTTTTGGAATCAGGTCTCTGAAAGTAGGTTCTGACATCACCCATTTAGAAGCTGTGTGACCTTGGGCAAGTTCTGGAGCCTCTCTGTGTCTCCAGTCTCTTATCTGAAAATGGAGAACAATGTTTCACTGAGCTTGTGAAGATGGACTAATGTTATATCCTAGAACAGTCCCTGGACAAGAGAAAGTTCTCAGTTAGTATTGGCTGCTAGTAGTCATCGTGCTCTGAACTTTCATAATGGGCTGCAGAAGGAACTCTCCGAGTTGCCTGGGGTGCACGTACGAAGTGCTGGGTTCCAGCTGCCAGAGAAGTTAGTTCAATCCGGGAAGGTTGAGACCAAGCATCTGGATTAACAAACACCTGTGTCCAGGTGTCCAGATACCTTGTGTCTAGCACAAGCTTTATGTAAGCAGCTTTCTGATCACGCCTAAAAACTCAGGTTCACACCCCTGTACCTTGGATTGTTAGATCTGATGCCTTCCTAGCAAGTTGGAAGGCCAGGAGGGCAGGTGTCAGATATGTGGCTCCCTGGATTCCACAGAGCTGCACCAGGGCCTGGCACACTGAAGAGGCTGCATTTCATAGCCTTTAATTAATTAAAATGGAAAATTCCATTCTAGGGACTATAACCATTTCTGAGGACCAAAATTATTGGAAATAAAGTTTTCAGTTCTCAGAATCACTAAGCATAAGATCCTGAGCTGTTCCTGTGTCTTCTGCAAACTGGCTCTTAATGACATTGTTTTAGTTAGTGTACAATGATTGTCTATAAGAGATCCCACATGGGCTGGGCATGGTGGCTCACGCCTATAATCCCAGCATTTTGGGAGGCCAAGGTGGGGGGATCACGGGGTCAGGAGATCGAAACCATCCTGGTTAACATGGTGAAACCCTGTCTCTACTAAAAATACAAAAAATTAACAAGGCGTGGTGGCCAGTGCCTGTAGTCCCAGCTACTCAGGAGGCTGAGGCAGGAGAATGGCGTGAACCCGAGAGGCAGAGCTTGCAGGGAGCCAAGATCGCGCCACTGCACTCCAGCCTGGGCAACAGAGCGAGACTCCATCTCAAAAAAAAAAAAAAGAGAGATCCCACATAATTCATCTTACAGGCTCAATGCTAGAAAAAAATATCATTTCTCCTAACAAATATATATGCTTCCTTTTATTGTGTTGTGGCAGTTTAGTTTTCCAAAGATGGTCACAGCTGTATCTACCATCCCACATGCTCTTCTACAATGTGACCTTGTCTTCCACCCCAGTCAGAAGGAGGAATCTATTTCTCCAGTCCCTTGAATTTGGGTGGGTCTTCTGACTACTTTCACCAAGAGAATCTGGTGGAAGTGATGCTACAAGAGTTGTGGGGATGGCCCTTCACTGGTCTTGGTCCCACTTCCTGCTCTGAGAAACCAGTCATCAAGTTGGAAGTACAAATACCCTAAGACCATTACATAGTGAGAAGTCCAGATTCTACAGAAAAGCCCTGAAGGATGAAATACTGCATAGAGAAAGAGAAGCCAAGGAGCAGTGATGCACCAGACACGTGACTAAATAATCTGTCTTGGAAGTTGATCCTTCAGTTTCAGCAATCCCTGCTGATGCCGTGCATATCAGAAAGGAACTTCCCAGCCAAACCTTCCCTAAATTCCTAATCCATAAAATCATGATCAAAGTAAAATAATTATTTTAAGCTACTTTGTTTTGGGTCAGTTTTTGAGGCAACGACAAGTACCCCAGACACATGCTATGAGAACACACAACCATTATGTTTCCCTTTTGTCCTTGGCTGCCAGGAAGCTCAAAACTGGGTTTCTGACTCAATTGTAGCAACTTCTCTTACTCCTTGCTTCATGTATATAAACTTGATCTTTTAACCCTATGTTAATTATATTACATTTGTGTCTTTTAATCACAAAAACTCTCCCAAATACTTTTGAGAGAAAAATTAAGAAAGGAGGGAATGTTAGAAATTTTCTTGCTTTATCCACTCTCTTTACATATCTTACATTTCTTATTTGTCAAAGTTCTATTTAACTTCCAGAGCTGGACCTCGGTGCAGAACCAGGGATGTCATCTTTTCCTACCATGATTCCATGCCTTGTCGCCAATCTTCTCTTTGGTTGTGGTTCATGAGTACCTCTCATTTTCAACCCTCACTTAACCAACTTTCATTTTTACAAATGGTCTCTCAATGACCAGAGAGCCAGGACAATTTAAAGAAATACATTTCTAATGGAGAAAGTTTAAGTTAGATAGTTGGAGAGATATTTTTGATCAAGGGCATGGTTGTGGAATAAATACTACCCAAGGACAGTCTTATATGCAAACAAATCTCTGTGTGCCCTTGGCAAATCCCAGAAGCAGAAAGGATGGTGGCTCTTAAATACTGAGCAGTCACCATGGCCAGGTATTCTACAGGTCCACACCCCTTGTATAAAATCTTGGAACCATCTGTAGTTTGAAAATCAAATCATTCTAGATTTTAGAAAGGTGATATGGTACATAGAACTCACGTTACCTAACTCCCCAGGAAGTACTGAGGTATCATCACCCTATAATCGAACACATCAATATATCTATAGCAAAACATATGAGTAGTCACAGTAAGAACTCTAAATAGTTTTACATCAGTTCAGTTCAGATTTTGTTGCCAAGTGAGTTTACATGGTGTCAGATTTTACTGCCAAATGAATTATTTTAAATGCCTTAAGGTTTTAGAACATTCTAATTTTGCAGCGGTGGCTAGGGTTTATGATCCCATACTAAATGCCTTGCTTCTATTTATCTCACTATTTCATAAAATCCCCAGTGATTAATGCTATTATTGTTCCCAATGCACGGATGAGAAAATGAAGACTCAGAGACATGAAGCTACATGGCAGAGATCAAATGGCTCATAAAAGGTAATGCTGTCTTTAAGCCCAGGTGTGTCTGACGTCCAAACCTGCATGCTCGACTTTCACCCTATCCCGCCTCCTCTGTTCTGTGCCACTGGTCACAGGAGAACAAAGCTCCTTCCAGCACAGCTCCTTGGGAAGCTACCTGGGTAGGCTAACAGGTTCTTAGAGAAGAAAAAAGAAGAAAGAAGAAAGGGAGGGAGGGAAGGAGGGAACATTTCTCTCCCTCTTTCCATCCTTTTACTAAATTAAAAAAATATAACCCCTCCTCTACAACCCCTGACCCTGAGGAAATAGCTGAGAAACTGGAACCAAAATGGCTCAGAGAAAGAGGAAGTTCTTCCAGAAATGCTCCAATTCTTTTTCCCCTGATTTCTGCTTTTCGACATTTCACTATTATCCCACTGCTGCCACCACATGTAAAGAAACAGATATTTTAAAATGGGCTTTGCTTTAAAAATATAAAACTCCCAAGCTTGTTACACAGCATCATGCTTAGAAAGAGCCGTGGGCTTGAGGCCCATTTGGAGGTGGCTTCCAATCTCAGCTCTGTCATTTACTGGTTACGGGAACTGAGAAAGTGTTCTCTCTGAAGACCCTGCCTAGAGAAACTCCTTCTTCCCTTCTACCTCTCAGTCCAGATGAGAGCCTAGACCTGGAACTGGCCTTCTAGATCTTCAGACAGGCAGCCCACAGGAGAGAGGTGATGTGTGCTCTGGGTGGAGGGACAGGGGTCCTCACACTTCCCCCTGATAATTAACTCAAAGGCACCCTCTCATGGAAGTCCCCACTCTGTACCTCTCATTCCATGTCCCACAGTCAGGGGACCAGTCTTATCTCCTCATTGGGTGTCAGACCTCTGCAGAGCTGATGGGCCTTGTGGACACTTTTATGTCTCAGCCTGTCAAGCAATCCCTCCTAATGAGCTCTTACTCTCCAGACTTTATGCTAGAAGAAGAAAGGCTTCCATTCATGCATGCAGTCACTCCCAGACCAACTATTGAGTACTCATCGTACATGAGGCATGCTAAGCATAGGGTTCCTCCCCTTCTTCCTTCCTTTCTTCCCATCCTCTTTCCTTTCCTTCCTTCCCTTCCTTCCTCCCTCCCTTCTCTTCCCTTCCCTTCCCTTCTCCTTCCTTCCTTCCTGCCTCCCTCCCTCCCTTCCTTCCTCCCTCCGTCTTTCTTTCTTTGTTTCTTTCTTTCTTTTTCTTTCTTTCTCTCTCTCTTTCTCTCTTTCTTTCTTTCTTTCTTCCTGCCTTTCTTTCCTCCTTCCTTCTTTTTTCCCTCCATCCTTCCTTTCTTCCCTTCCTCTTTTCTTCCCTTCCTTCTCTTCCTTCCCTTGCTTTGCTTTCTTCCTTTCCTTCCCTTCCTTCCCTTCTTTCCTTTCCTTCCCTTCCCTTCCTTCCCTTCTTTCCTTTCCTTCCCTTCCTTCCCTTCCTTCCCTCCCTTCTCTCCCTTTCTTTCTTTTTTCTTTCTTTCTTTCTTTCTTTCTTTCTTTCTTTCTTTCTTTCTTTCTTTCTTTCTTTCTTTCTTTCTTTCTTTCTTTCTTTCTTTCTTTCTGCCCTTCTTTCCCCCTTCCTTCTTTTGTTCCCTCCTTGCTTCCTTTCTTCCCGTCCTTCAGTTTTTCCTTTCCTTTCTTTCTTTCTTCCCCCCCTTCCTCTTTCCTCTTTCCATCCATTCCTTCTTCCTTTCTTCCCTCCTCCCTTCCTTAGGCATTTACTGAGCATCTTATATGTCCCAGGCAATGTACTGAGCACTCTGGATACAGTTGTCAATGACAGAGAAAACAATCCCTGTCCTCATGAGGCTTAGATATTACATAAGTCGGGCATGAAAACTGCCAGCCCACAGCTCACTACTGCTGGAGGAAGCTGTCTTAAAAGTTATATCTGGTATGAATGGTGTAGCATAGGACTCTGTAGAAAGATAGGCACTCAACCTGGTCGTGAGGGTCATGAAAACTTCCTGGGGGAAGTGATATAGATATTAAAATCTGAAAGATGGATAAGGATAATGATCAAGAGCAGAGAAGGGTGCTTTGAGCAGAGGCAACATGTGCAAAAGAAGAAAGCACATGGCTCATGTGGAGACCCAAGAATAGCCCTCTGGGGCCAGGGCAGAAGGTTTGAGGTAGGGATTAATGGAGATGTGGGTGGAGAATTAGGAGGTACACATCCTGCATGGCTTTTTCTTGACAGCAGTGGAGTACCACAGGCAGGTTCCAAGCAGGGGCATGAGAGAGAAACTGAGATGGCTATTATGCTTACCAGGCTTCACTATGGCACATTGGGAACATGACTTCACACACATGTTGGAATGGGAAAGGGGGACCTCCTGATGCCTCCCTAGACCCCTGATGCCCTTGGGAATGTTCTGCTTGAACTTGTGGTTCCAAAACCAGGCTGTAGGCTGCAAAGGGGGAGGTTATGCCCGAAGCTGCGGCGTGTGTGTTCCTATAATCATTAAGATGAGTTCCTGAGCTGCTGGGTAGC
Organism: Theropithecus gelada; assembly: GCF_003255815.1. Classification (NCBI taxonomy): domain Eukaryota; kingdom Metazoa; phylum Chordata; class Mammalia; order Primates; family Cercopithecidae; genus Theropithecus; species Theropithecus gelada. The sequence goes on from NC_037677.1 coordinate 55,454,902, forward strand.
TAACTCTAGTCGGTGTCAGGGTAATTAACCAAACTGCCTGAACTTTATTCACAGCCTGACAAGGTGCACTCTTGAGACTTGTCACTGTGGTTAGTCGGGGGGCGGGGGACTTGACATAAGGCTGATTAGGAAGTGTTTTACACAGCAAGAAGCTCTCTGATCTTTGGCTGAGCAGGACCCCCCCTTTCAGCTCATAGGAGAAATGCCTGCGAGGGTAGAGAATAAAGATCATCCAGTCCAAGCCCCTCATTTTCAGATGAGAAAGCAGTCATTCTGAGTATGGCCGTGGTTTCCCCAAGGCCAAGTGAAGAGTTTGTTCTGGAGGTGAGGTGGTATTACCACCAGCTCCCCATGGCTCCACTCCATCTTTTACGTATTGTCCAAAAAATGCTATTTCCTAACCAGTATTTCTTAAATTTAATGCCCATAGGAATTACTGGGGAACTTGCAAAAATGCAGATTCTGATTCAGGGGATCTGGGTAGGGCTGAGGTTCTACATCTCTAGCAAGCTCCCAGCTGATACCAATGCTGCTGGTCTATGGACCATCTTATGCACAGCAAGGAGCTCAAAAGACCCTTTCCCAGAGGCCACCTTTAACTCCAGTGGAATTGGCATGAGGTGCCTTAGCTTGGGTCTCACTAACTGCAATTGGCCCTGAAGCCTAAGACTCCTAAGATCAGAGCTGTTCTGATTAAAGGATTCTCAGAGGTCGTACACTTCAGCTCCTATGCATACCTGAATCCCCTTGTTCTGGTTGGGGCTCTTTTAGATTTCTATGAACTAACTTAGTTCCCTTGAATAAAACAGGGTCTAAAGCATCGCAGGAAAGCCAGGGCAAGAAATGCCATCTGCTCACCTGCTCCACTCCCCACCCTCTGAGGACCGACTTACTTATCAAGTTATATCCTAGCAAAAAAATTAAAGATAAAATAAAATAACTGCCACCCAGCTCCCCAAGGCTATGTGAACTTCAAACCCCAGTGCCCATCATAGCTAGAAACTTCTCTTTTTCACCCTTATTTCAACTTTCTGAAAGGGACAATCAGATGGATACGGTTGATCTGTTTGAGCCTCTTTTCTTCTCTGGGCCTCAGAAAGCCCTGCAACAAAATGGAAAGACTTGCCTAGGTGGTCTTTCAGGTACTCCAAAGTACTGATTCTCTATGCCTCTAAGGTGCTTTGCAGTCAAGTGCTTTAGAAAAAAATACCTTTACCCTGGTCCCTGAGAAAGACATTTATACAAAGAGGTTGCATTTGGGGCTTTCCTCTGGTGAAATAACAACAAAATCTAGCCAAGAAAATGGGAAGTTTTAATATTTCAGTTATGGGATTGATTCCATGATGCCATTCCCAAAGAGTGATTATCCCAACAAGAATATGAGTAGTTACGATTTTCAAGGCCCAATTCTCAGGGATGCTTTGTAGGCATTTGACTTGGAGTCAAAAGGATTGGGTTTCCACATCACCTCTGTGGGCAAGTCCTAAAGTCTCATTTCATATGGAGAAAACTGAAGTTTTTTTCTTAGATCTGGTATTCAATGATTCCAATCTAATCATTATTTTATTTTAAAATTCTAAGTCCTTTCTTAAAGGACTGAGATTTGGAGTGAGGACAAAATGTTGCTACTCTCACAACCTCCCAGGCATATCTGTAGCTTGTACCTTATCGGTTTCCCCAGCTCCCAGTTGCCAAGGGACGTTTGAGTGCGTTACACAGGAAGTTTCATGGCACTCTCCAATGGGGACTTGTTTTTTAGGTTGTATTCCAATAAGAAAAGCTTTAAAAAAAAAAAAAGCCAAGAGAATTTAAACCTCTTTTCTGTAACCCCTGCCCTCACGGTTCCACTGCAGCCCATCATCTTCATTGCTGTAGCACAAAACAGAAATGACATCCTATGAAAAGTACACAGCTGCTAGAAAACAATAATACTGAGTTTTTAGCAGCCAAGGTCACCTAGGCATGACAAAAACTCTTAACACTGACATTTTTGAAGTCAGAAGGTGTTTGAGCTCAGACTGGGCTCTGTGGGACCAGGTCACTGTGAGACACCTAAGGAGGATGCAGACAGGCCATCCTTCCCAGACAAATGCCAGGGACGCCCTTCCTAGACAAATGCCCATGATGAATGTGGGTAAAGTCTTCCCTGCAATTCCAGCAACTTCCTGCCCACCCTTAGCCAACTCAAGCCTCCCCGTGGACCACCTGTTATGGACTGAATGCTGGTGTCCTTCCAAAATTCGTATATTGAAACTTACCACTCAGTGTAATGGGATTAGGAGGCAGGGCCTTTGGGAGGTAATTTGGTCATGAAGGTGGAGCCTCCATGAATAAAATCAGTGCCCTTATAAAAGGGACCCCATGTGAGGATATGACTAGAAGTCAGTTGTCTGCAACCAGGAAGAGGGCCCTCACCATAACCTGATGATGGCGGCATGCTCATCTCAGAGTTCTAGCTCCAAGACTATAAGAAATACATTTCTGCTATTTATAAGCCATCCAGTGTGCAGCGTATTGGTTAAAATACCACCATGCTTCAGGATTGCGTCTCTTTGTGTCTATCTCAGCCCTGTTGGATCTAAGCTGCATTTTGCACCTGAGATGCTTTGGCCAGAAATTTGTGTGCAAGCATCAGCTTACAGCAGGGAACAGCACTCTGTGGGCTCACAAAAAGTATGAAGGAGGCCAGACGGAGGTGTGCTGTTGCTGTGGACTGCTGCATGGTGACAAAGGGCTGGAGGCTTTCAGTTTTGTTTGTTTTCCAAGTCCAGACCAGCAGTGGACGGGGAATCTGGAGGCCTGCTTCCTAGTCCCATGTCTGACACTCTGTTACCCAAGAACAAGGCTCCTGATGCCATAGGATCTCAATTTTCCTGTCTATGACACAGAGGGAGATAGTGGATTACACGCTCTCTTGCCTCTGGCCTGAGCATGTTCCTACTATATGAAGGAGGAGGCAAGACAAGATAAGAGGTTTCGCTTCAGCCGTTTCCTCCTTCAGGGTCTGGTCTGGGTCTCCTGATACCCAATACCAAGTGGTCCCTCTCTCCCCCTCCCCTGGTCCTGAAAGCTGGGGCTTTGTGGCAGGTAACACAACTTGCCTTGTGTTCTGCACTTGAGTGCTCTTGAGTTTCTGCTCCCCAGAAAGATCAGTTTCTTGCCAATGTCATCACTTTTAGCCAGCAGGGACCTATCAGCGGCTCCATCAGGCACTGGGGGCCCCAGCCCCCCTTGGCTTATAGTCTGAGCCCTGGGAACACTGGGGAAACTTAATTCTAGAACACCTTCCACTCAAAGAGCCACTGTTCTGCAAAACCAGCGCTGGCCCCTGTATTTCAACAGCTTTCGGGTGGGTTTCCCACCCCAGACGTCGATAGGGCCCGAAACGCCTGTGAATGTATTGACCTGACTTCACCCGCAGGCTCAGTTTCAAAGGGTTGGCTCAGCTCTGAACCCGCCCTCATTCCGTCTGAGGCTCAGCTCCTGGAAACCTCAGGCTGGATCTCAGTTACTGGGAAGCCTTGCTCTGAATGTGGGTTTTCACTCAGTGTTTCCCGATGAGCCATTTCTTGTGGCAGGACGCCCACCTCTTAGGGGAAACAGCCTTCATTCTGGGAACTTCTTGCTTCATCTCTCCTTCTTTCTATGCCAGAGGTTGCTATGAAGGAGCATGCGCTTAGCCGGCAGGAGAAACGGGGAGCAGCTGTGCATGCCGTTCTTTCTGACTGCCACTGTGCCACCTTGGACAAGTCATTTCTCCTCTGTGGATGTCAGGTTTCCCCTGGGCTTATAGCAATAGATCTGTCTTCCTCACTGAGAGGGATAAAAGTGCTTTGTAAATAGGAAGCACTACATAATGCTATTGGGGAATCCACTCAACAAGCAGTATTGGGGACTTTTTGCTATTTCCCTTCCTGTGACTGAGAAATTAGCAGGCACAGATTGTGAAAAACCAGTCGGCTCTTTGGAATTACAAATGTGCACACACCATCCCACTGAGCATCATTTTCAAAAGGCATATTAAGCAGTAGAGACCACAGGGGGGACCCATGTAAACAGGCCTCAGATCCTGGTGAAAAAGGCTCCCAGAAGCCGTCGTCTACTGAGCTGTTAGGGGCTGCTCCTGCTTTCTGCCCCCGCCCCTGCAGCCCTGGCTGGTGAGAACTCATCTCCCGGGGAGATGGTTCAGGTTCATGGTGAGGGGCAGGGTCCCGGTGCCATGCAGGACTAGTGCTGCTCCAGGTCCACAGCATGCCTTCAAGACCCAAATCTCCCAGGGCTTAAAGCTCTCCAGAATCTCACCCCCAGATACATCTCCCAAAGTCATGGGCGGCACCCCATGTTTTTTTTCCCTGTTACCCCACAGCAGCCCAGGGGGAATGTTGCCTGTACTGGACCAGTGAGGACGCTGAAGTCCCCTGAGTTGAATGAACTGGCTGAAGACCAGGCTTCCTGTTGCGATGCTGGAATTTGACTCAGAACCCAATCCCCAGCCCTTGCTGTTCCCTCCACGCTCCCTGCTCCCTACAGATGCACAAATGAAGACCGAAGTCTTGAAAGAAGCCAGGGCCAAGCATCATTAAACCCAGGAGTCCTGTGCTGATACAAGGCAGGATCTCCCTGGATGTTGAGGCATCATGGCTGTGTTGGGCAGAACCCCTGTTTGTCAGCAAAGGTTGTGGAAGTTCATGCTCACTCCTAGGGGCCATGGTGATGCAGACAAGTGAGGTTCACGGTGTTTGCCTGAGCTGCTGCAGGCTGTGCTGGGCAGGCCCCTCCTCCCTCCTGGAGTGACATCCCACATGACCAGCTTCACAGGGCAGCTTTCCCGAACATGGGTGAGGGGGTTCCTTGGGGGTGGGGATGCTGCTGAGGACTTCTAGGAAGCCGCCAGGGTTCAGGGCTCAGCACCACCATCCCACTGCTGGGGAAGCAAGAAGAGAAGACTATAATTCAGCTCAGGGTGGCTACTGGACAGCTTCCCAGATGACGGACAGGAGGGGAAAGATTAATTCTGAAGCAGGAATAGATGTTATTTAGGAAGGGAAGGGCATTCAAGGCAGAGATGAGGTGAAAAACAACATCGATCATCTACCGACTACGAGTAGTTGAATCTGACTGCAGTAGAAAATGAAGGAAGCAGGGCTGGGGAGTTGGGGTGGGGGCATGGATGAGGCTGAGGAGCAGGCAGAGGCCAGATTGTGGCAGTCTTTGTAAGCCAGGCTGAGAGTCTGAACTTGGTCCTTAAGGCGGGGAAGGGTAAGAAGAACTTTAAAAGAAGTAGTGTGGCTAGAGGCAGGTTCTAGAAAGATCACTCAGTGGGCAGGCGGGAGATGTTCATCCCTGTGCAGGCTCTGGGAGCCAGTCTTGGTCCTGTGAACCAGAGGTGTCCCTCTAATGAAGTGCTAATTGCAAACCAGTCAGTCACACTCTGGGATGCTTTGGCCCCAACACCCGGAGTTCAGCTCTGTTCCTGTGAGTGCGGGTGTCTACCAGGAAGTGGGACTGGCCTGTCTTCTCGGAAGAAGCAGCAATTAAAATGCAACCCTGAGACATCAAGGAGTCAGCCAACTCTGTTTATTTTTATATAGTGATAAAATCCTCAGAAAGGGAAGCCAAGCTTTTCAGAGCAGCCTGCTCATGCCCACCCAGCTTGCTGTGGATCTGCAGGGAGCCCCTGCTCAGAAGGGCAGTCAGTGACTGTGTCAGTGACCATCTCAGAGGGTAAATATGAGCTGCTCTGGAGGAAGTGGGCACATGGGTCTGAGGGAATTCTGAACATGACTGCAAAGCCCAGGGTCCCCAGAGCTGCAGCTGAAGCCGGATTCAACTCAGTCAGCACAACACAGAGCACCTACTGTGCGCAAAGAGATCTTTTAACAGCCTTGCTGCACAGACAAGGGGCCGTCAGGGAGGGGAAGGGCCATGCTGCTGCACGTGGTGTTTGGATGGAAAGACCAGCCGAACTTCTCACTGAGCGGAGCCTCTCTACATGCATTTCATAATACATTCTGCCCCTGGAATTCCCGCTAGAGGAACCGAAACTTCAGATCCCAATCCCCCCCTACCCATTTCTTGCAGGAACAGAAAGTCTAAATAGTTTAGGATGCCCAGGCATGGGAAGCAGCCTCTTAGGGGCCCTCAGGATCCCTGCCTTTTAGCATTCAGCCCTGGATCTGTACCACAGATGGTTTGTGTGACTGATTGCATCCAGCAGAAGTGTGGCATGTCACTCCAAGGGTGGGGTATAAAAGACATTGGTGTCTTGGTCGTGCTTGCTGTCTTCGGCCATTTGTTCTGGAGGAGCACACTGCCAGGTCAGAAGCATGATGGAGAGCCCACATCATGCAGAATAGGTGCCTTCTACCAACAGCCACCAAGTGAACTAGGATGTACAGTGCCCCAGCCGCATTAAGCTTTTGAATCCCTGCAGCCTCAGCCAACTTCTTGACTGCAACTTTGTGGGAGAGCCTGACCCAGAATCACCCAGCAAGGCCCTTCCCAGATTCCAGACTCTGACCTCAAACTGTTTTCTGACCTTAAAACTGCTGTTTTAAGCTGCTGAGTTTTGGGGTAATTTGTTACATAGCCATGGGTGACTGATACACCATGGGAGACATTTTACTATCTAGAACATGGGTTTACAGAGATGGACATGGGCCTGGGTCCACACCAACCTTGTGATCTTGGGCAAGTTACTTCACCTCAGTGACTTCATCTTCTCATTCTTAAAATGGGGTTAGTAACAGTGGCAACCTCATTTGTTGTTGTGATGATGAGGCCAGTGAATGGTGCATTAGTTCTGGTCCCAGGACGTAAAGTGTTCAATAAACAGGACTAAGCATCAACACCATTTTTTAAAGCCTTTCCTTCTAGCTATAACAAACTTCTTACAGATCTGCAAATGTATGACTCACACCTTTTCCTAGCTCTGGGCTTTGCTGCCTGTTCCTGTACAGCTGCTTCTGCTGGAGACCTTTCTCCTACCTCTCCACCTGTCACCCTCACCCATTTGGGTTGCTCAGGTGTCTGTTTGCTCTGGGAACAAGTTCCTCTAGACAGAGATGATCATTCCTTATGGACTCCCACTGTGCAGTGAAGATTGTCCTGGTGTTTCTTAATTATGTTTTATTGTCATTTTTCTGGGGCCGTTTGTGTCTTCAGGGGCATGCAGACAGTAGGCATTCAGGGCAAGTGAGTTGCACCAAGACTTTGTTGGATTTATACAAGAATGTCCTGCAGGGAGGAAGACCAGCCATGCTGCTGACCAGCCATTCAGCGGCAGCCTCTGGCAGCTGTAAATAGTCAAATCCTCATTCGAGTTGTATATTTTTTTTCACTCTTTTGTGTTTCCTTTTGCCACCACAGGCAGCTCTTACTATTTTATTTAGTTCCTCCTTAAAGCATATCTTTTGACTTTTATTTTATCCCCTTTCATAATTTCATCTTATTTTTTAAATAGAAAGTGTCTGTATACTTGAGACTAAAAAAGCACACATTAATTAAAGGAGTTGACATAACTTTATTCCTTTAACTGTGTTTCCTTTAATCTGGTCCTGATTAATCTCTTTACTCTGAAGTCCACAAGCATTGATAAAGTGGAGACTCTTACCCTGTACTTCCCCGTCAATACAGAGAACACTGGGCAGTGGGGCCACATCACATGGCTTTTTAACTTCAAGAAAACTCTGCTTCTAAGGGAGGAAGGAAGCCCCAGCACCAAGAGGCATAACCTCAAATACACCCCAGTCTCTGTGTTACATGAGGGACCCAACATTCCATAGCAAACAGGAATGCCAGGAATTACCCAACTTGGACTTTAGCCTAGGCACCACCTCTAACTCGCTGGGGACATAGAACATATCACCCAGCCCTCAGGACCCTCAGCTTCTTGGTCAATATAATAGGGACAATGGCACCCTCAGGGGATTCATTTGCCCAGTAATTCTTGGGTACAGACTAAGCCATGCTCTGTGTTGGGTCCAGTGTCCACCTAGAAAGAGGCTGTTCCGTGCTCTACAGGGGACACAGCTGAGAGAGGAGCAAGGTCAACATTCAGATCCTGGTGACTGCATGGACTGAGAGAAACAGAGGGCATGGGAGAACAGGGAAGAAGGATGGCCAGGCAAGGCTGGGAGCACTCAGGGAAAGCTGCAGGAGGTGGCACCAGAGGTGATGGAAGCCTTAAAGGTGAGGAAGGCACGATGGGGGCAACCCAGGCATGGGGCTGAGAAGCAGCAGTGCAGATTCCTGTGTAGGTTGGCGCCTGTGTACATGGCATAGCTAGGGGATGAGACGTCTGGCAGTTTGGCCTTCCAGGTACAGAAAGCATGGAGCAGGAACAGGGAAGCTGGGTTGAAAGGGGAGCTGGAGAGCCTGGCATGAGCCAGGACATGGAGGAGAAATACAACACGTCTGAAAGTGCTTTGTAAACTCTGAAGACCTTGCACGAATGTGAGGGCCATCCATTGTTTCAGGACACTTAGCTTTCCAGCTGCCATAGCCCATCCTTACAAAAAACATGCTGAAACCAGCGTCTTTTTTTTTTTCCTTAAATGATCCTCCTTTCTACAGACTTGCAGAGTACAATCAAGTATGTGAGTGTTCACGTGTTGTCATATAATCAAATGATTGGTGATTTTCTTTTTAATTTCCCTTTCTTTACCCAGTTGTGTTTCTACTGATTTCTCATTTCAGGAACATAAACGCAGTGTCTCCGTGTTTTTAGGAATAAATTGGGAAGTGCTCACTTAATTTCACTATCCAAGAAACAAAATCACTTCTCCCTCCATGCAATCCTGCAATCCAATCACCTGCGGCAGGAGATGAGAAAGGAAATTACTCTGCTTTTCTTTTGCTTTTTTCCTAACTAGTGGTATTTGAGAAAATTAAGTATGTTTTATTTTACATTCAGGGCCCAGATCCTCAGAGACACTTGGGGACTGAAATACGAGAATGCCAGTTGGTTACAGAAGCAAATATTTCATTGCATCCCTCCCCAGCCCCTATGAATGTCTTCGTAAATGAAATAATAGATTTTGTTTTGACACTACCTTAAATATTTCCGCTAAGGCAAGACTCAGAGCATTGTAAATAGTCCCTGTTTATCACAACTGTGGAAATTTCACTTTTCTCGGTAGGACTGTGGAGCAGGTGCTCTGAGCTTAGGATTCCAGTACCCTTGGCCTGAGCTCTGTCTTTGGCCATAGTGTGAACTTGGACTTAGACTCCCAGCTTGAATGCGGGCAGCTGTAGAGTAATAGAAAGGGCATCGGGCATGGAAGCAAATAGAACAGATTTGAACTACAATTCTGCTGTTGAGTAGCTATGTGACTTCAGGCAATTTACTTAAATTTTCTGAGCCTTGATTTTCTCATTTTGTTAAATGGTGATAATAGTGCCCATCCTGCTGGACTATTGTAGAAAGTTTAAAAATGAAATGGCATATATAAAGTGCTGAGGTAGTGCCCAGTATCTGGTGCTGCTATATACAGTTGCATGGTTTCTGCACTGAACAAAGATGTCAGCCAAGGGGCATACGGAGCTGACACCCTGCCTTGCTTTTCTAACTTGCTGGTCTGCCATACAGGACACTTGGGGGGGAAAAAAAAAAGTCTGCCCAGGGGAGAATATTTGGAACATGTATGTGAATTGCTGGGAGAGGGGTCCCTGAGCACAAGGAGATAAATCTTCACCCCACTCCATTGGATTGGACTCCACCATCCTCCTGCAAAAAGCCATACGGCCTCAGCTACAAATCTGTACAAAAGCAGAGATGGCACCATGTCCTGAAGCAGCACATTCATCTCCACATGACTCTGTGAAAAGTATTGTTTTATGTTTGAGCTGAAATCTTCCTTTATTCAACTTCTCCTTGGTTATCTATGGACTCTTTGGGGCCCTCATGAACAAGTGAGTCAGTAAATACCAAGTGCTCATTGGCTAATTTATTAAATAGCATATTGCTTAGGTTAGGTTAGGTTGGTTGCTGTGCTGCAAGAAATAAAGCTCTGTGGCTTAGCACAGCAAAAATGTGTAATGTGAGTTCACTACAAGTAGCAGAGAGGGGCACTTCTGCAGGTCCCAAACCCACGAAGACTTCACTACGTGGAACACTGTCATCATCGGTCCTGGCAGTGAGAGAGAGAGGCTGGAGAATCCAATATCTGCTTTTCCCTGCAGCAGCAGAAGGGATGCATTTCACTCTGGTTGACATTTCACTGGCCAGTCACATGACCCTGCCTATGTATAAGGGGTCTGGGGAATGTGGAGGAGCAAATGGATAGTCCAGTGAACATCGCTATCTCTGCAACTTTCATAACAGTGGGCTGATTCAGTCAGGACCATGAGCAGGGTGCTGGCCTTCAGTATACTGGGTAGCTGTGGGCAAGCCCCTGTCCATTGCCAGGGCCCATTTTGTCCACGGGAAAAATGAAAGTGTGAATTACCACACTGACTACAGATAGGGAATAGGACTTGGGTGTTCCACAAGCCCTAGCTCTCTAACACTTGCCTCCGTGGGCTTGAGGCATTTGAAAACACAGCTGAGAAAGACCCCAAAACATACAGGGGCACGTGAGAATAAGAAATCTGTCCAAGAAGCTAGCGCCCCTTTTCAAATGTTTGGCTCTGGAGCCCTCCAAAGCAAATTATGAGTGTGGAGAAAGAAGAGGGTCTTTCCGTTCCTATTTCACCAGAGCCTGTGTTGCCCACAGTGTGGCCTTACTTTTAATAGTGCCTGGGGTGGGTGGCAGGGCCTGGTCTGTGGCCACAGAGAGCACTTTTGTCTCCAGGGGTGTCCAACCAGCCTCTATCCTGAGGATTACCGTAACTTTTTAATTAAGGCAAAGTTTGCAGGGAGTTTGGCCTTTTGATGTGGCAGCTGTAGCTGGGAAACAGGCCTGCACTGCAGACTTTACTGCCTGCCGATGGCCCAGGAGCTGCCACCCACATCTCACAGCCCACACCCCATAAACAGCCCAGATCATGTGTCTTTAGGGCAGGGTACATGAGAGGGGTCAGGACCACCATGATGTGAGAAGACCGCCTTTGCTGATAGTCTCACAGGGCCTGGACCACCCCAGATCCCCCACAAAATGAGAGTAGGGGTTTGAGATAGCAGAGGAATGAATAAGGTGATCTTCGATACACATGGCAAAGTTGACAGTCTTGGCCTCGACCTCGGTGTCCTACAACACCCAGGCAAGAATGGGGTGGGGAGGGGCATGGAGCCAGGAAGTCCCTGCAGCATCTTCACACCAGAGTGCATGTGTCTGCTTCCTCTGGACAAGGGGAAGGACAGGGACCTGCCTCACTCACCTTGGTATCCCAGAGTCCTACATAGAGTAGGCCAGCCCTTTAGATGCTGACAGAACTGAAAACTGTCCCTTTGGGGACAGTTACAAAGTGCACTTTGAGCACGTTGCTTTATTTGTATTTGACATCTATTTATTGAGCCTCTACTATGTGCCAGGTAAGTGTCCCAGGCACTGAGGATTCAGCAGTAAATAGCAACCCCTGCCCACAGACCTGCTATTCTGGCTTAGGATGTTTATGACACCACTGAGGTTTATGATGTTTATGGCACCCACCAGGATTATCCAAGTCACATAGCTAATTTAGTGCAGAACTGAGATAAAAACTTGGGCTTACTGGTTCCCATGAGGGCAGCACTTTTCAAACTTTCTCACTGAAAAACCCCTAAAAGAGTGTCTCAGGGAGGGCCCAAAGCAGCCAGATGCAAGTATGACATTTCTTTGACATTTCAATGCTTTACTTAAAAAGTTTATACAAATGTTGAATTCTATACCATATTATATCCATAGTTGTTTTACTATAGTGTAAGTTAATTAACATATATATCTGTAAAAAAAAGTTTTCACCTCATTTATCCTGCATCTCTGTATTTCTCTTGGCACACAGACACATACTCAGCGCGGGAAGCACATTGTGAGCTCACACGGACTCTCCTAAATTTCCACCAGATCTTGTGGGCTGGCTTCTCTTTGCTGATGTTCTCGAACGAGTTACAGCATACATAAAGTTAAAAACAAATGACAAACTAGGAAAGAATATTTGCAAATGATATGTCCTTGATCCCTCAAATACGTATCCTACAGATCAATGAGGAAGAAACAAGACCAACAGTGCAATACAGTTGACAGCCATTTATATGAAGGGATATACCAGTGGCTGTTAAATGTATGAAACTCTGCTTCACCTAATTCATAATAAGATAAATGCACATTTAAATCACGCTGAGATGCTCATTTTTACCTATAGTATTGGCAAAAATCCCAATGTTGGTTATCACATGGTGTTGGGGAAGTGTACAGAAACAGTAGAGCTCATTCATTGCCCCTGCTCCAGGTAAAAAGTGGCACAGGCCCTATGGAGGGCAATTTGGCAATATTATAGAGAAAGCACATTTATAAACAAGGTGCTTTTATTAGGTCAATCCCTTTGTTTTGAGTGTCATTTATGTATTCAGCACTGGCCAGAAGCTCTGTGGGAATAATGAGGCACTTGCACAGGGCCTGCCCCCAAGGAGCTTGTGACCCTGCCTAGTGGCACTCGAGACAGGACATAGTAAAAATAATGATATTTTATATCTCTCATTTATCAAGAACTTTCAAATGTAATAGGTCATTGAGCACCACAGGCAACCCTGCAAGGTAAGTATTTTTATTTCCATTTTCCAGTCCAGAAAGCTGAAGCAGAGCATAATTTACCCAAGGTCACACATCAAGTAACCCTAGAGCCAGATGAAGAAACAGGGATTCCCATGTACTTTCTGCTGAGGCCAAGCAGTCTGCTCAGGGGAGAGTGTGGCCTCTAGCAGCACCAGACTACATGCAAGACATCCAGAGAGGGTTCTAGGGAGTGGGAACCAGCGCAGGTGCAGGTCACTGGAGTCTAGCCTGGAGGCCCAGATGGCTTGTGCATCACTCTTACCTGGGTTCAAGGGTTGGTGCTATTACTTGCCACCTGTGTGACCCTGGATGAGCAGCAAAACCTCTCTGAGCCCTATGCTGTTTATGCATAAAGTACAGGCAATAATAAGGTTTTTGTGGGGATTAATGAAGACATTAATAGTATTTTTAAAGTACTTAGCCTATTGCCTGCTACATGGTTTGCACTCAGTAAATAGTGGTGATGAAGGAAGAAGAGGAGGAGAAGACAGAGGAGGAGGAGGGGGGAACAAGGGGAGAAGGAGCAGAAGCTGGGGGTGGTGATTGTCAGCTTCATGGGAAAGGGGAGGCCTGAGCCTTGAAGGATGGGTGGAATTCACGCTAGCATGCACATGTGTGTGTTTGTGTATTAGGAAAAAGGCTCTTCTCTGAATTGGGTCCTTGATGTAACTCAAAACCAATTCAAAAGCGAAATGCGTCTGATGGCAGTGTTTCTGGGTTCATAGGCTGGCCAAGGAGCCACCATGTTTCAGACCTGCAGGACTCAGGCACTCAGAGCTGGTCAAGCCAGACCTCTGCTTTCCACCAAGTGGGACCCTGACGTGCTGGAGGTAGCCAAACCACCAAGGGTGCAGTGGAGGGGGAGGGAGTGGCTCACACAGAGGGAGCCAGCGTCCTTGCCCCAGCCAGATCACATTGCACCCCTTTTCTCTTGGAGCTCAACAATTGAGCTATTTAGAGGGGGAAATCTCATTCATGATGGGAGAAAAGGGAAAATACCTTTCCTTGTAACTTCCCATAGAGGGTTAAGCACTAATGGAATTCAAGGTTTCTGGTCAAGCCCCCAGAATCTCACTTAGCCCCTGAACCTCCAGCTAGAGGTGAACTTTTAACTCCCAGAATGATCCCAGAAAGCTCTTTTCCCTCCTCCCTCAGCTGCCAAAATGACTCCCCAAGTCTGCCCTCCATATAAAAACACAATAAAACCTTATACAATCAGGAAAGTATTCAAGGCTCATAATAAATAATTGCCCTGTGACTGGTGGATTGGATCTCCTGCACACCCTCAACGGGCCTTTTTCTTTAACAGAACAAATAAAAGGAACAGATGCAGGGACTCTCCCGCCAACACTGCTGTGGCCTCTCCTCAGGGCCTGGAGGGTCACAGGGGAGCAGCCTCCCCACACTGGACACGTGGGAAGAGCGGGACAACACCCGCCCCTGAATGCTGCTCTAGAGACACTGAAACATCTTTGGCAACAGCAGCACTTTCTTCACAGGTCCTCGTGGCTGTCTTCCTCTTTTGCTGCTAAGGGGGTGAGTCCACGGTAAGAAGAATCACCATGCTCCAAGCGGAATCCCAGCATTCCATGACCAGCTGACCAGCCTCATCAGCTCTCCCATGCACCCAGCACACATGCTCCCTTGGCACTACCCCCTTTGCTGTCTTTCATCTCACTCCCATTTCTCCCGCTCGTTTTTTTTTTCTTTCCTGCTTCTCTCTTTCTCTCCCTCCCTCATTAGACTGTAAGTTCTTCACAGGCAAGGCCAGCTCCTGATGAGGCTCGGTGTTCTGGCACAACTCCTTGATACCAGAGGAAGCCAGTAAATGTCTGTCAGATTAAAACATGAACTGGAAAACACAGTTTGTTGAAAAACAGGAAATGAAAGGCCACCCTACCACGTGCCTGTGTGTTCTTCAAGATTGATCCTAGCACATTTTGCCACTTCGGGTGTCTCTGCTTCAATTCTTCAAGTGTTTCCTGACAATCTCTGACCTGCCTGGCTCCTCTGAGTAGAGTCATGTGACACAGAGCCCAAGGCCTTTCCTATGCTGTGCTAATAGCACACGGTAGCTGCAGGGGCCTGTGTTGGTTCTGCACAGCCAGCATCCAGTCGCCTTCTGATCTGAGCACCTCTGGCTCCTCTCTGGGGCCAGCCCCCTACCCCTGGCATGCAGATCTGAAGGTTCCCTGACCTCTCCAGCACCCAAGCCTCAACCCAGCCAATCCCAGCATTCTCCCAAGACATTCACATCCCTTTGCTGATGGTAAACAGGCAGAAACTGACTGACCTGGCAGTGGCACTTGGAGGAGATTGCCCTTAGGTCTCTGCACACCCCACACTGGAGCTGCCCCTCTCCTGCTCTCTGAAAAGTCTGCCACATCAGTTCTTCCCTCTATTGTCTCCTTCTAATACGTTCCCTTTGATACTTAAGTTGACTGGAGCTGGGTGCTTAGAATCCAAACATCCTAAGTTCTGAAAACCTTGGGATTTCACCGTAAGTTCAGTTCACCTTGACACTATTGGCATTTTCACTGGATAGTCCTTTGCTGTGGGTATCTCATTGGTAACCAACATGGCAGATGACCAGTGGATGCTGGATTTCCTTGATGCCTTGGTGCAGCCAGCGCTCCCGTGCCAAACCTTGGCACTATCAATATTTTGGACTAGATAATTCTTTACTGTGGGCACTGTTCTACGCATTGTAGGATGTTTATCAGTATAAACATCTATCTGCTAGATCAAGGGTCCCTAACCCCTGGGGTTGCAGACTGGTACTGGTCCGTGGCCTGTTAGGAACCGGGCTTGACAGCAGGAGGTGAGCAGCAGGAGAGCATTACCGCCTGAGCTCCGCCTCCCGTCAGATTCACACAGGAACGCAAACCCTACTGTGAACTGTGCATGTGAGGGATACAGGTTGCAAGTGCCTTATGAGAATCTAATGCCTGATGATCTGAGGTGGAACAGTTTCATCCTGAAACCATCCCTGCAACCCTGACCCCGTGGAAAAATTGTCTTCCACAAAACCTGGCCCTGGTGCCAAAAAGATTGGGTACTGCTGCACCAGATGACAGCTGCACCCCTACTTGTGACAAATGTCTCCACACACAGCAAAACTGTCCCCGTGGAGGTAAAACCACTGCCATAGACTGATTTAGTGGTTGAAAACCAGCATCCCTAGATGGACTTGGTAGCTGAGTGCACATCACTTGGTATAAGGCGTTGAGTCAGCATTTGGGGGACCTGGGGTCACCTCGCCTGGACCTTTCCTTCACTTTGCCCTCCCCACTTGCTCTACCTTCTTCCCAGGACCAAACCTGAGCCAGAGGGGAGACAAGCTGGGAGAAATCCGAAGGACTGCACAACGATGACACTGGAAGATCCATTACCATGTCCCAGCGAGTCCTTACTTGTCAAAGAAGTTAAAACCTGCTTCTTGGCCAGCTGGCTGAACTTGCTGATAACTAAGGCAAGTGAATAAACACCCAGACCAGTGGAGTCTGTCTGAAGTATCGACATTTCACTTATCATATTGGGTGGCATTCAACAGACAACAGAGAAATTGTTCTTGCAAAGACAAACCTGTCTTTCTTCCATCAAGTGCTCTTTCTGCCATAATGACCAGCATGGCGGAGTGGGAGGAGAAACAAGCTGAAATTATAAACCTTGGAGATATGGAGCTCAGAGGCTGCCCTTTCAGACAAAGCAAAGCTCCTTTCTCACACTTCAAATGGAAGCCTCTTTGAGCCTGGATAAGATGCCAGTGGATGCTTTGTTCTCCCCTTCTCAGGCCCCGGTTGCTCACCTTGGAACTTTCTGAGGCCACTCAGGTGCAGGTCCACCAAGGACATCTGGCCGGTCCATTTCCAAATAGGTAACTCTTAAAATCCCGACCTTTGCCCTCTGTGCTCTTCCAGCTCTCAGGCAGAGGAAGGGAGGGCATTGAGTGTGGCCTGGGAGTCAGGACACTGAAGATGGGGTCCCAGATCTATCACTAACAGCCACAACTTGGCAACACCTTTCCCCTCCCTGGGCGCCTGTTTCTCCCTTTACAAACTAGTGTTGGAATAAATCAGTGAGTCTCAAAATTTACTTTGGTTTATTATAATTACTTTGAACTCTCCCATGGAGTATGTGCACTTGGGCACACTCCTATGGATGCATAATTTCATAAAACACATGAAGATGCCCGGAGCCTCTCACATCCACACAGTCCAGGGTAAGGCCATTGGACCAAATGTCCTTGAAGAGCTGCTGCTTTCCTGACCCAACTTTGGTAACTCAAGCCCATCAGTTTAGCTTGTGTGATGGCGGACAGGACATGAATTTTGAAATCAAACACATCTGCTTTGGGATCCCAGCTCCTTCTCTTATTAGCTCTGTGATATTAAGTTTTCTAACTTTCCCAATCCTCATTTGCTTTGCTTATAAAACAGTGAAATAATACTCCTGTAGTTCGTTCTAAGCATTAACTTATGTAAAGTGTGTGACCACCACACACCTAGAGAATTCTTCATTCATGTCTGCTTTCCTACCCTTTCCTCCTCCCCCTTGTCCTTTCATTGGTGTTAGGCTTGTATTAAAATAGGAAGAAAAGCAGTTAGTATATCAGATTATTTTGATGTCTGGGCAGGTCCTGGGGAAGATATGATTATGTATCTACTGTTCACACACACACACACACACAAACGTGACACCCACGAGATAAATTTACAGTTTAGGAAATGACCCTTTATAAGCTCTGTGGCTGTGGTTAATGGGCCTACCCTCTCTGAGCCACATCTATAAATGGGGATGATAATGCCTCCCTAACAACCACCCACTCAGAATTCCCTCTGGATACCAGACACTGGACCGAGCATTTACATATCACTTTACATTATTAATGGCAAGTCTATTGTGAGGATGGCATGAAATAACCTACTTGGAAGGGCTTATAAACAGTGAAACATGAGGCAGATATTTCATTTTCCCTATTATTAGTAGGTCTCAAGTGCTTGTTTTCCACTGTGAAAACAGGAGGGACTTTTCCAGTCAGAAGGGCAAGTGTGTGTGAATGAGACACACGTGCCAATGAATGATGGTGAGTCACGGGCTGTTTCAAAATTAAAAGGTGAGTGCCGGCTGGCAGCTTCTTTCCTGGAGCTTCGGTGAGACATACAAGGAGGACAGAACACAATATAATTTCTCTTCCCGCATGTTTCACAGAACATACAACTAACTCTCCTTGCTGAAAGTCTAATTTACCCAATTCTCATTTAGTGCTCAATTTACAGGATGCTGCAGCACAATAGCCCAAATCCTGGATGAAATGATAAATCTAGTAATAAAATATCTAAACGATGGATAAACATGGTTTAGGGAGGCTTTGGTAGGTAAGGCCACGCTCAGCTAGTCTAAAAAAATCCCTGTGCTTTGTAAACTCTCCCCAAGACACCTACATCCAGCACGTAGACCTTTTTGTCTTTATTGAGCTGAGCTGCCAACTCCAACGTGTGCAAATACAGATTTAACAGGCAAACGTGGAGCCGACTCCAGGACTGTAAGTGTTTGAAACTGCAGATCTGTTTGATGAGCAAATAATGCGCGATCAATAAAGACTTGTCGAAATGAAACGAAAGGAGAGCAGCTGTTTGCTGAATCTACTCTGGTGTAGATAGTATGCAGACCAAACCACAAGGAAACGCAATGCAGGGGTGTCAGGTCCGAGGAGCATGTGTTAGAGAGAAAATGCTGGAATTTTTGACTAACATGGACCTACATGGGCTGAGAGACAGTCAGGCTGAAGGCAAAGGGGGCCCTGCTTGGAGTCACCCCGTGACTTCTTGCCAAGGAAAGAAAGAATGATCAGGAGCTGACTGGAGGACTAAGCCAGGTTTGCAAAAATTAACATCTTGATTCATAATAGTCAAAAGGTGGAAACAACACAAATATTCAGAAATGAATGAATAACATGTGGTATATTCATCCAATGTGACTACTCTGGGTACCTCATATATGTAGAATCATATAAGATATGGCTTTCTGTGACTGGTTTATTTCACCTAGCCTGGTGTCTTCAAGGTTCATCCATGAGCAATTTCCTTCCATTTTCCTTTTCTTTTCTTTTCTTTTTTCTTTGTTTTCTTTGTTTTCTTTCTTTCTTTTCTTTTCCTTTTTTCTTTCTTTTCTTTTCCTTTTTTCTTTCTTTTCTTTTCTTCACTTTTTCTTTTCTTTTTCTTTTTCTTTTTTTTTTTGAGATGGGGTCTTGCTGTGTTGCCCAGGACTTAAAAGGAAGGACATTCTGCCCAGAGTGGCTCAGGCCCATAATCTCAGCACTTTGTGAGGCGAAGGCAGGAGGTTCACTTGAGGCACAAGGTTCAAGACCAGCCTGGGCAACACAGTGAGACCTTGTCTCAAAAAATTAAATAAAAAAGTAGCCAGGAGTGGTGTTGTGTACCTGTAGTCCCAGCTAGTTGGGAGGCTGAGGAGAGAGGATCTCTTGAGCCTAGGTTTTCCAGGCTGCAGTGAGCCATGATTATGACACTGTACTTCAGCCTGGGCAACCGAGCAAGACCCTATCTCAAAAAAAAAAAAAAAAAAGGAAAGAAAGAAAGAAAGAAAAGAAGAGAAAAGAAAAAGAAAGAAAGAAAAGAAGAGAAAAGAAAAAAAAAGAAAAGGAAAGAAAAGGAAAACGGAAATAAATTCCTCATGGATGAACCTTGAAGACATCAGGCTAAGTGAAATAAACCAGTCACAGAAAGTTGTATCTTATAAGATTCTATGTATATGAGGTACCCAGAGTTGTCAAATTCATAAAGATAGCAAATAGAATGGTGGTTACCAGGGGCTGGGGAGAGGAGAGAAGGAAGAGTTATTGTTTCATGGGTTCAGAGTTTCTAATTAGGCAGACAAAAAAATGTTCTGGAGACAGACAGTGGTGATGGTTACATAACAACGTGAATTTACTTAATGTCACTGAATTGTACACTCGAAAGTGGCTTAAATGGTAAGTTTCACGTTATATATATCCTACCACAATAAAAAATAATGTCCTATAGTGTTTTTCCATTCCGACTTAGATTTGAATTGTCAAATGTCAATCTGCACCATCAGATGGTGAATAAGTTGGTGCCAAGGATTGAATCTGATTTACCTAGCATCCCCCACTGTGTCCAACACAGTGCTTCTCAAAGTGTGGTCCATGCACTTCCGAGGGTCCCCCAGACCCTTTCAAGAAGTCCACGAGGTGAAAGCCTCTCCGCAGTGTTACTGAGATACGATTTGCTGCTGGCTCTGGTGGTGTTGCTGCAATGCATTGATGATGCAAGGACAGTGGCTGTGGTAAATTGCTGGTGCCTCAGCAAGAATCAAAGCAGCAGGCCTAGACTGGACTAGTAGTCATCATACTCTTTTGCACTCAGTCTTTAAAAAGGTACTTAACAATGTCTTTGATTAAGCAGAGCAACATATTAAATTAATTTAAGTCTCAACTCATGGATAGACAGATTTTTAATATTTTGCATGACAAAATAGGGAGTCTGTGTCTAGCACTTCTGCTCCTCCTGCAGTACAATGGTTACCTCAAACATCATTTATTTATTTAGAGATGGAGTCTTACTCACTCTGTCACCCAGGTTGGAGTGCAAGTGCAGTGGTGCAATCTTGGCTCACCGCAATCTCTGCCTCCCAGGTTCAAGCGATTCTCCTGCCTCAGCCTCCCGAGTAGCTGGTATTACAGGCATGTACCACCATGCCTGGCTAATTTTTGTGTCTTTAGTAGAGACAGGGTTTCACCATGTTGGCCAGGCTGGTCTCCAACTCCTGACCTCAAGTGATCTGCCCACCTTGGCCTCTCAAAGTGCGGGGATTACAGGTGTGAGCCACCATGCCCAGGTGGGACATCATTTTTACTTGAAAACATGTCTGATAGGCAAATTAAGATTACTCTGATTATTCAGTATCTGGTAGATGACACTTTCTCAAAATTGAATGCAGAGAGTCTCTCGTTTCAAGAAAAACAACTGATGGTGTGGTTACCAAAACTAAAACTGAAGTGTCCCCAGGAAACTTAGGGTTTTGGACAACTCATTCAGCAGCATGAGCTTGAGTGTTTCCCAATACTTACAGGATTTTCTGATGAGATCAGGGGTAATAAAAATTAATTTTATTTCTTGGATGTTATATAATTAAATAGGTCAACATTTCAAAACATCTCTGGCTGGTGAACCAATATTTTCTAAATGACCAATGCATCATACTCCAAAATTGTGCATGTATAAAAGGTCCATTTAAAGCACAAGACAGAAACATGGAATTTAAAGTAAATCAGGTACCAAAAGTTCATTGATATAGTTTCAGATTTCATATCACAACAAAACTAAGAGACTACCACATGCTGAGTTTTGGTGTAGTATCAAAAGAGAATAGCCACAGTTATCCGAAAAGGCAATACTACTCTCTTTTCCAACTACAAATCTGAATGAGTCAGGATTCTTTCCACAAACTTCAACTGAAACAACAATTTGCAACAGATTGGATGCAGAAGCAGATATAAAAATTTAGCTGTCTTTTATTAAGCTAGATGCTAAAGAGATTTGCAAAAAGGTCAGTACCATCTTTCTCATTAATTTTTTTTCTGTTTTAAAAAATAGTCATTTTGAATAAAAAATATTTATGCTAATGTAGAGTAGGTTTTTATTGCTATTGCTAGCTGCATTATTAAATAAATCTTTTTAACGTTTCTCAGTATTAGTTTTTCATATTGATAGATATAACCTACATAAGCAAAAGCTCTTTGGGCTGTCAGTAATTTTTAGGAATAAAATGGGTCCTGAGATCAGAAAATGTGAGATCCTCTGACACAGTCTTTAGCCCTTATCTTGCTAGGTAAATGCATGAATGAGTATACAAATGAATGAATGAATGCATAAATCAAGATGCTGCTGGCAAAAGTATGGTTACAAGTAGCGAAATGGAAAGAGATGGGGTGAATGGAAGGCTTCCAAAGGACCATTCAAGGTAGACTATTAGTGGTTCCTGATTTGGGGATTACACAGGTGGATAACATTTTCAAATTATTTTGGGGCTCTACATAGAGTGGCCAACTTTTTAACTGGTCAAGTAAGGACATTAAAAATAAAACTACAAGTCTACCATCCTCTTTATTTCATAAAAGTCAAGATATTTTAATGGGAAAGGAAGGATGGATCTAACCTTGATACAAAGGGCAGTCTCGAAATTGAATAGATTTGGCTTTGTTGAAAACTGGACTCCTAGTCCTTGTTTTTCCAGCTTTGCCATGGCCCTGTAACTGTATCCTGTGTCAGACTTTGTAACCATCAATCTAGAGCAGGAGTTGGCAAACTTTTTTCTGTAAAGGACCAGATAGTAAGCATTTCAGGCTTTGCAGGCCATTCAGACTCTCTTGCAACTACTCAACACTGCTGTAGTAGCACAAAAGGAGTCCTAGACATTACATAAACAAATATGCGGGTTGTGTGCCAATACACTTTTATTTACAAAAACAGGTGGTGGCTGGATTTGGCCCATGGCCAAACCCTGATGTAGAGAGCTGCATAGGGACATCTGGGTGACTGGAGAGACACCATTCCTGCCCGGCCACCAAGGACTCTGCAATTGCCAAAACTGCTGGGTATACCATTTTCCTGGCAAACAGATCAGGAAAATCAGCTCAAGAATCTAGCTGGTCCACAGGAGTAAACAGAGCCTGTCGTTTCTGGCATCTGAGGAGTACGGGAGTAGACAGTCATCAAACTTCCCCTGTAAAAGCAATATTTAAGCATAGTAAGCACAACCCCATTGGTATCCAAGTGGCCAGCTAAAGAAATGGAAGACAGGCAGGTGAGATGGCCTGTCCACAGCGACAGGAGAGGTAAGTGACAGACCATCACCTGAACCTGAGCTCTCTGCCGCATGATGCTGCAGGTCCAACACAAGGACACTTCCATCTTGCTCCACACTCTCATGTGGAAAATAGAATCTTGGTTTGATTTAGAGATGCATTTAAATGCCCCAATTTCAAGAAAACACCAAATCCATTATTTTCTTTCAGAACAAAGGAACGCATTCTTAGAAAGTAAATCTCCATTACCATCTTCTCTCTTCCAGGGCATCAAGATTTGCCAGGCAGCCTTCTGCCAGCCGTGGGCATGTCCTTCCCCCAGCTGCCAATCTGCTGGTCAGATTAGGGGCACACGTGTATGGTGGCAGAGGCAGGGAAGAATGAGCCGCATCGTTTCTGACATGTGAGCACCAGAGCTGTGAGCATATGGCCTGGAAGCCTCTCCAGGAATTTCACGGGACATTTCATGCAAGTTGAGACCGACGCATTCAGGAACCTGGATCCAGAGAGAGAAAAAGAGAAATTGCAGAAAATATTTCCCTTTGAAATATTCTCATCAAATGTGATGGAGAAGAGTTAATATCTGTAAAGAGCTCACTGGAATCATTAAGAAAAAGGTGAAAACTTCAAAAGAAAACTGGAAAATAACATGAACTTATGATTCATAAAAGAAGCACAAATAACCAGTATACTTAAAGTGAAATTTATCCTTGCTGTTAATAAACAAATGCAAATTAAAATATGACTTTTTTTTACTTACATTTTAAAAGAATAACATTTAATGTTGATGTGAATGCAGTGAAAGGAACATCCTTTGTACATTGCTGGTGAGCAGGAAAATGGGTACATACCAGCTGGAAGTCAATCTGGCAATACATACTAATAGTTATAAAAATAGCCATAATCTTTAACTCAGTAATCCCACTTCCATGAATATGCACAAAATAAACTAAGATCATCACCTACCTCTGACAAAACATCTACCTCTGTGAATATAATTCATGCTGCTGATAGCTTTTCCTGACAGTTCCACAGGTCATTTCTTGTATACTAGACTGAAACTTAAATGCCTCCTTTTTTCCTCCACAAATGATGCTGGGAATTCATATGTGCATAGCTCCCCTCCTATTCAAGTATAGGTTTGGGGGATCCTCAAGCAGAACCTTGTATTTATTTTTGGTTGAGTCAGCCCATCATGTGATCATTTGAATCCTACACTTGTCATTCCAAACAGCCTCAGCTTTGCCCAGCTTCGTGTCAGCTTCGAATGACCTTTGTCAGCCTGCCACGTGCACCATCACCCACCTTCCTAGGGGGTGGTGTAGTGACACAGCTGAGGACGGGCCCAGTAGCAGGCCACTAGACACCTCCTTCCCTATTGACTCCTATCCACTAAGCAGCTAGTGGAATTGTTCCGCCAATCACAAATCTACCTTATTTAACTAGGATTTAGACACATTCCTCTGTTTTGTCCACCTGGTAACCACGAAAAGTAACATCATGCCAGGCGCTGTGGCTCACACCTGTAATCCCAGCACTCTGGGAGGCCAAGGTGGGCGGATCACCTGAGGTCAGGAGTTCGAGACCAGCCTGGCCAACATGATGAAACCCCGTCTCTACTAAAAACACAAAAATTAGCCAGGTGTGGTGGCAGGTGCCTGTAATCCCAGCTACTTGTTAGGCTGAGGCAGAAGAATCACTTGAGCCTGGGAGGCGGAGGTTGCAGTGAGCTGAGACCATGCCACTGTACTCCAGCCTGGGCAACAAGAGCAAGACTCCATCTTAAAAAAAAGAAAGGAAGAAAGGAAGGAAGGAAGAAAAGAAGGAAGGAAGGAAGGAAGGAAGGGAGGAAGGAGGGAAGGAAGGAAGGAGAAGAAAGGAAGGAAGGAAGGAAAGAAAGAGAAAAGTAATGTCAGATGTCTTGCAGAAGTTCAGCAGAAGCACAATTATAAAGGGCAGGAGAGAAGAGCATGCCTCCAGGGGAAATGCCCCCTACTGTGCCTGGCACTACGGCACTGGCTTTTCTAGGTCTCCATCCGCCCAGGACTCCCACTTCCCCTCTCCTCAACTCAAACCTCCTGCCTTTCCCCACAGGGCTTTGCTTACCTCCCTTTCACCTAATAATGGAAATGTGTTATCTGCCTCTGGCTGCAAGGTGAGCAGAAGGGGGTCTCGAGTCAGGGATTGGATGCCTCACTCTACCATTTACTCCTACTTGAACATGTCCTTAACCTTTCTGATCCTAAAATCCCTCACCTACAAAACGGACAGAATATGCCCTGTTCTTCCCTCCTTCAAGGGTATTTGTAAAACTCGAAGGAGACAGTAGATGGAAACATGCCTTGTAAACCCAAGGACTAGGCAAAGGGAAGGTAATTGGTCATTGTCACCACCACTACCACTAAAATATTTTCTTCTTGCTATTTGGTGTAGGGGAAAGGGAAAATAGTGTTCCAGAGTGTTCACTAAGTGTGTGAAGGACGAGGGATCAACACCAATGGCTCAGCGGCCGAAAGCTTCTCTGTAGACTTTATAAACAAAAGGGATTTGACACTGGAAATGACTGGACCAAAACCCTAGAATCCTTGAGTGTGGGCCCCTTGAGAGCCAGCCTGACTGGCAGCCCTTGCAGATGAGAAAGTTTCAGTCCCAAAGTGGAGGAGGATGGGTTGAGGTCACACCAAATTCACACCAAAAGTCAAAGGGAGATGGGGTCCTAGTGCTTTACAGCTCCCCAAACTCTTCTCCTGTCATCAGCCTTCAACAACACTCATTTGAGGGTCCTCAAGGAGATTCCAGGAGATGAATTTAGAAGCTACAAAAACATTGATCTTCAGGCCTGGTGTGGTGGCTCACACCTGTAATCCCAGCACTTTGGGAGGCCGAGGCTGGCAGATCACAAGGTCAGGAGCTCGAGACCATCCTAGCTAATATGGTGAAACTCTGTCTCTACTAAAAATACAAAAAAAAAAAAAAAGCCGGGCTGGGTGGCGGGTGCCTGTAGTCCCAGCTACTCGAGAGGCTGAGGCAGGAGAATGGTGTGCACCCAGGAGGTGGAGCTTGCAGTGAGCTGAGATTGTGCCACTGTACTCCAGCTTGAGCGATAGAGTGAGACTCCGTCACCAAAAAAAAAAAAAAAAAAAAAAAAAGGATCTTCAAGAACATATATGAATACAAAATCCAAGGGAACAAAGCCACCCTTAAAGGCTCCACCTGCAGTTCATTAATATTCACTCGAGTGGTTTGTCATAGTAGGTTGGCATTTTGGGGGGCAGTGGGGAGGGGAAGTCTGTTCCACACCTTCATTTCCAGGGAAACTTCCCCAATCTTGAATCTGCCTGGGAAACCTTGAGTCCACAGTCTTGTTTCTAGGTGAGGAACCTTGGAGTCATCCGTAATTATCCTCTCTTCATTCCGCAAGGCAGGAATCCTTGGTCCCTGGTGACCCTATAGATCCTAGACCTGTGCCTGATTCACTGCAGCACTCAGTGAATTACGCTGCTGCATGAATGCATTTGTTGACTGAGTCCCCAAGGGGTTAACTGACTTTCCCAAGCACTAGGTGGCAGGGGCTGAGGAGAAAACTGCTTCCTCCCTCCTTCCTCTTATATGCAATTCATAGAATCACAGGATGTTCAAGACAAACATACCTGTGTAGATCATATTCTTCCCCAACATCAAAGCCCTTTGATTTCCTCAGGTACCTTTCTTGGCAGCCACACTGAGCATTTTCAGTCCCTCATCATTCAAATATTTGAGGAGTGCTTATTTTATACAAAGAGGAAAGTTAAGTAATGCAACATCTCTGACCTCCAAATCCCTTTCCACCTCTAACATCCTCCGGGCCTGAGATGAAAATCCCAATGGGTTTGGTAACCTGCCTGCAGCTGCAGCCAGGCACAACATGGGAATCTCAGCAGCCACTGGTTGTTCTGTCGTATGTCAAGCTCTGGCTTTTCTGGGGAAGATATTTTCATCAGGAAACTCCATTTGGCCTAAAATGCTGAACCCTACATAGGGATGAGGGTGAGTATTAGCAGCTCTGCCCACAGAGCTGCATTACAATTTGCAGAGTTTCTGAGAGGAGGCTGGGAACTGAGTGCCAGGGTAGTGACAAGCCCTTCATCTTGGGGATACAGCATCCCCCAGGGCCTGGAAGCATCAAGATAGGTCCGCGTAATTCCTCACAATGACACAACTCAAACCTCAGAGCCACTGGCTTCCTATAGCCTGGCTGGGGAACCAAGGTTTAGTATTAGCATCCATCAAACAAAAAGAACTCCAGCAAGGCTTCTTATGCTAAACAGGAGGAAATCCAGGCCCAGTGAGGTTAAACAGCATGCTCTGGCCACAGCTCAAGCAGTGGAACAGACAAGACCTCTGCACCATTGGTTCATTGCTGTGTCAAATGTCACCTGGACACATGGACGCCCCCTTTTTCAGGGGTAGCATGGAGCTGTATAGTTTCACTTCAAGCTATGTGTGAGTATCCTCTCTTATTGGTATGTGGTTGAGAAATTGTTCTTCAGTAAGAAAGGATTAAGTCCATTTTGGGACATCCTATGATATATATAGCCAGCAAAAAATAACCTCTTTAGAAAATATTTCAAGGCATGTGACAATATTCATGATCGAATGTTAAATGGAAGTAGCAGGAGGCCAAATTATATATGCACAAGGAACCCTGAGATTGTGGCTATATACCACATTTCCTCCATTGTAATGACATTGATATCAAGTGGTATCATTGACTTAATAATATTTCAGAAAAAAAGGAAAACATTAAATCAACTATAAGAAGCATTCTGATTTTGAAAACATTAAAATACAAAGAATGTGCAACCAAGAAGAAAGGAAATGTAGCATAAATTCATCACACAAATGTATGTATGTGTGTGCATGTGTGTGAGTTCATAGGATTCACAAGAAATACATAAAACATGGAATGATGGTTATCTCTGTGGGAGAGATTTTTATTTTATTTATTCTTTTCAGTATTTTTCAATTTTGTTTCTGATGTGTATGTATATACTAATTTTTTCAATCAGAAAAAAATAAACTTTGTCTGTAGAACAGTCAAAGCTAATATAGGGAAAATACATGTGATTTTTAGACGTACCCAAGGCAGTTTCCATTTTCCAGTCTTTATTTTTTTTAGCGTTTCATTTCGTTATGTTTCTATCCTCTGGTTTTTAGGCACAGTTTAGCATTCCCTCTTCCATGAACCATAATAAGGCTCCCATAATGCCTTTCCCCACTCTGCTGCATTTTAGCGGTACCAACGTCTCTCACGAAAATCAGGTACAATGTCATAACGCAGGTGCCACCAGCATGTTTTAAGATCCCACCCTGCACTGTAAGCAGAGTTCTTTGTCAAATGTCCACCTGGGAAAAATTATGCAGACTTCAGTGCTAAGAGATTCTGCTCTTTTTTGAGAAAATATTATCTTGACTATATAATCTTTCCTTTATTCCCCACCTGGTAAGAAACTCAGAGTCAAATTTGAAACTCACTATGGTAACTCTGTTGATCCCTAGGGTGGGGTTTTCGTGCACTTTTTTCCTTTGATTCTGATTCTTGAGATAAAAGATTTGATTTGATTTTCTGTGTTCTTTTGTAAGAAGCTGCAAATCATTAATGAAAAAGGCAGGAAATAAATACATAGAATTATTTTTTGTGAAACGTTTCACTTCTCCCATTTTAGTACTCACTATATCCTGTCTACTAATCAATCCTGTCAGTTACACTTCTAAACTATGTGCCATATATGTCCACTTTTGTCATCTCTTCCGCCACCCTCCTGGTCCAAGCCACCAGCATCCCCACTGGACAGTAACAACAGTCTTCTCCTGCCTTTCTGCGTTTTCTCTTGTCCCTCCTCTGTTCCATGTATCTCCTCAAAGAATACCTTTGGCCACCCATGAAAAGCCAGACCCCCACTCATCCTCTCTCTCGGATGTCACCCTATTTTACTACCCTTGTAGTGCTTACAATGCTTGAAATAATCTTCATGTGTTTGTTTAATTGTTTGTTTTCTTTTCTCTATCTTCTCCCCATCCCCAAAACGAGAGCTCCATCTTGCCAGATGCTACATTCTCAGTGCCCAGGACCACCTGGCACATTGGAAGTTCTCAGTATTTGCTGAAATCAATGAAAAGCCCTCTCATCTCCAGCATCCCCCTAGCCATGGGCAGGAATTCCCCAAGCACGTGCGTGCATTTTCCAACCATGAGCAAATCTCCCTTCTGCTAGCCCCTCCAACCTCTCAGCAAGGGGCTCACCTAACCTGTCTGTGGTGGGAGAGTTTCCACAATCTGTGTCTCATGGGAGACCGGACTAAAGACGGGTGAGGGAAGCAGATGACAGTGGCGATGAGGACCTGCTCAGGACCCCGTCAGCAGGATCGGAATCTCTGGAAAGGTCCAGAGAGGCCTGCAGCTCCACACATTATCCCAAGGATCATCCCCTATCCTTTCTCATTAATTCATTTGCCAGTCATTCAAAAACCACATTAAAATTCTTTGCCCTAAAGGAGCAAAACTTTGCAAAGAGACCTCACACACTCTAAGATACTTGTTCCTGGAGAAGAATTTTCTCCAAGGCAATAAATAACCAAGTCCTTCTTTTCCCTGGCTGTTTCCTCCTTCCAGGAACTGGATGTGTAGGTTCCACTAAGACCAGAGCTCTTGCCCTGACATTCCCTTTTTGCTAAGAAGCCTTCCTGTTCATCAGCTTGCAGGAACCCCTCTCTGCTCTTCTCTGGGCCCCAGGAAGACATTTATTGGGGTTCAGGGAGAAGCCCCCCAACCTCCTCCCAGAAGATGTTTTACCCAGTTATTCCAGGGACTACAGAAGATCCCTAATTCCTCTTTATATCCTCTTCTTTTGGGCCTATCAGTGCAAACACAGGCCAAGGTATCATCCCAGGTGACCTGTGGTTTCCAAGTTCAATATGCAAACCACTGTGGTCTCCCCACATTAAGTAACTTCCCTGGGAGATTGTTGGGGTAGTGACTGGCCTGGGGCTTGTGGGCCCTGGAAAAATCCCCTTTGTGTCACAGGAATATCAGTACTTGGAGGAGGATCGGAGCAGCTGAGAGAAGAGTGCTAAGGGTCGGCCCCATCTGTGAGCATGTGAATGGGATGGGGCAGGAGAGAGGGCCAATGCTTTGTCTTGGGCACTTGGAGATTTTGGATCTCAGAGCATTTGGTATATGAACCCCAGGTAGCTTCAGTACCTTCCTGGGCACCCCACCCCTCCCTCCGACCCTAGGCACTGCCCAGAACTCCAGGAAACTCTTGAAGGGGGCTCTAGTTCAGGCTCACCAATTTGGGGGACTTCAAAAACATGGGTAGGTTAGTGCTAAACACCCACTGCCCCCAGATACAGCTAAGGCAGCTGAGGCAGAGAGAGTTATACAGCAGCCTAGGAGACCAGCCTAAGTCCAAGGCTGCACTGAATCTGGGTATGAGATTTCCATTTCCCTCTCTCTTTCTGCAGGGCCCAGCTGAAATCTGTGTCATACACACGTATGAAATATTTAAGCCTCTCCCAAGGAGCATCATGCCACTTCTAAATCAATTTATTCTAATCTAATCCTCATCTGCCATGGTTTTCTGGGCCAGCGCCATCAAGAAAACCTCTTGGCAGGTGAGAGAGACTGAAAACACAGGGCATTTGTTTTTAATAGGGCCTCTACAGCCAGCAGTTTCCAATATAGCAAAGTACACACACACACGAAATACAGCTGCTCTTTGGAGATGACCCCTGACGTGCTCTGAGACCTATGCAGAGTGGTGCTTGCCAAACTGTGAGCATAAAGTCGTCAGAAGCACCTTAAAACTACAACAAGCACCAAGGTGAAGTGAGGCAGGTGAGGATGCCTGGCCAACAGCAGGGGGAAGGCTGGAGGAGGCCTGTTGTCGTGTTACCAAGTGGCCTTTTAGTATCTTCAGCCATAAAAGGCACTGTTTACTCCATCTTTGCCTGGGCTTCAATAGGATTCGCTTTTTCCCGGCTCTTTTTTTTTTTTTTTTTTTTTTTTGACAGCAATGCTCCAAAATGCAGAAACAGGCTTCACCTTGCTTTTCCAGCAGGCACAGCTGTGGAACTCTAGACGCAGTTGGGCTCAAGGCACAGGGAGCTTCGGGAGTTCTCGTGGTGGCTGCAGGGCCCTATGTGCCAGGGGATGGACTATGGGAGCCGCTCCCACTGGACCCAAAACTCTCTGACCAAAGATTCTGCTGTGCCATCGCCAGCCCTTCCCAGCCAAAATTCCCACCGGGCCCCTATGCCTGCGTCAGCTGAACACAGGGCAGGAGATACATCCACAGCTCTGCCCAAGGGGTGGGGCTGTGAGGGACCCTCAACATCAAACCTGACAGCCTGGCAGAAATGAGTCTGGGACTTCTGAGTCCAACTTACCCATGCTGGGCCAGCCTTGCTCAAAAGGTAGGGCTTCCTCCGTATAGGATCTCCTTGACTACAGAAACCCTCAAATTCTGTTTTCTGGGGTGAAGGGGATTGAGGTCCCACCTGAAAACCAAACTCAGTGAGTGGCTGTGTCTCTTGCAGGCTCAGGGACTCTCCCAAACTGTCAGGAACCTGACACCTCCCTCAAGTGGGAATTTAATGTTGGAGAACCTAGGCTTGAACAGAATTAGGTAGAATGGAGTTCAAATCTCATCTCTGGCACATCCTGGCTATATGTTAGGAAATCACATTTCAGGGCCTTAGTCTGTCTATCGGGAAAACAGGTGTAATAACACGAATCTCTAGCTGAGAAGTAAATGAGATCGTTCACAGAGGGTGCTCTACACGCTGCCTGGCAGCGGAAAGTCTCTCTACATGGCAAGGATTATGGGTGTCCCTTCGTGGCACAAAATCCAGTTTTTCTCTCCTTTAGAGGCATGTAGAAGACATTCCTGCCCCTGATAGTCAGTGACTATTGGCTATTTGGTGGTGATCTGTGTCACCCGAGTATAGGGTGTGTAAGGACAGGCATGCTTTTAACATAGTCTCTCCGCCTTCCTTGGTGAGCCACCCTTTGTAATGGCAGCATCACTAGATGATGGGGGTCTCACTAGGCTGGATCTCTGAGAGAGTACCTGGAGCAGAGCCCTTTACCAGCTCCTGCAAGGACTGGCATGTAAGCCAGAAATAAAACTTTATTGTATTAAGCTACGGAGTCTGGTTACCTAAGCATGACTCAGTGCATCCTGCAAATACACAATCCGATTCCCTAGCAACCAAGTCAGCACCAAGCCTTTGCTCTCCATTCTGCATTTTGGACATAGGGCTTGGAGGCCCTGTGCCCTCCCTCTCCCCCTCCTCCCCGACAGTGAACTGTAGCTCTCAGCCACCCCCCACCCACATTGCCTCCCCTCCCCACTGGCCCTCATTGCTGAGGTCTGAGCAGCCTTGGGCCTGGACCAGAGGAAGGGGTGGCAGGAGAAGCAAGGAATGTCTGGAGCTCCAGATGGACCTGACCCTCAGGGGCTAAAGTGCTCTGCTTGACTCAAAGCCCAGGGCAGCAGAAGTGCCCAGCACAGGCTGGCTGCATCTGCAACCCTCTGCCCCTGGCTCCCTGGTTATAAACTCCTTCCCATAGAGAAGCAGAGAAAGGTCACACTGACCTCTTGTTTCCTCTGAATCAGCCAAATTTTCACTCTTCTGTTGAGGTCTGAACGCTAAACAGTGCCTTTTACGACCGAAGATATTTTCCACAGGGCTGTAGAAAGTGAGTTAGAGGGACTGTCCACACCAATTCCATGGTACAGAGTAGGAAACTGAGGACTGAAGAAGGACGGGACTTGCACAGTAGCAATTATTGTCATGAGACCAGAATCTTGCTACCAGCATAAGCACTGGGCACAAAAGTCAATTAATCTGATTTTTCTAGAATCTGGAATTTGCTTGTCCACAGCTGAGTGGTTTAGCCAAGGAGATAGCGTCTACTGACCAGGGATGTGATGTCCATTCTGAAAAGACCACAGTTTGTCCTAGCCAGAGAACAAATCCAGAGAGGCAATCTGCATGGCTGAGCCTGCCTGGCTGCCCAACAGGGCATGAGTTTTCTGTGTGCTCAGGAGGGAGGTCCTGTGATGGGTCCTTTGCATCACCACCCCCAGTGTTCTCCACTTATTCTGAATCATTTCTTTCAGAAGTAAAAATGCCCCAAAAGTAATGACTCTGAGGCAAGAAGAGCCCTTGAAGACTGCATAGATGGCCGCCACTTGGAGCCTCTCCATGGCCCTCTCACCAGGCAGTCATCGAGCCTCTGGCTAAAGCCCTGCTGTGATGGGCAGCTCACTACCTCCCATGGTAGTTATTCCATCGTGGGCTTTGTCTCAATATCTAAGTGGGATGTCCCCTCTCTGCTCCAGATCTTCCCTTTGGGCCGTGCTAAACTCCTCTACCCCTTGATAGCCCTTCTAGAATGGGAGGCTCCTTGTGAATCTTCTCCACCAGGGCATGAACAGTCCAAGGCTATCAGCTTTCTTCATGTAACTCAGTGTCCCATCTCCTCACCTCCAGCCCCCTTGCTCCTCAAAGAATGCTCTGGCAGCGTGGATATCACCTGCGATCATGTAGAAATGCAGAGTATCAGGCCCACCCCAGACCTCCTGAATCATTTTCTACATCTTAAGATCCCCAGGGCCCAGTGTGGTTCTCATGCCTGTAATCCCAGGGCTTTGGGAGGCTGAGGCAGGAGGATTGCTTAAAAGGCCAAAAATTCAAGACTAGCCTGGGCAACACAGCAAGATGTAGTCAACACACAAAAAAATTAAAAATTAGCAGAGTGTGATGGCATGTACCTATATAGTTCCAGCTACTCGAGAGGCTGAGGAGGTTAAGGTTGCAATGTGAGCCATGACTGTGCCACTGCACTCCAGCCTGGGCTACAGAGTGAGACCCCATCTCTAAAACAAACAAAAACAAACAACAACAACAACAACAAACAAGATCCCCAAATGTTTCCTGCCACATGAAGTGTGGGAAGCACTGGCCTAGACACCTCCCACTGTCCATGTAGCTCTTAGAGTAGAGGTTCCAGAATGCAGCTGTCTCTCAGGTATGCAGGGCAGGACTCTCACCTTTCTCCTAAGCATTCTTTAGAGCTGCAGAATGCTGAAAACACAAAGGATCCTGGGTCCACCCAGATCTCAGAGTCAAGTTGTCTTCACAGGAACTGTTCCCATGCTGCATCTCCCATTCTGGGTCGGTGGGGGGTGGGGGGCGGTTCGTATGTGTTGGGTCAGATATTGACACTTACATTTGCCAAATTAAACATCACTGTTCTTTCAACTGTGTCTCACTTACTATTCAACCCATCAGCTTTCAAATCTGTCTACACGTTAGGATCACCTGATGGACTTTTGGTACAATCTCTGATGCCAAGACCCCATTCCAGAAGACTTGAATAGACTCTCTGGGGAGTCTATTTTGTGGGTGGGTGTCAGGTCTTTTTTTTTTAATGCTTCCAAGGCAATTCTAATATGCCATTAGGATGAAGAGCCACTGGTTTACTACAGCTGTTAAGAAGTGAATTTTATTTATTTATTTTTCAACCACGCTCTGGGATCCATCAGTGTAGTCAGCTCACTTCTGATAGTGACTCTGGGCTCATGGGCCAGGTATCTGTTGGCTACTGCCACAACATTGCTGTGTAACAAACAACCACAAAATCTGAGTGAATACAATAATAAACACTGTGCTGGCCAACATAGGCCGTGGTGGCTTGGTGGCCCTCCCAGATTGTGGAACTGGGTTAGCCATGCTTCTAACTGCAGGTGTGTGGGTAGCGCAACTCGCTTTTCCCGGTTTGCCCAGGACTTTCTTAGTTTGAGTACTGAAAGTCCCAACTCCCAGGATAAGCCTTGGTCCTGGGAAAACTGGGATGGTTGAATACCCATCCATGGTTGGCCTGGGTAGCTCTGTTACCTGTGTCTCATCCTCCTTGGACCAGCAGGCTAGCCAGGCATGTACCTTTCAAGACGTTGGCAGAGACTTGAGAGAGCAAGTGGGCCCAAGAGAGACCCAGCCTCGGATGGGCTCACTGCCACTGCCCAGCACAGGTGAGCTTTGTCCACCATGTTGGCCAGAAGTCTCCAGTCCCAATTAAACTTCATTGTTACAGACTTAGCCTGGCTTCAGGCTCTGGCCATCTTTCTGGATCTTTCTTCAGGCATCTGGCATGTTGTCCAAAGCCAGTTACACAGCTGAGCCCAAAGTGAAGGGGCATGGAAAAATATTCCGCCTACGATGAGGCCATGGCAGGCATGTCAATGCAGAGAGGGCTAAATAGTTGGGGCCAATCATTCCATCTCCCACAGGCAGAGAGGCTCTGGCTTCCAACTGTGGATGACCTTAAGTCCTTCCTTGACTGCCAACTCTCTTTGGGGAACCCAGTTGCAGGGCCAGAGACCTTCTCAACTCCCACTTCTGCCCAGCTCCTAACACACATATTGCTCTGGTGCCTCATTGCCTGTGTGGCTTCAACCCTCTCTACCTCTTCCTCTCCTCCTTCCCTTGCTTTTTCTTCATCAGGTATTTAAAGGCTCCTGGAAAGGGAGGGATGATCTTGTGTCAGCCTCATGAGCCATCTTGAGCTGTGCCAAGTAAATTTCAACATAACAGACTTAGCCCCGCTTCAGCCTGGCAGGCTCTCTTGGATCCTGATTCATTCACCCTCCAGTACATTCCCAGTTGCCTCCAGCTCTGCATCCTGCCCATATTTTTCATGTATCAATAACCCAGATGTCAGCCAGGGCTTTTGGGCCCTGAGTACTCAGGCGCACTTGGCTGTAACTCCCAACTCCAAGACATGTAATCCTCCAGAGATCCCCGGCCTTGACTTTTTCCCACTCCCAGAAGAATCAGCAGACATCCCCAGACCAACCTGGTGCCCCCAGAAGCTCATATGTCATAAATGTAATTGTGCTGAGGTCACTGTGGGAAGGACAGGGTCACATCACTAACCTCACAGTCCACCAAACACCCCAAGCTCTAGTTCCTCTATCCCCGCTTTCTTCTCCTTCCTGGTCCCCTCCTGCAAATCCCCTCCCTGTTCCTCCTGTTGGGTCATTCCACCTCCACTCAGACCCATGGAGAGCTCAGCTTTTGTCCTGAAAGGAACTTGGGGAAATGCTTCCCTGATCTCATTACATGTCGATTATTTCTGACCATGTTTTAGGTCCCTGGGCTCTATCTTTCCCCAGCCACCCAGCAAGCTTCTGGGCTCTGATCCCAATTAAGTGCGGTAAAGCACGAAGAATGGGTAGGCCTTCAGGGGAAGAAAATTGAAAAGACCTTCATTGCTTTAAACATTATGTGGGCTGACTCACCCTGCATCCCTAAATTTATGACTGTGGTCTCCACAAAATAGGAACAAAAGGACGCTGACCTTATATCCCAGTCGGACACCTTCTACCCTCATTCCTGCAGCCCACCTACAGTTTGCCCCCAACTAGCCAGCCAGGGCTGGACCACAGAGTCAGGGTAGCAGTGTATGTGAAGTTCAGCACTTCCAAGCCTGGATTCAGGTCCTGGCTCTGCCACTTAGAGGCTGACTATGCCTGGAATAGTCGCTTACCCTCCCAGGATCCCACTCGTTGCTGGGGTGACACCCACTGGGTGGAGATATTATGGAAAGTGCATCTCAGAAATAGCATCAGCGGAGGTGCCTCAAAACCTGAAAAGCACCACACCAACACGAGGCACTGTTCTTCCTGTATGCTGAGTTCAAGAAATTCAGCTGATTTCAATACTCCCCTACCCGCAGTAAGTTTCTAACTGGAAAGGAGATCCACTGTCACAAAAAAACACATGTCCCATCCCCAAGCCAAATAACATGGGTTTCTGGCTGGGCCCCGCTGGTGGCATGTGACGGGGCTCCTGCCTCTCTGGCAGAGCTGACCAAGAGGGCGGGCTCCACTCTCCACTCCCCAGCCTCTGGGTCTTGGGAGTGCAGGGGGCCAGGCAGCTGCAGGCAGGAGGGCAGGAGGATTTGAGCAGCTGGGCTAAGGTCAGGCACAGAGGCTTGGGCTCAGCAGAGACAGCCAAATGCTCAGCCCAGCTGCTACTGCCTCTTTCTGGGCCCTGTGCAGGAGGCAGATGCAGTCTGCCAGGCTGGCGGGCTCCCCTCTGCAGCTGCAAGGCCACCCGGGCCCAGAGGTCTGCTCTTCCCTCTCCTCCTACTGAATGGCATTCTTTCCTTTTCTGTCTCTATCTCCTCATTCTCCCTTTCCTTCTGTTCCTTTTCTCCCTCTGTCTCTTTGTGTCTTCATTTCTGTCTTTGTCTTATCCTATGTCTCTCTTCTTTGTATTTTTTCCCTCCCTCTCTCAGTTTCTTGGCCTCTCTTCATCTCTCTGTCTCTGGGTTAAAAGTTGGAGGAAAAGGATAGGAGGTGGGGCCCAGGAGGAATCCCAGATGAAACTGAGCTGAGGTCCTACTACGATTTGAATGTTGGTGTTTCCCCAACATGTATATGTCGATCCCTAATCTCCAGTGCAATAGTGTTAGGGGGTGGGGCATTTGCAAAGTGACTAGGTCATGAGAGTGGAGCCCTCATGAATGCGACTAGCGCCCTTATAAGAGAGGCCTGAGGGTACTATTTGCCCCTTCTGCCATGTCATAGCTACAAGGTACCGTCTACGAATGTCTATGAACAAGAAAGTGGGCTGTCATTAGACGTCGCAACTGCCAACACCTTGATCTTGAACTTCCAGCCTCCAGAACTGTGAGTAATAACTTTCTGTTGTCTATAAGCCACCTAGTCTATAGTATTTTGTTATAGTAACCTGAACAGACTAGGACAGATCCCATCCTGTCCCAATCAAGAGAGACTCAAGAGGGTGTCTGGGAATAGGTTCAATTTTGGGGTTGGGGGCAACATAGACCTATGGACTTCTTTAAAGACATCTTTGAAGAATGAAGCCAGGCCCCTGCACTTGCTCCTGGGACATGGGAAGTCCCACAGTATTCAGTTCTCACTGATACCATAAGGACTCTCTCATCAACAAACATTCTTTGGGGCTTTTCTAAGTCCAGAGCATGTGCTGGGGCTGGGAGATGAGGAGGGATGAGGCAGGGGCCTTGCTCTGACAGAGCTCCCACATGCACGGCAGGAGAGAGTTAAATGAGCAACTACGTAGTTAGATGTGCCCTGCAAATGGTACCCAAGGGGGAGGGCCATGACAGGGGTTGAGCCAGTTATGCACACTGGAGAGGCAATGTTGAAGCTGAGCCTAGAATTATTTAGAGGAGTTTTCTAGGCCATAAAGAAGAATCTGCCTGGGAAGCATGGACATTTTCTCCCATGTAGGTGCAGAGGAGCAAGGGGGTATGGCAAAAGATAACATGGGAAAGGGGCTTGAAGTCCCATCTTGCAGTAAGGACTTTCTAAGGCAGAGGTAATGGGTAGCCCTCAAATGCTGGGAGCCATAGGGCTGTGGCAGGGAGGCCCTTGCCCGTCTGTGAAATGAGAAAATGATCCTTTTCCTCTCCCCCTCCCTTCCATGGAGCAGGAGAAATGAATAATGAGGCTGTGCCGCCATTGCCGTTGGCCAAGCAGAAGAGGGAGGGCGTGGGCTTGGCTCTCGATGCTGGGAAAGGGCCTCATTATGAGCTGGTTTCATTCATAAAGGACGTTGTCATGGACCACACAATGGGGCTTAGTTTCTAAGTTAGGAGGAAAACCTAATTTTAAAGTGGCTTCTTCTGTAACTGGGAGGAGGAGGTGGTGGCTGTGAGGCCAAAGAACAGAATATTAGTGAAGGATGAAATAAAAGTGGTGCCTTTGGCAATCTGACTTTGTCCCAGCTTTGGGGCCATTCCCCTGTCCACTGAGCCTGCCCTGCTATGTCTATCCTTGCCCAGGCATGCACCCAGAGCTTTACCTCCCTCCCTGCTTCAAAATGGCTCTAAGATATGAAGAATGAAGAGGTAGCCAAAGCTATCATTGTACAGGTGGGGAAACTGAGGACAAGATGGGGGATGATTGTTATCCAAGGTCACAGAATATGCTAGAGCTAGCTCCGTGATGCATAGGTGCATCTGTCGCCTTCAAGGGTAGTGCTGCCCCTGGCTCCCTTTGGGCGTTGGAGTTGTGTGATTGTAAGTGGACCTTGAGCATGAGCTGAGACCTGAATGTCATCCATGCTGGGAAATCCAACTGTGGAAGCAGAAACGGCTTCTGAAGATCACCATGGATGCCTATAGCAGTTCCCTTCACTGTCACGCTCACTGACACTTTGGTCTGTACAGTCTCCCAGTGAGGACAGTCCCCACGTCTGTATTCCAGATGAGGAAACTGAGGCTCATGGAGGGTAGGGGTCCTGAGTGAATGCTGGGACTCAAACTGGAGACTTTC
The DNA here is from genome assembly GCF_003255815.1 of Theropithecus gelada. Taxonomy (NCBI): domain Eukaryota; kingdom Metazoa; phylum Chordata; class Mammalia; order Primates; family Cercopithecidae; genus Theropithecus; species Theropithecus gelada. The sequence goes on from NC_037677.1 coordinate 55,493,816, forward strand.
AGCTCTAAAGCTCTTAAAGCCTTTTCTCCATCCTGTCAGATATGTGTGGATATTTTCACTTGAACATTGTACATGTGATGTGGGCATAGACAGTATATATGTATTTATAATATACACACATGCATGCACGTACATGCATGTGCACACATAGAGTTTTTAAATCTCCACTGGCTGCCCTTGCCCTGTGTTGCACAGAAAATTAGTATATTGGTGCAGTCACTAATCCCTTTCATTTGGATGCAAGCAAATGACAGGATCAGTCTCCATCACTGCCATGGCTAAACCCCAGGGCTCCCCTGGTGCCTTGAATAAGAGTCAAGATGACCCACTTTCTCCAGCTATTCCCTGTCTCTGGGCTGCTTTGGCTGGGAAACTGTCAGTCTGGTAAATATCAGAGGCTTAGCAGAGCGGGTTCCTGCTTCCAAGACTGCCCCTTTTTGGCTGTGCAGTCTGGCTTATAGGACTAAGCCCCAGGGTCCTGCCCCAGTGCTAGGGTTCAGCTGCCCACATGCAGACAGGGCCTGGTCTGCCCAGCACGCCGGTGTCCACAGAGATGCCCACGTAAGACTGAGGGCACTCATTGCCTTCACAGGCATTGCCTGCGTGTCCAGTCTGTACAAGCGCTCAGGATAAGAGCTTAAAAAAGACACAGGGTCTGCCCTCGTGAAAGGAGGTTGTCATGAAAACAAACCCAGAAATAAATGGCAGAGCAAGCCAAGTATTCTCTGAGCACAGAGGAGGGAACAATTAATTCTGCCAGGAGGATCAGGGAAGGCTTCTCAGAAGTCTCTGGAGTGGAGACTGGAATGTAAATTAGAATTGCCACATGGAGAAATGAGGGAAGGGTATTTCAGTTGGAAGGGACAGCATGGGTCGAGTCAGGGAGGCAGGAAAGAGCAAATGCAATGTGAACAAGAGTGGCGGAGGGCAGCTGCAGCTAGATCCTGACAAGCCTTAGACCCTGGAGGAGGGGAGACACTTCTGTCCTCTAGGCACAGGTCAAAGGATGCAGAGCAGCTTTAAGCAGAGGAGCTGCAAGATCCAGGCAGCCTACCAACAGACCCTGGCCTCACCTCAAACCTCAGTGCCAGCCCATACCTTAGCCTTCTTCTACCCCAGTGACCTCACTCCCCACCAGTGGGTGCTCTGATGCTCTCCCCTTTCTTCCTGGAACTTTCCTTCTCATTGAGTACGGAGCATTTCCTTTCAGATAACAAGCACTGCTCAGTGTGAATGTTGGTAACTACAACTTTCCTTGCAAGGACATTTACTTGAGGCAGGAGAGAGGGAAGGGTGCCCAGAATTCCCAAAGCCTGGTGCTTCAGGGTACACTTTCTGAGTTTTACAAGGACTGCAGACCCCAGGGCTAACTTTGGACCTCTGGCCTCAAGCCTTCAGGAGCCAAGGTTAATGGGGGCAGTGGTCTATGTTGCCTGTTTCTGTGTTGATGGGGCCTTCCTGGAGCAAGGGCCAGCCACCCCTTAAATACCACCAGGTTATTTCGGGGACAGGTGGCCATCTCTGAGCCTGGAGCCAGAGTGCTGTCTCTGAGTAGATGGCACAGCTGTTCCATTCTGCAAGGCCTCCCCACCAAGGTGGACATGTGGATGTGGAAGTGTAAATAGGAACAGGCTAAGGAAGCAGCCTTGATGCCTTCTGACTTAGCAGTTCTCACCCTCAGGGAGAGCCCTGCAGGTGCCCTGGGTAAGGCTCTCTGGCCCTGGTTAGGTGAGTGGCCATGGGCCTTGTACATCTTCCTGGTTCTGAGGGAACCAGGATAAACCACGAAGGCTCTGGAGGAGGAGTCAGTTGCTTTCTTAAGTCAAGTTTTATAATTTTAATATAACGAACCACAAAAAGCATACTTTGACAAGCTCAAATAAAGGTAAACACCTATGCACCTCCCACTACAATTAGAATTCAGAACATTTCCTGCACCTGTTTCCCTGAAGCTCCCTCCTTCGCCCTTGCATTCAATCTCTCTCTCCACCTCTGGCCCCAGACAACCATACTCTGCTTTCTGTCACTATGGATTAGATTGGACTTTTCTAGTTTCATGTACATGGAATCATATGATATTGCTTGTATTCATTGGGGCCCGGTTTCTTAGGTAGGCTCAGAATTCTGTTTCTGAGATTCCTCCTTATGGACTATATCAGTTATGCACTCTTTTTCATTGCTGAGTAATATTCTATTATGCAGCCATACCACAATTTGTTTATTCATTCACCTGTTGATAGACAACCAGGTTGTTTATTGCTTTTTGGATTTTTAAAAATAAAGTGGCTATATGAACATTTACAAACAAGGCTTTGTGTAAATACACATTTTAATTTTTCTTGGGTAAATATACAGAATGATATTTCTGGATCACATGGTACGTGGATGTTTAAATCTGTAAGAAACTGCCAGTCTGTTTTCCAAAGTGGTTGTACCATTCTACATCCCCACAAGCAGTGTATAACAGCTCCAGTTCCTATACATTCTTGCCAATATGGGACATAGTCAGTATTTTTAATTTGAATCATTCTATGGAGAGTGTTTCATTGCGGTTTTGACTTGCATTTCCTTGGTGACTAGCTTCTCACGTCCTAATCTGAGTCTTGAGTCTGCCACTTTTCAGTTTCATGCTTGCACAAGGCACTCTACGACTCTGGATCTTAATTTCCATGTCTGGAAAAGCTGAATACCAATCCCTGCCCTGTCTCCTTCTCCAGGCCTTTGTAAAGATGGCATCAGGTAATGTGTGTGTATGCACCAAAGTATGCAAAAGTATTTGCAAGGTGTAAACCCCAACCTGCAAATCCTATAGCACTCAGCTCACTGTCTCGTTTTAAATAGATTTCCCTGCAGGAGCTTCCTTACTAGTTGTCCTGGCTCTAGTCATCTCAATCTCATCCTCCACATGGTAGCCACAGTGGTTTATCTAAAGCAACTGCCAGAACTTGGCCTTCCTTTGTGCTTAAAATCATCCCCCTGTCTTCCCATTGCTGCAGATTCCATTTCATTCTTTCCACTAACACTGATTGAAGACTTGCTATGTGCCAGGCACTCTTCCAGGTGCTGGGAATAAAGGGTTAAACACAACAGATACGTCCTGCCCTTTACCCATTTTCCTTACTTTGTAAAGGTAACACAGGCCCATAGAGATGAATGGGCTGCCCCAGATCACACAGCAAGCCAGTGACAGAGCAAAGACTAGAACCAGGTCCCTGCCCCAGTTCTGAGATCTTTCTACCCTTCCAGCAGCCACTCTTTCCACTGGTCATTCTCTCAGAGCCACAGCGGGCCAGAGAGAAAGGGAGGTAGCCTGCAGGGAACACCATAGAGGTCCACCCCTTCTCCTGGGGAGCCATCAGGAAGCTTCACTAGGGCCCCCCAGCTCAAGTGCCGCTTTCTTCAGAAGTGTTGGCGTGAATAATCACCTCCTGTCGAGTGCAGACCTGGGACTAGTTGGTAAACGGTGCCACTTGCTCCTGCCTCCTTTCCCCGAGGCACCTCTTGCTTTCCAACCTGCGAGATTCTCTATCTGCTAAGAGAAGGGGCAGAGCGGCAATCTCATTAGGTTGCTTGTGGCTGTCAATCTCCCTTTAAACAGGAAAGCACTGCACGGTGACATTTAAAGAGGGCTCTGCTCTAAATCTCAGCCTGCATCTCCACTACCGACAAGCTCCCTTGGTTATTGGAGACTCGATGCCACAGAATGTCAGAGATGAGAGTGGGACTGATGGGGATGCCTGAGTCTAAGGAAGGGGCACAGAATGGCCAATGTGCATGCATCACGTGATGAAGAGAGATGCCATTAGAAACCCCGATCACCCATGCCTATCTCCACATCCTTTCCTCTGTGGCTCTCAAGAAGAAAAAACTGATGGCATCCCATGCTTTTCCCAGGATCCCAGGTTCCTGCCTAGCAACCTGCTCCTGGAGAGGAATCTTCTCCAATGGCCTTACTTCCCTTCCCTCATTGGGCCATGTATCAGTCCGCGTGCAGCAGCAGGTCACAGACACCACGCTGGCTGGCTTCACCAGAAAGGGATTTAATGCAGGGAATTAGGGGATTGTGACCCCATGGAAGGGCTGGGGGAGGAGGCTGCAAGCTCAGCTTCCAGGAACGAGTCCCGGAATGTCACTGCCAAACTTGCTTGCCAGAGAAGCTGCTCCCTCCACCATAATCAGAAAGCTGGGGGACCCAACTGCTGTTTCCAAGAACTGCATTGTTTCTGCTATAACCTGGAGATTAGATGGATGCTGTTATCCCAGGTGCTAGCTGCAGGACCTCACTGCCTCCAGGAGGCTAAGATATTGGTGAGCAAGCCAGTCTGTAACATCTGCCATGGGGCTCAAGGGTTCCCCTAGGGAAGACACAAAGACACAAAGTTCCCCTTTCGCTACATTCAAAAAAACTTTTTGCCCATGTTTGAGTTGATGGAGAGCTTTATGTGTTCTGAGCCTATGTCTTGAGCTATAAACTTGTAAATGGAGGTGAGGTACAGAATAGAGCTTAGGACAGAGCAGAAAACCTAGACTCACATTCAGGCCCTTCTGAGGAGTGCAGCCCAGTGGGTGGGAGCACAGCCTCTGGAGACTTCTGCTGGGTGTGTGTTCTGGTTTGACCCATGCACCTGTGTGGTACCTGGTGACACTGACTCTTTCTGCTTCTTGGTTTCCACATCTATGCAACAGGGTGATAGTAGCAGTACTCAGAACGTACTTAGAACAATTCTCTGCACAGAAACAGCAGTGACCTAAAGGGAGCTATAATTATTCTTGCAAATGTTCTAGCTTTGGGACTTAACACAGATTATTTGAAGACTGAGCCAAGTTAAATCCCTTTCTGAACCTAGATAAGGGTTTCTCAAAGTGGGCACTATTAACACTTGGGGCCAGATAATTCCTTGCTATGAGAGGCTGTTCCGTGACTTGTAAGATGTTTAGCAACATCCCTGGCCTCTATCCACCAGGCGCCAGTAACATTCTCCCCTCTCCCTAGTTGTGACAATCAAAAATGCCTCCATATATTGCCAAATATCCCATGAGGAACAAAATCATCCCTGGTTGAGAAGCACTGCTGCAGAAGATGGGGATAATGTAATTTGTTCACAGCACTGCCATGTATACTAAACAAGGAAAGGGATGTGACAGTTATTTGTAACCTAGAGGTCGTCTGGGTCACCCACCCCTTGAGTAGTAAAATTAGCTCAAACCTACCTTCCACCCTGTAGGAGGTTCAACGTCCTCTCCAAGATTTCTGAAAATTCTTGAGAGTTGGCATTCAAGGTCATCTCTTGTTTCAGTTTCTTGTTTCTGAAAAATTGTCAATATCCCTACTTTTATCTTTGCATTTTGGATGGTCTCTAATGTGGAAGATAGACCCTTTTCATTTATTTCCCCAAAATATTACTCAAAGAAGGCAGTTGGACATACCAGGGCTGTTCCTGAATGCCATGGCAAGGACAGCCCAGTCTGCTGGGTCACTTGGGTTTGAGTATTAGCCATCCCCCACAGAAGTCCTCGTGGCCACATGCCTCTGAAGTCCCCCAGTGCTATCATGCTGCTCACCTCTGTTCCTTGGGACTATCCTCCCAGGCCTCTCTTCTCAGGCTCCTCCAGGACTCCTGCAATTCAGCAGTCTTGCTAGCTGCTCAGGCCCAAGGGCAGCCTCTCCAGCCAGAATTACCATCCACTCTGCTGTCCCTGCAGCACTAAGCTGCTAGGGAAGCACCCTCCCCACCTCCACCAATACCATCATGCCCAGTACAAACACGGTGAGTTGCCGGCTAACATATAACCCAAGCAGATTTATGACCACATTGGCGAACTCAAAAGCAGAAAGGAAACGTTCTCCCATGCCAGAAACAAACAAACAAACAAAACTCTCAAAGCCAGAGCAGTGAGCAGGAGCTAACACCAAAGGCCCACAGAGGTATAAGAGCTGGATAAAATGCTCCTGGTTTAGTATCCATGAGGAACAGGGGGCCTACACAACAGGCCCTGAGCACAAAAGTGGATAGCAGTGATCTTTCTGCTTAGAGGCAGGAGCCTGGAAAAGCTGTCCCTTCAGTAAAATGAAAACAGAAAACCACCACCCACCACTCACAAAAGTGGGCCTACCTCCCCAGGCCATGAGTGAGAGAGGAGACATCAGAGAGAAATCTGGACTCTAAATCTGTACCACAAATGTACACAGGGAGAAGGGGTGAGTATATTCATGGAAGCACTCTTCATAATAGCAAAACCATAAAAATAGTCAAAACATCAGAGGTCCCTAAAGCCATGCTACTCACAGGGACCCAGGTATGAGACCCCAAAGAAAATAATTACAATAAAACCCACCTGGATAGGGAAACCTTTCCAGCTGTGGCAGAGGTGAATGTGAAACCTGCACCTCGCAGGTGGAAAACAGTACCTTCTGAACATGACCTCGGAGTAAAAAACAACCAAGCAGTAGAGGCAAGTGGAACCCAGAACAAGGGTTTCCAACTATGTCTAACAGAAGTTCTCAAGGTAGAAATAGAGAAGGTGGAAAGAAGAGTTATTTGAAGTTATTTGAAGAGTTATCAGCTGATAGTCCTCCAGAATTGAAGAAATACATTCGCTCTTATATCAAAACTGTGGCTTGAGTTCCAAGCAAGGTAAGTATCAACAAATACTCACATTTGAAGAAGGAAATTAACATATAAGAAGCCGAGAAATCAGGCAATCAGTGGAGAAGAATAGTATTTAAAATATAAAAGAATAAATTATAATATACCCAAATAAGACATTGGAGAAAGGTAGAGGAAGTAAACTGACTTCCCTTTGTTCTTGGTGAGCGTCTCTTTAGTCATAATTCAATAAATAAGACATAAAAGAATATTGTATGTAGTTACAAGGCAACCACTAAAGGAACTAAAAATACTCCAAAAACCTTCTTATTAGAGGGAAAACCAATACATAAAGCAAACTACGAAAATATGGACCATGAATACAGGATTTTTAAAGGAAGCATTAAAACAAAAATGCATAATGTAAAGTGTGATAGAACTGAAACCAAATCTATGCTGTTTTTATCATTAAATATAATAGGATAAACTCTATTATTTTTTAAAAAAATATTCTTATTTTTGGATCAAAGAGGGAAATAACAAATATAGGCTTGTAGAAGATGCCTCTTATTTCTCAATTAAATCTTCTCATCCTTACCCCTGATTTCTACCACGCTGGGATAGATAGTTCCCTAGGGCTTGGACTAACTTCAAGGCAATGGCACCTGCATGCAACAATCATGTGCATTTTTTCCCTCCGCTCCTGGGCTCCACTGGTACAAGTAGGAGCTCTCAGGGTCCACACATGTGTGCAGCTTAGAAGTGCAGGGAAACTAACACTCCCCAGAGGAAACAACCAATGTTGAATGAAACCCATCTATGATGAGATGCTCAGCCCCATTGTGTCATTAGGGAAATGCAAACCAAGCCCCAAGTTATGATACTGATGTATACTCATTGTAGGGGCAAAAATCAGAGACTGTCTATGTAAAAGAATGGAGAGATTATGGATCAACAAAACCTTTAATATGTTACCAATGGAAATACAAATTTGCAGGGCCATGATAACCACTTGGAATTATCCTACAAAATTGAACATTCCAGGCTGGAGTGCAGTGGTGCAATCTTGGCTCACTGCAACCTCCGCCTCCCAGGTTCAAGCAATTCTGCCTCAGCCTCCCAAGTAGCTGGGATTACAGGCGCCCACCACCATGCCTGGCTAATTTTTGTATTTTAAATAGTAACAGGGTTTTGCCATGTTGGCCATGCTGGTCTTGAACTCCTGACCTCATGATCTGCCCGCCTCAGCCTCCCAAAGTGCTGAGATATAGTTCGACTGTGTTGCCAGCCAAATCTCATCTTGAGTTGTAGGTCCCATAAGGACCCAGTGGGAGGTAATTGAATCATGAGTGCGGTTACCTTTGTGCTGCTGTTCTCATGATAGAGAGTGAGTTCTCAAGACATCTGATGGTTTTATAAGGGACTTTCCCCACTTTTGTTTTGCACTTCTCCTCACTGCTGCCATGTGAAGAAGGATATGTTTATTTCCCCTTCTGCCATGATTGTAAGTTTCCTGAGGCCTCCCCAGCCATGCTGAACTGCGAGTCAATTAAACGTCTTTCCTTTATAAATTACCCAGTCTTGGTTATGTCTTTGATAGCAGCAGGAGAATGGACGAATACAATTCTCATAGCAAGTTTATGCTTCAATGTAATTCCAAGAGATATTCTTGCAAATGTACTGAGGGAGAATTGGTGAGTATATTCATGGAAGCATTCTTTATAATAGCAAAACCATAAAAACAATCAAGATATCCATAAACAAAATAAAGGCTAAATAAGATGTAGCATGTTTATACAATGAAATATTATGTAACAGTCAAAATGAATAAACCATGGTCACATCTAACAATACGGCCATATCTACAAAATGTCATATTGAGTGGAGAAAGTAAATACTAGATGATATACTGATAGAAACATAATAAATTTTTATTAAAATTATTAAAAGCAAATGCTAAAAAAAAAAGTTTCAGAAGAATAATGACAGATGCAACAAAACTACATTCAAAACAGACGTGAGACAGTTCAAATTATACTTAATGGTGAAAGACTTAAGACTCAAGATTAGAAACAAGACAAGGATGTCTACTTTCAACACTTCAACACTAGAAGCCAGGTGCAGTGGCTCACACCTGTAATTCCAGCACTTTGGGAGGCTGAGGCAGGCAGACCACTTGAGGCCAAGAGTTCAAAACCAGCCTGGCAAACATGGCGAAACACCATCTCTACAAAAAAATACAAAAATTAGCAGGGTGTGGTGGTGTGCTCCTGTAATCCAGCTACTTGGGAGGCTGAGGCAAGAGAATCACTTGAACCTGGGAGGCGGAGGTTGCAGTGAACCAAGATCGTGCCACTGCACTCCAGTCTGGGGAACAGAGTGAGACTGTCTAAAAAAATAAATAAAATAAAATAAAGTTAAATAAAATAAAATATATTTCAATGTTGTACTGAAAGTGCAAGCCAGAGCAATTAAGCAAGAAAAAAAAAAAAAGGCATCCAGATTGGAAAGGAAGAAGTAAAACTATCTCCATATGCAGATGACATGATCTTGTGGAGAAAAAATCCTGAAGAAGCCAGTAACAATCTATTAGAATTAATAAATGACTCTAGAAAAATTTTAGGATACAAGATCAATACAAAAATCAATCATATCTCTATAAATTAGCAATAAACAATCTAAAAATGAGATTAGGAAAATAATTCCATTTACAATTCCACCAGAAAGAAAATATCTAACAATAAATTAAACAAAAGATATGCAAGACTTACCGACTGAAACTTCAAGACATTGTTGAAAAAAATGTAAATGGGGAGACATATCATGTTCATGGACTGGCAGACATAATACAGTTAATATGACAATATTCTCCAAATTGGTCTAAAATTAGATGTTGGTGATGGTTGCACAACTGGTTGTGAATGTGTGAAAATCATTGAATTGTACACTTTAAATTGGTGAACTGTAGGGTATATAAATTTTATCTCAAGTTGTTTTTAAAACAGGGTTGGGGAAGTAAAGCATAAGCACAAGATTTTAATGAGCTCAAAGGAGGTGAAAAGCAACAGGGGACTGGAGTAAGACAGGATCCCAAAGATAGAGTTGAGTTTCCACTGGAGTTCTAGTGACTCATTGTGTGGTAGGTTCACAGCTTTTTGTTTAGTATTAAAAGCAAACAACCAACAAATAAATACAGAATAGAAAAGCTCCATGCATGGATCAATCATGTGGTATGGCTATACCACATTTCAGCACCTGTGGTCCAAACAAAAAAATGAACAGTGAACATCCAGGAAACAGCAACAATAAGAACACTGCCTGTTATTACTCATGGCTACAGCTAAGGCAGTGTGTGGAAGAAACTTCACAGCCTTAGTTTATCTCATTAAGTAGGAACAAATGAAAATAATTCAATTGAAAATTACACAAAGAACAATATATTAAACATAAGAAAAGCAGAAGGAAGGAATTAGTAAGGATAAAAGCAGAAGTAAATTAATTATAAAATAAGAGACAGAGGAATTAGTACATTCAAAAGCAGATCCTTTGGGGGAAAAACCCAAAATCTTATGTTCTATTAAAAAAACAAAAAAACTGAAAAACCCCAAATCTTTGGTTTTTTTGAAAAAAATAAAACTAGGCAGAGTAATAAAGAAAAAAATTGGTGAAATCACAAATACACAAAAGTAGTAATGAAAATGCAGACATAATCACAAAGAAAAATAAACAAACCATAAGAGATGAAGTCAACACTGAAAATAAACCTGAAAACCTGTGTGAAATGAGTAATTTGCTATGTAAGTATAATTTATAGAGTTAGAGTTAGAAAATATAATGAGACTAATTATCAGAGAATAAATTGGGAAAATGTCAAAGAGCTATTATTCCACTCTCCAGAGTACCAAATCCAGAAGTTTCATAGGAAATTTTTAAACTTTGTAACATTAATCATTTTATTCCTGTGTTATTACTTATTTTTAAATTAAACTTTTTGAGATAACAGTGGGCTTGCCTGCAGTTGTAGAAATATAATACAGAAAGATTCCCTATACCCTTTACCCAGTTTTCCACCATAGTAACATCTTGCAAAATCTAGTACAATATCACAATCAGGATATTAACAGTGCTACAATCAAGATACAATCAAAACAATATAGAGCATTTTCATCACTGTGAAGATCCTTCTTGCCGCCCTTTTACAGACAAACCTACTCTTCTTTGCCCCCATTCCCACATTAACCCCTGAGACCACTAATCTGTTCTCCATTTCTATAATTCTGTTATCTCAATAGTGTTATATAAATGGAATCATGCCGTACGTAACTATTTGGGATTGTATTTTCTCGCTCAGTGCAATTCCCTGGAGATTCATCCATGTTGTTGCATGTGTCAATAATCTATTGCTTTATTATATTACCAATATTATATTAATTATATTTTATATTATATTAATGTATCAAACTTCATTTAACCCATTAAGGAATATATGAGCTATGTCTAGTTTTTGGCTATTATGAATAAAGCTGTGAAGAACATTTATATACAGTTTTTGTGTAAACACATTTTCATTTCTCTGGAATAAATGCCCAACAGAGCAATTTCTGGGTATTATGATAGTTGGACATTTAATTTTGTGAGAAATTGTCAAGTTGTTTTCCATTTTTCACTCCCACCAGCAATGTAGGAGTGATGTCGTTTTTCTGCGTCCTCATCAGTATTTGGTGTTTCACTATTTTTATTTTAGCCTTCTGATAGGTGTGCAGTGATAGCTCATTTTGGTTTTAACATGCATTTCCCTAATGGCTAATGACATTGAAACTCTTTCCATGGGCTTATTTGCAACTTACACATACTCTTCAGTGAAATGTATGTTCATGTCTTTCAATAAATGTTCATTAATTAAGTAGAGAGAAAACAATATGTCTCTTCATTTAATTAAGCCTTCTTTAACTTAACAACTTTTAGCGACACATTGTAATTTTGAGTATACAGATCCTGTACATGTTTTATTAAGTTTACACCTAAGTATTTCATTTTTTGGAAGTAATTATAAATAGTAGTGTGTTTTAAATTTTGGTTTTCAGATGTCCATTGCTAGTAGGCAAAAAAGTGACTGATTTTGTGTGTTCATTTTGCAGCCTAGGATCTTTTGAACTCACTTGTTATCTCTAGCAGGTTTTGGTGTTTTGTCTTTTGTTTCTGTTTTTGTTTTTTGTTTTTACATTTCTTAGGATTTTGTATGTAAATTATCATATATCTACAATTAGGGACAGTTTTCTTTCTGTCTTTTATTTCTTTTTCTTGCTTTATTGCAATGAGTAGGACTTCCAGTAATATGTTGAATAAGAGTGGTGAGAGCATATATTAACTACTTCTCCCTTTCTCTTAATATTAGAGGGAAATCATTCAAGCCTTCACTGCTAAGTATGATTTTAGCTGTAGGTTTTTTGTAAATGCTCTTTATTAAGTTGAGAAAGTTGTCCTTTCTTCCTGCTTTACTTCTCCACCCCTGAGTTTTTAATTTGTCATGAATGAATGTTAGATTTTTATAACCTACTTTGTATCAATTGATATGATCATCTGATTTTATTCTTTAGCCTGTTTTTATGATGGCTTACACTGATTGATCTTTAAGTATTGAACCAGCCTTACACACCTAAAATAAACCCCACTTGATTATGGTATTCACTTCTATATATACTTTTTAAGATTTAATCTGCTAACTTT